>NC_048418.1:7868535-7929334 GCF_013103735.1 Etheostoma cragini | reverse complement strand
TGTGTGTGTGTGTGTGTGTGTGTGTGTGTGTGTGTGTGTGTGTGTGTAATTCAGTGTACATGTATACAAGTGTGTGAGGAGGATACTTGTGCATGTGCTGTCCATCTGCACGTTTGTTGCCGTTTCAGTTGTATTTGTTTTCATGGTCAAAGCTGTTAATGATGAATCATAAAAACCCTCGGGGGTAGATTTAATGTTGGACTTTTGTGAGTTGTTCCTGTGTTGTAGTAGCAGCCATACACACATAGCAAGGCTGAGGAGCACCTTCAGTATTCTCCATGTGGAAACAGCCTCAATAATGCATTTAACCTCGTCATAGGTGTCTACCTTTGCTGTATCGATGGTCAAGTTGTGACCCTTGCAGCCTTAAGCTCAGATTCAGATGCTGACCTGTGAAAAGGACAACGACAAAAAATGTGTCAACACACAAGTTCCTTCTTGAACAAACAAAGAACATGCATTTACATGTTTCCATTTAGCCTTTTTCTCAGGTTTGAAACATGCAACTCCATGCCCACCACAAACTAGCGCTCTTTATCAACTCTTCAAGCCTCTCTTGTTTTCTCTTTTCTCACAACCATCGAAGCCAGTCAGTCAGCATCTCCATCAGAGCTTAAGGTGGTATTGTCAATGTTCAAGTGCTTCTCTGTCAGTTTGTTATTGTGTATGTGGGCCTGAACTGTGTTCTGATGTACATAGGTAATGATAAGGAGATACTGTACCTGTGGACTATTAAGACCATCACGGATCCTAGCGCTTTAATCGTTATCTGTGTCTCTATTCACTAAATGCTCTCTTCTCTCTAATTTAGACTGCCTTACTGGCATGAATTACAATTCTGTGTTGCCAAAGCTAAATGTAAGAAGAAAATTGGAAAGTTGAAAAAAAAAATCTGCTGAAGACCAACAACAAAATAGTTCCAGTTGTAGTGAGATGGCATTGTTTAGGAAAAGGCCGAAATGATAAACTGGGGAATTGCATCAGTTGTTCTTTTCTGTGTCTCTGTATCTCTCCTCAATAAACTTCTTCCTCATAATGTCTCACTTTGTCTCACTTTGAGTCTTTATTGTTGAAGCACACTGGGTTTTAGTATATCGAAGCCTATTTACCTAATAATATGTTGTAAAAAGCTTGCTTGCCTACTTATTGATAAATACCGAAACAATGTATTCTCTGTAAATAAAAATAGAAATTTTACAGTAAATTCTGTGATGGCCTATTGAATGAATATTACAGCTAAACTAGAATAATTTACAGGTAAGAAAATAAACGTAAGTAGTATTATAACCATGTTCAATACCAAATTACTTCTTCAAGATCAAAAACTTAATGTTTAATCTCATGACTATGAACTAAGTTGTAGTAAGTAATTTGATTTGGTAGGATTTTATTTCAGCCAAATATGGCATTAATACATACGTTTTTAACTTGTATTTTAAAAAAGTAACAATATTCAGGACCTATAACTTCTATTGCCTATGAACATAGTATTCCATACATCAATACAAAAAGGCAGTTGGTTGCTGAATTTGTGGAACAGTACTACACATCTAAAATGGTCCAATGGTGTATATTGAACCAGACTGCTTGGCTTATGATAAAATGGAACTAAATAATGACTGTGGACTAGCACAAAGCCACTAGCTACATAACAGAAAACCAGGCGCATCATTATTTTTTTATGGATTCTTCTTACTAAATATAGAAAACATTTCTTAATATGCAATTGTATACAGGGGATATTGCTTCAGATGGATGCATGTACTGTATATACAACGTCAGCAACTTTTTAATAAATTAGTAAATTAAGTCACACTAAACCAGCAAAAATGTTTCATGTACCATCTTGGAATATCATGGATCAAACACATAACTGCAGGTAGGCAACAACTAAGTAAATATCTTTTTCTCTGCTTTAGAAATTTATTTTAATCAGTGCATGTGAGAATGGCTTTTTTTCGGGGTGGGAGGTAATGTGTAAAGACTATTCGTATAATGCATTCTATAGAAGACACCCTAATGGGATTACTGCCGAGTCAAAGCATGTTTCACTGATTGCACCAGAGTTTTGTGTACAGATATTTCAGTCATTTACCACACATTGTTTGCACGTGTTGTTTTTATTTCATTGGAGTTTGAGAGCTTGATCAGGTGGAAAAACAGGTCAACTACAATCAATAATTTACTAGGTAGCATGTTAATGTCCTAAATGTCCTATTTTGACTGCCCTGTGGTCACAGTAGCTGAAGTGCATGTAGGTGGTGCCCCTTTCACAGTAGTCTGGCGATATAGTGACTCTTGTGATAATTCCTTCCGTAAAACATGACACCAAGGTCGTTTAATCCTCTTTTTGACTATTGCGTAGATGGCTCCCTCTGGTGACCTCAAAATAAACATGCATCTGTCTCATAGACATGTGTATATAACAGTCTAAGCCTTCTGAAGTACTTAATGTAGCCTTCTCTCGCATAATTTTTGTTCTGAAAAAGTGGAACGTGAACCCCTACCGATGAATTACCACAGGTCACTTCTTCTATTGAAACAGATGTTGCATGGAAATAATATTGCTACTAGTCATGGCTGTACAGTACAGTATGTGTTTTATTCAGTACATGATTCAAACGCGGGTTTTATAAAAAAATCAAAAATTCAAATAATGTTTGTCAGTATATATCAGCTGTTGCTGTTGACACGGCTTTTCGTCTTAGTTAACCACCCACTAAACATCATATCTCGGTGACACGTGTATCAGTCATATATTGTGGGACCATTTTGCTATCATGAGTCCTAATTATAACAATGTTGATAACATTTGAAGGCAGGTGTTAACCTCTTTTGGGGTTTAAACTAAGGGGGAGAAGTAAGGGGTAGTCCCAAGATAAAGAAATGAGATTCCGCCTAAGATAAAGAAATGAGATTCCGCCTAAGATAAAGAAATGAGATTCCGCCTAAATACCTCACTAAGAAAAGCACTACCCACTCGGGCAAGCTGAGCCACTAAAACGAGCGCTCCCAACAGACAGTTTGAACTGCGCAATAGCCTCTCTGCCTTTTCATTGGACAGTTGACCGCTGACACGTACTTACAATCGGTAGCAGGTTGTGCGTGGGTGACAGCGAGCTAGCATCACATTTCACCGTAAAATAGCGAGCGTCAGCTAAGTTAACAGGAAACCGCGAGTGAATTTTTGTAGTAGCTCAAGAGACTGTCAAGACCACTTGCTAAAAGGATACAACGCTATTTCTGAGTACGACGAGCATGTCTGTCCCGGCAGGAGAGGGATGAAGATGAAACCACTGTTATGGCGAGTTGTGTCAGTGTGGCTGTGTGTAGCTGTAACGTTATGCTGTTGGTAAGTTGATTTGTCCATTTGAACTGAGTAACGTTAACGTTATTATTGACATGTAATTAGCTGCTAAAAATAACAAACTATTTGACAAACGTTACAAGGTTTCAATCTATTAACGCATTACATTAGCTAGCTATAGCGTTAGCGTTAACATGATGCTGTAATGTGACACCTGGCAAACTTCTGACTTGTTTAAGAGCTAGCTATATTAGCTTAAGTTGCTGAGCCAACGTAGCCTGTTAGATGTTAAACACAGCTAGCTAATAATCCATTTGTACTTGAATTAGTAGGTAACTGTCCAACACACAACGTTAACAATTATCCCTCCACGTCATGACATATACATACACTATATGTGTAACAAAATCACTCGGTATTAGCCCACATAAATGTATTCCGCCACCACAAATTTGTGTCATGTATGAATCTCCTTTAAGCACAAACTGACCAACATAAATTGTATGACGTACGTTACTTTTGACTTAAACATTCATATCAACAACATGAATACACACAAATGTGAAATACACACAAATGAATCTGTCGAGTACATTAAATCAATAGCTGATTCCCAAGATTATATGCTGTCTGTCCCAGAGCTAGCCGACGTACAGATTTGGTTTATCAGCTCTTGATTGGATTATTGGCCTTTCACGTTAGTCCTCCTGAAACCTGTAGGTTGTTAGGTCTATGTAAATCTGACAGAACACTGTAGTAGGAATAATGATGATCATGATGATGATAATAATAATAATAATCAAGTTATTTATATAGAACCTTATAAGAGTATAGGTACCCATTTCAGGAAGGTTTTAACAAACTCTGACTCCAACCCTAAACTCTGAGTTGATTTACCCTGAGATGGAAAACTGAATTTTTG
This sequence comes from Etheostoma cragini, assembly GCF_013103735.1. Taxonomy (NCBI): domain Eukaryota; kingdom Metazoa; phylum Chordata; class Actinopteri; order Perciformes; family Percidae; genus Etheostoma; species Etheostoma cragini. Next base: position 7,925,105 of record NC_048418.1, on the reverse strand, counting down.
GTGCCAGAACAGCTGATTTGAGTTTTGTTTCAGTCAACTCAGAGTAGGTTCACTCGAGAGTTAAGACCGTGCACCACGACTATAAAAAGGCAGCAGGAGCCATGAGACTACAAATCACCATGGTAACAATGCACATACAGTAAGTTTGAAGATATATTTCAATAAAAAAAGTAACACAGCGGCAGCTGCCAAAGAGAGAGAATTTGCGTTGGAGAAAATTGCTGCTAGAATCAATGAGTGCGCTAAATTATAGTGTATTAATTTCATATTTAATCTTAAGTATAAGATTACTGGTGAAATGGTAATGAACCTATAACCTATTTAATTTAGGTAGAATGCTGCATGGGGCTGCACAATTAATCACAAGTTTATTTAAATCGCAATATGGACTAGTGCAATACCCAAATTGCAGAGGGGTGCAATATTTGTGAAATTCAAAACACGTGTCAAACCATTCTGAAGGAAGTACTGTGATGCTGCAGAGACGTCCCGGACTACAAATCCTATCGTACAGACTACAGAACACATCTTGGTTTGGGACAGATCCTCGCAAAAATCACACTACAATCATTTTAATTTTTTAAGATTTAATAATAGTCAATGAAAATGAGAATAATGATACAAACATGATCATTCCTTTCAATATCGTGAATCATATTGCAATCTCGCTATCAGTCAAAATAATCGCAATTAGGTACTTTCCTCATATCATGAAGCCGGGCGAAAAAGTCTGAGGCCTACTAATCCCATTCTGAGTCTACCGCACCATTATTAACAAAATTCAAATTCATAATCTTTTGTTTCAAAGGTTGTACATCCTTCTCCTGCAATACTGTGGAACTCCTTTTTTATGGCTCTTACTGGTTTGTGTCCAGGGAACACTACAAAAACGTTTCAGAGTGAGTCACGTTCTTCTGACGGCGCTTTGCTATACACTGGCTTTACTTAGCCGATATGCTCCGCGTCACCATGTAAAGAAAACTACCGTTTGCAAAAAAGTGTAATTTGATGCAAATAATCTGTTTGGATGTAAATAAAAGTGCGCTGTCCAGAGGAGACTGAGAGAAATTAGGGCTGCACGATATTAGAAAAATATCTGATTGCGATTTTTTTTTTGGACTGATATTGCGACATGATTCACAATATTGGTGGGAATGATCATTTTGGTATCATTATGCTCATTTTTGTTGAAAAATGTAATTAAAAATGTGTTTGTTTTTGCAAGGATCTGTACCAAACAAATGTGTTTTCTTTAGTGTGTAGGATACGATTTGTAGGCGTCTCTGCTGCACCACAATACTTTATTTTAGAATGGTTTGACACATAATTTGCCTTTTAACAAATATTGCCCCACCTGCAATTTGGATACTGAACTAGTCCTTTGGTAAATTTGGGTTAACAAACCCTGAGATGAGATCCGAGTTCTCACTAAACCTAGACTCTGAAACGGACCCCTCCAGAAAAGCAGAACAAAAAATGTGAAATGCAGACATCAAGCTCAAAACAAATTAAAGCAAGTTTAAACAGATGGGTCTTGAGCTGCTCTAAAAAACACAATGCAACAGACAGTAAAATCAGCAGCAGAGAGGGAGATTATGTAGGATGATTATGTCCTGTAGCCATGATGTAACAAACAAGGATTATGTTAGAAAACATAACACACACTGACTACTGTGCTATAAGTTAGATAGCGAGAGAAGGAGCGAGGGAGGGGTTGACCTGCCCTACTTTTAAAAGCAACGCTTTGTCTTTCATTTTAAAATAAAGCTGCCGTGATAGTATCTTAGATCATTTAATTTGTGGTATATATACTCTTGGCAAAGTAAAATTTAGTAACATGCCAATATGTTTAGGCTGCAGCAGTACTTCAGTTTATAGATGTTAAGTCACTTGTTCACAGTGCACATGTCATAGCATGAAAAGCACAGGTGTACTTACAAACATGATAAACAGCTGTATGTAATTCAGGTTTAACAACCCTAAGGCCCTGTTATTGTGCATGCTGGTCAACTGAAATGTCAAACTGGGACACAAAGACTGAATTTTTTTCTTTTTAACTGTTGCTCTCAAAAGGATTGGCTGATATTTACTGTCAGCGTGAGATGATATGAATTTGGCCACCATCAGAGATTTTGCCATGTAGTCATCATGTTGTGGCATGTAGCCCTAATACACTGAACAAATTATAATTGTAACACTTTTGTTTTTGCCCCCATTTTTCATGAGCTGAGCTCAAAGAGCTAAGACTTTTTTTTTCTTTTTTTTTCACAAACCTTTCGAAGTCTTTGTTAGTGAGCACTTCTCCTTTGCCAACATAATCCATCTACCTGACAGGTTTGACATATCAAAATGCACTAGACGGCATAATTATTGCACAGGTATGCAGGCCACAACAAAAGACAACTCTAAAATGTGCAGTTTTATCACGTAGCACAATACCACAGATGTTTCAAGTTTTGAGGGAGCGTGCATTTGGCATGCTGACTGCATCCAAGCGCAGACCACGTGTAACCACACAAGCCCAGGACCTCCACAACAAGCATCATTGGGGTGGCAGTAGCTCAGTCTGTAGGGAGTTGGGTTGGGAACCGGAGGGTCACTGATTCAAGGCCCCATATGGACCAAAAAGTACGGAGTGTGGATTGGGGGCTGTAGAGATGCCACTTCACCTCCTGGGTCTTGAGCAAGGCACCGTACCCCCCCAACTGCTCAGGGCGCCGGTTCACCTGGCAGCCTACTCACTCTGACATCTCTCCATTAGTGCATGTATAAGTCTTGAGCATGTATTTCAGGCCTGTGTATGATTACTAAGAAAGTGTGTACGAAGAGTTTAAATTGTAATTTCCCCACTGGGGATTAATAACCAAATTAAATTTATTTAAATTAAATTAATTTTATCTTCACCTCCAAGAACATGTGAGAACAGCCACCGGAATAGCTGCTGCAACAATCAGTTTTCATAACCAAAGAATTTCGGCACAAACTGTCAGAAACCGTCTTAGGGAAGCTCACCTGCATTCTTGTCGTCCTCATCAGGGACTTGACCTGACTACAGTGCGTTGTCGTAACCAACTTGAGTGGGCAAATGCTCACATTCAATGGTGTCTGGCACTTTGGAGAGGTGTTCTCTTCACGGATGCATCCCGGTTTACACTGTACAGGGCAGATGGTAGAGAGCGTGTATGTCGTTGTTGGTGAGCAGTTTGCTGATGTCAACATTGTGGATCGAGTGGCCCATTGTGGCGGTGGGGTTATTTTACAGGGAGGCGTTTGTTATGGACAACAAACACAGGTGCAGTTTATTGATGGCATTTTGAATGCAGAGATACCGTGAGCAGATCCTAAGGCCCGTAGTTGTGCCAATCATCCACGACCATCACCCCATATTGCAAGGATCTGTACACAATTCCTGGAAGCTAAACACATCCCAGCATACTCATTGGACCTGTCACCCGTTGAGCATGTTTGGGATGCTCTTGATCGGCGTATATGACAGTGTGTTCCAGTTCCTGCCAATATCCAGGAAATTCATACAGCCATTGAAGAGGAGTCGACCAACATTACACAGGCCACATTAACTATGCATCGGAGGTGTGTTGCACTGCTTGAGACAAATGGTGGTCACACCAGATGCCGGTCCCTCTAGGATTTTGCTGCCTTTTTTGGGGATTGTGGGACTTGCAATAAATGTTGCAACGTTTTTCTGTATGTTTGTTGCAACAAAGTTGTGGGAGACAGAGAAAGTTATAAAAAAAGTTTTTTGTATAGTTCTTTAAAATTGAAAAGTAAACTTGTTGTGGGGTAAATAATAATAATGGGCTGAGATTTCCAATCAAATTTGAACATACAATGTGTCAGTGGCTTGTTAATCTTTGTATTGTTAGTTAATTTCCTAACCTGGCCTGGGGCACAAATTCATACAGTTTGACAAAGTACTAGGGCTGCACAATTAATCGAATTTTAATCACGAATCACGATTTTGGCTTTGTTTGCAAAATCTAGCCAGAGTTTCCCACAGGAAGTGAAGTGAAGTGAAGTGAATGGTGACGTTTTCACTCGGAAAAATGATTTTCCAACAAATGTTTTTCCCGATGTCCATGGAAAAACATGGGTGTGACGTCAACCCGTTCTCACTCCCGCTTGGTCATGTTCTCTCAGAGTCACATACTGCTACGTAGTCTGGCACGTTGGACTGCAGGTAATATTGAGTGGTTTATTATTGGTTCTACCTCTAATTTCTTAAGGGCTTGAAATCCTAATTATCATACGTGAAACACTATTTTGTTATGTAGACTACTAATCTTATCAGATTCTTATACAGGTAACAAATTGGAGTAGTCAATGATGCATCATGTCAAGTGATGTTGATGTGACAGAAGTTGAGAGAGTCACAGGTCACTTGTTAGTCAGAGCTGTGCCTCAAAGACAATCTTGATGACAGTGGACCTTATACAGTCGATGGAGTTGACACATACACACGCTCTTTGCACTTGTGGGAGACATGTTTATCTATTTTAACTTTATATCCAATCTGCTTTGTAAAAGCAATGTTTTAAGTATTGAACAAGGTCTGCTATCTCTAAACACTTACATCCAATTCTTGCCTATTCTTGAACTTAATTTGACCAAATACTCCTGAATATTGAAAATGTCATTACTGTACTGTGTGTAAGCTACAGCTTTTTGGGCTTGCCACAAGGGTAATAACTATATAAATATAAGTGATTGATTATGAAGGTTATACCTAAAAACCTCTTGCATTTCCTACCCTTTTCTTTAAGTCAACTGCTATAACTCTTAGTCTTTAACCAGTTTGTTAATGAGCAACCTCTGCCTTAACACCACACTGCTCCTTTTGAAGCTTTCAATTAGGAAACAAATGCTCTGTTGTTTAGTACAATGTCTGTTGCTAGCCTAGTGCCTCAAGTCAGATCGACAAAGGAGTTGTGCCAGCCATGCCCAGGGGCCAAGTAAAGTACCTGACCTGGAATCAAGAATAAAATCCAGATAATGACCTGAATTGTTGACAGGTTTGCAGTCACTGTTGGAGTTTGGCCTTTGAGACTGTACAAGAGGAGGGACCCGTTACAATTGCAACTATTTAAAGCCTTGCTTTAGTGCTAATTAGTGTTGTTTTCCTGCCAGGAATGACCACAGTCACTGTGAACCTGACCATTGTTTCTGACACAGTGTCTGCCAACAGAAGTGTAGGGTTGAAAACAAACAAATACGGTTGATAGATAGATAGATAGATAGAAGAAAAAACTATAAAATTAATGTTATTCAGTCTTTATTTTTACTTTCATTTGGCTTTTTTGTCACTGAACATGTGGCCGATACAGATTTCAGACAAAAACGGTACATGTTGATATATGAATAACATTTAAAAAATATTGCGTTTTTCATGGCCTTACAGTTGGGTTGAGCAACGTGCAACTTGTTAGAGGTGTGTTTCTTTACTTTGAAACATCCCCTGTGGGCCAGCAGATAAGATAAATTGTCTTTGTTGGGGTACAGGCCGCAGGGACTTTATCAGTGAGTCACACTGGGACATTGGGCTGCAGCTTCCACTGTGTCAGTATGACTCAGTGCAGACAAATACAATTGTTAAGTATGCCTAATTGAAGAGTTTATGAATATCCCTATACAGTTCTTTCCTAGATATCAGGACATTAACAAGTGACATATGTTCAGAAAAATTGGCTTGTATGGTATTATGACACTGACTGTCTTTCACTGTTTGTCTCGTAGGTACCCTAGTTGCTATGTCGGTTGCACATACCAAGAGGCCCAAAGGCCTGTGTCCTCACAGGACGTCGGTTCGGAGGAAGAGTCAGAGGAAAAGATTCATTATCACCAGGTAGCATCAGCTTTATACTACCATAGTACAACCACCCATCTCATTGCCCAGAGGTTTCACAAGCTGCTGAATGAAATAGCTTGTGTGACCATACACTTCATTATATATTTTTTTGCTCATTTAACCACAAAGGGGTGGCAGTAACTTAGTCCATAGGGAGTTGGGTTGGGAACCGGAGGGTCACTGGTTCAAATTCCCGTATGGACCCAAAAAGTTGGCAGCGTGGATTGGTGGCTGGAGAGATACCAGTTCACCTCCTGGGCACTGCCAGGTGCCATTGAGCAAGGCACGGTACCCCCCCGACCGCTCAGGGCGTTGGTTCAGCTGGCAGCCCACTCACTCTGACATCTCTCCATGTATAGTGCATGTATAGGTCCTGAGCATGTGTGTGTATTTCAGGCCTGTGTGTGAGTACTAACAAAATTGTGTACAGCGAGTGTAGTGCAGTAATTTCCCCATTGGGGACTAATAAACAAATTATCTTATCTTATTATCTTAAAGAAAACCTGCTGTCATGCTAGACTCATATCAGATTATCAATAGTTGCACAACAGTATTGAATTAATGGACTAGCAAAACTAATTGTTTCATATTCAGATTTGTGGATGATTTGGCCTCTGTGAACAAACTCTTTCATGTTGTCAATGAGTGCAAAAAAACTTTCAAAGGTTTGCAGTCTTAGCCATCATAGGGAGCATGCAAATATGGAGACGGACATGCTTTGTTTATCCTTAATGTGTTGAGTATTATAAATGGAAAGACCTGTAAAAGTATGTGAGCCATGTAGACCTGTCCCCTTGTCAATGAGTATTTTGATCTTGTTTTTTTCTTTTCTTGTGATGCCTTTTAGATCCAAATAAGTGTCTGTGTGTTCTCTAGGTTGAGGAAAGCTGGTCCCTACCTGCCCAGTCCCCATCTGAAAATGAGCAGTTGATAGAGGATGATCAGGAAGACGAGGAGCAGACAACACAGGATGTGGACAAAAAACAGTTTTTAGAGGTACGTTATAGTTGCAGCTTAGATGTGACTATTGCAAAAATGAACGTACTAGTACAAATCATTTCTGTGATGTTTGCTTGATGCATGTGAGTGATGATTTCAGAGACATGTTTAAGCTAAGATTTCCAAAGGCTTTACAAGGTGGTTTCCTCCAGACCAGCACAACAGTTTTAGAGCTGGATAAGCTATCCTATGCATCATACCATCCAGTCCTTTTTATTGATCGTTCCTGGAACATTTGAAGCTTAAAGTGTTTGTTTGATAAATCCAACTCTGGCTAATGGGCCAACCGTTTTAACATTTTCTTCCACAGCTCAAGTATCTCTTTGTTTATCCATCAGGCCTTTGAGGTGGAGGAGCCTAATGTAGAGGCAGAGATGGAGGCAGACAAAGGAATTACACAACCTGAGCCAGAAACTGAACAAAGCTCAGAAAATCAAAATCCTGAAACCTTCATTACTCAAGACCAGGACTCAGCCTCCCTGCGGACTTCTGCTGACCCGGTCTCTGATTTGGCTGCTAAGCTTGAAGAAAATTCCAACATCTTTAACCTTCGAGACAACATTAAAGAGAGGCAAGACATGATTACCCCCAGGCTTATTTAGAGCTGTTCAGTAGGGCTGGGACTGTTACCGCATTAACGCAAAAAAAAACATTGGCCTGCACTTGTGAACGTTGTGTCTGATGTGGATTCATTGATTCTAATAATATGGATTGTGTCTGATGACATTGCGTATAACATGGATTCAAGGAATTCTCGTAAGCCGAACCCACGTGACACGTTTGTCCCGCTGCAAGTCAGGAGCGCGGAGCATCAACCATGAATGTATGACATTGCAACACCACACTTCTGTTGCTGATCCTGTTGTGTGATTTTCACACCACTGTCATGGTGGCTCGGACGGAATACGGTGTCATATTTTACAGAAATGGCTCACTGAAACGTGTTTAACGTGACTGTAATAAATATACAGTCTATGGGTAAATTGCGCTACCGCGGGAATTTCTTGCTTTTCAAACGCGGTAAGAAAAAATAGTTCCAGCCCTACTGTTCAGTTCATTTAATCTTTCAGTTATCTGGAAAAACACCACTAAAGTCCTTTGCTGTATCTCATTCTGGTGTTTTAGAAATTGTATGTTGCTTCGGGTTACAGCACTGATGAGAAGAACTTCCTTTAAAATATTTATTTATTCTCTGATGTTTCCCTGCAAATTATAATGCTGAAAAGGTGTACCGTGGATTGTTTCATCTTAGTTTTTTAGATGATGCAGCAGACAAAGCTGCGCCTGTGGTCAATGATTCAGACCTCCCTCCAGCTGACTGTGAAGAAGAAGAAGAAGAAGAGACCAAGCAATATGACAATGAAAGGTGGGTATGGTGAATCCTGTGCCCTACTCAGTGAGCTAAAAAGATATAAATAACGTTCCTCTTTAATTATTGTCCAGTGTGCTTTCACTCTTAGTTGTGAGCCTGACAGCTGTAGAATTTAGTTATAATTCTACCTAAAAGACAAATGGGTCTTTGGAATTAAACAAACCAACAATGCTTTTTTGCTGTTCCTGTAGTCCTCCAATGGTTGTGGAGAACACTTCCAATGTTCACACTGCAGGTACTAAAACCCACATTGACCCACCAATGAGTTCTCAGACTGGTCACAGAACACAGCATCTGGAGGCCAACACATCACACGGGCTGAAAGAGAAGGTAAGGAATTTGGATAGCATGTGTTCTATTTTCCGCTCTCTACCAAAGGAGGTTCCCTAGCTCCCATTTTCTCATTATGTTTGACAGGACCCGAGCTCCCCTGTTACCACAGGCACAGATTCCGGCGTTAGCAGCAAAGACCCTGAGGACATTCCCACGTTTGATGAGTGGACACGGAAGATGATGGAGGTCGAGAATGAAAAGAGTGAGGTTGCAATTTAAGTTTGATGATCCAGAACATAACGTATTGTGGTGCATGTGTGCAACTTAAAAACTGACTATTAAAACTCCCCCATGATTCTTTATTATGTTTGGCCTCCATATAGCTCAGTCTACTCATACTTCCAACAATGTGGCTCCTCATACGGTGAAGAAGGTCCAGAAGAACTTCAATAACTACGCCTCAGTGGAGTGTGGAGCCAAGATCCTTGGTGCTAACCCTGAGGCAAAGGTAATGTGATACTACATACTACTGAAGATTCTGCTTACTCTGTTGGATGTTGATAAAATGACAAATATATGCGCATATTGATTTGTGAATTTGTTCCATACAGAGCACTTCAGCCATATTGAAGGAGAACATGGACTTGTACATGCTAAACCCCTGTAGTAATAAAATCTGGTATGTAGTATGCAAGCTTCTTCTGCTTTCTATTTACAGATGCAACCTTAGAATATTTATTTTCATCTCCATCTGATGCCAATTTTTAAAGCTTTTCATTCTCACCCAGGTTCATCATTGAGCTCTGTGAGCCCATCCAAATGAAGCAGCTGGACATTGCTAACTTTGAGCTCTTCTCTTCTACTCCCAAAGACTTTCTTGTCTCCATCAGTGATAGGTATGCACTGCAGCTCTGGTGAAATTTCCAGAAACGCCATGTTGTGGTATGATGAGACAAAGGGAAAGCTTAGACAACATCAGTCATTCATAGGTCACAGGTCAGGATGAAAATGTTTGCCCAGTCTCTTATAACTAAAATTGTACATGTATAATTATTTGTATCTGCAGATTCAGGGAATTTAGTCAGCTGTATGATAAGGGAATGTTTTGTCTCAGGACTGTATCCGTTTGGAGGTAGGAGTATGTATTTCCCAGAGAGAAAGGGAAAGCAAGAGAGATAGGCACCTGCAATATCTTAGTTTACCTTTAAAGGTTCAGCTAAATATAACGCCTTCAGCACAAGTTTAAATACACCTTCAGGAAGACAGGAACTTCAGAGAGTTGGGACGGCACTGCACAATAACACATTGTGGTTAAACTGTACTGCCTGCCTTAATCCTCAAGTGAGTGTTTGTTAAATGCTTCTGTGTATTTCATCAAAATCCACTGAACATTTGTCATGTATGTGAAATGAATTGTTCTGCTCCTGAGTTTTTTCTTAACTGCAGCTACCATATGTTGGGGGGGGGGGGAAATCACTTTTTTTTTTTTTTTTTTTTTTTTTTTTTTTAAACTACTTGACATCCCTTCCACTGAACTGATTATGTTGCGCAAATCTTCTCCTGTAGATATCCAACTAACAAGTGGCTAAAGCTCGGAACTTTTCACGCCCGGGATGAACGCACAGTTCAGAGCTTCCCATTAGATGAGCATCTTTATGCTAAATATGTGAAGGTGAGCTTTTTCTAGTCACACAATCAGCGCATCTCTCTATTCTGTGCAATTGCAGAGGAAATGCTGTTATCTCTAATTGCTGGTGAGCATTTTAACTGCTGTTTCCGTATACTTTCTCTGAATTAAGTTTTGGCCCCTTTACTGTAGAATGATGAGTATTATAGGAGGTTTTGACCTCTGTATATAAAGCTTTCCGTGTGATCATACAGTATGTTACGTTATTATGTATAAGAGCACCAGCACATTTATGAAATGTAAAGTGTAACTAGGCCAGTTTGGACAATGTTTTACATTCTAGATTTAGACATTTTGGCATTTTGCCTAAGAACAGACTCAAATAAAAACCAACACACACCCTCAGGTCCTGTTTTGAATGCATGTCTCTTTAATTCTTTTCTTTTTTTTCTGTCTCTCTTGCTTCAGATGTTCACCAAGTACATAAAGGTTAGCCTGCTTTTCTTGTAGAGGTCTATGAATGTGTGAGCTGAATAGTAAACATGGAGATTTTTTGTGTCTTTCTTCCATCTGTGTGGTGTGATTACAGATTCAGATCTAACTTACTATGCTAGCTAATATCCCATTGTAACTTTTATAAATACTCTTTGAATACAAACCTATCACACATAATGAACATTTGATAACTCATGATAAAATGAAACCCACCAGTTGCCATTCCCATAATAAAGCATAGTATGTCAGATCATCTAACCTACCCTCTACTGAGATGTTATTCAGATGTATTCACATTGGCAATCAGTCCCTCAAAGTTTCATTTTAGCCAATTCTATTGATTTTACAACAAAACAAAATCGCCGCTGGGCTGTTTGTAAATTACACAACCACTGCTGAGTGTTTACTTGTGCAGGGTACAATACTGCACCCCTTTCCATTATAATATCTGAATAATTTTTGCATTATTATCTAGGTAGAGCTGGTCTCTCACTTTGGCTCTGAACATTTCTGTCCCCTCAGTCTCATAAGGTATGGAATATTCAGGCAAAGCCTTTTTTAACATACTCTCAACATGATTTTAACATTGTAAAATGTTTAAGGAACCTGTAGATTTCGTTATGGATGTGTTGTAGTCTTATCATTGTACTTTGTATATCTTTCTAGTTGATTTATTTTTCTATTTCAATCAACATCAAATAAACCAGTTGGCTTAAAGTTTGTTTTCCAAATGGTAGCTTGTTGCATCATGCATGAGCTCTTAATAGTTTCAAGGGATATTATGTAATATTTGGCATGTGGTCATGGGTAGTTCACCCATACCAGGCTATCAAGCCTCTGGTGGGAACAAGGAGAGCTAAGGCATATCTAAGCAGGTATTATTTCCACTTCTGTAGCATGTAAAGATAAATCTGGCTGAAATTGGCACACAAAAGAGATGGCAAAAATCTGAACTATCTCATGTTGGAGAAAAGAACTCTCCTATTCTATACGACCTGTGTGTTGTGGGCTTTTAGTGTAGCTCTCTGCCCCCTACAGGCTGCCAAAGACTTGACAATGGATCCCTTTTGAAGTGGCTAGATAGATAAGATTTCCCTGTTACATGAGCTTGGTTATTTAATAAATTTGATGTCCTCTTTTGCCAGGGTGTTTGGCACAAGCATGGTGGAGGAGTATGAGGAGATAGCCGATCCCCCAGGAAGGCCAGATGATCAGGACGATGACTTGGGTAAAAATTGAGTGATTGAATGATTCATGATTGAAAACACGTATTTAATACATTTGGTACAAAAGACACACTAACCCATTTGGTACAGTTTGTATCATGTTTGAGTATAATGTAATACATTTGTCGCACTGAAAATACCCCACTCACGTGTGTGTTCAGGAATTATGTTTATGGTCACCGTGCCAAAATCAAAGTGGTTTTACAGTCACTTATAATTGTCTTTTTAAGGTTTTGTCCTGAGATTGATGTGTGTTATTAAGTGCACTGCTCCCTACAGATTATCCAAATGGATATGCACCTGGGGAAGTCAAGTCATCCAATAATCTGATTGGATCAGCAAAGGGTAAGTATACCAAACATGTATTTCTATTGCATAAAGATGTCTACAATGACCCCATACCCTGATTGTTGTATTGATTTGTTGCTCTGGTGTTTCCATTTTCTCTTCAGATGTAATTTTTAACATGGTTAATAATATTGCTGTCAATGTTCTTGGCGGAGGCCCAGAGTTGCAAGGTATGACCAACACAATAAGCTTGACATTTCTACATAGCAGTTCTCACATCCAAAGTATAAATATGTGCATGTTTACTCTCAACGTTATTTTTCGTATTTACGTTTTGTAGGCAACCTTTCATCACAGGAAACGAACATGACTGAGCCATCACCCCAACTTGGAACCCCCTCTCAAACTGCCACTACAGACCTTATTTCAGTGTGAGTACATGTCATGTGTCTTATTACATCTTTAATCACTGAAAGGGCATTTACACCTTCAACTAACCTTAAATCTGGCACGGTTTGTTAGAGTTAAATTAATTAAATATTATTGACCGTTGAAATGTTATTTATACTGATGGAATGGAGGGAAAGTGGTAAATATGACTTAGTGTCATGAATGCTTTATGATCTATCTTTAGTCTACATTAATAACCCATGTAAAATTGCTTTTAATGTGTTCTATTATTTTTTTACTGTATTTATTATGTACTATATTATTCTTCTCCCTCTCTAGTCCAGACTCTGAAGTGAAAAGGATTTTAGACCCCGCTATCCCTGCAACTGTAGCCCCGTCCTCAAAGACCTCTGTACCAGAGACACCTACCGCTGATACAAGCAAACAAGAGCTCCCCCTAGTGGAGGAAGACATAATCATTCCTTTAGAGAAAGATGAGGAAGAACATATTAGCTCTACAATAATCCTTTTGGATAAGGAGGAGGAGTTAGAGGAAGAGAAAGAGAAAAGGGATCGGCATGAGCGACAACAAGAAAACCTAAACTACTGTTCACTACTTCGTTCCTTTTGCTCTTGCGCAGCGTGCCTCCAGGAGTACCTCCATCAGCAGTGTTCAACACTGCTGTCCAAAAACAGGAAATGCCAAACCTTGAACAGAAAGCCAATGATTCTTCCCATCCAAACACCCACTTGGCAACTACCCCTGTCCCCCTCCGCTTGCCCTGAACCTCCGCAGCACCACAGTGAGACACATCAGCCCCTTCAACAAGAACAAGCTTCTAAACAGGAGCCAGAGAGCCCATCAGAAATGCCACAAGGAAACAAGGTAGAATCTCATAAAGAGTCTATGTCTGAACTTCCTCTGCTGGAGCCCAGGCAAACATCAAACCTCCCTACGCCTATTGCCACCGACTCATCCTCTGCCAAGCCTTCCCCTGTTGTGGAGACTCCACAGCTGTCTCCTGGGGAACCAGCGAGGGAGCTAAAGCCAGAAAAGAGCCAGACTGGGCTGGTTGAAGAGAAGCACATTGAGCCTTCAGCTTCTCTGAGTAACTCGGTCTATGTAAAACCCATTGTCAGTGCCACGGTGGATGATGCCTCAGTGGCACTAACAGAAGAGAAGTCTGACATTAAGGTTTCTAAACCAGAGATAAATACCCCTGTTCAAACCCCAGATAAGGCAGATGAATCCCAAGTTCTCCATCCCACCACCTCTCCTCTTTTAGAACATCAACCGGACCCACCAGTTGTACCTGACAGTGAAGTATCCCGCCCTGCTCCGGACATCATTACAGAACTTGAACCCTCTGTTGGTCACTCGGTCATCACAGAAACTAAAGCTGAGGATTTTGCAGAAGACATCATTATTTCGTCAGATGGCAGGCCTTCCTCTCCTACCTCGCCGTCTGTCTTAGACATCTATGCAGAGCCCATCAATGGCACGGAACCGAACGGGAACCCAGTGCATGGCTCCAGCCAGAAGGAGTCTGTGTTCATGAGACTCAACAACCGCATCAAGGCCCTGGAGATGAACATGTCACTCAGTGGACGCTACCTGGAGCAGCTAAGCCAGAGGTGAGAAACAAAGACACGCACCAGCACCACATGAACACAAAATGTACTGTATGGTTGCCGGCCTTGGTGTATAAACGGAGTAGAGGCTGATGTTACGACTTCCATGTTTTGATTTAAGGTATCGAAAGCAGATGGAGGAGATGCAGAAGGCTTTCAACAAAACCATCATTAAACTCCAGAACACCTCTCGAATAGCAGAAGAGCAGGTGAGCAGTGAGAGGGCACATAGGTTTGTGCAGCTAGTTGCCATGTGCATTTTGTCTGACCTTGAGTTGTCTGAAAATCATTTTGTTATATTGATTTAAAATGCAATTAATAATCTTGGTGGGCTGAGTAAAACATCCCCACAGATTTGAGTTGCTGCTTTAGTTTCAAGTGCATCTTTCCAATAGCTTTCTGCTTTAGGTTTAATGCACTAGTCAATATTAGTGGCAGTCGCCAGTTGGGTCAAATGACTCTATGTAGTGCTTCACATACCATGTCAATGATGTGAATGTGTGTGTGTAGTTGCTTCAGTTGTTGTCCTTTTCCTCCCATAGGACCAGCGTCAGACTGAGTCTATTCAGCAGTTGCAGAGCCAGCTGGAGGATGTGACTCAGCTGGTTCTTAACCTGTCCGTCAGAGTCAGCCAGCTGCAGAATGAGGTAGATACAATGCTCCAGGCACAAAGCCTTTATATGTAATCACGAGGTTTTGCACCCTGATAGCAAACTGAGTCAATGTAGTCTTTTTCTGGACCAAGCCATCAGGATGACAAAAGGTTCCTGACACATAGTTTGAGAACCATTATTAAAGCCTACCAAATGCGTTAGCATTTTACTGATCCAAACTTCTGAAATACAATCCAATATTTTCTTCACTATATTTTTCTGTCTCTCCATTTGTCACATCACACATTGCCGCTGTTTTGTTATTTATAAAATCCATTGTCTGTCTCACCTAGGTGTCAGAGAGGCAAACCTACCTGCTGCTGTCTCTGGTGTTGTGTCTGTGTCTTGGCCTGCTGCTGTGTGTCAACCACTGCCGCATCCCCACTATTCCTCCAACCACAGAACCAGAGCCACCCATATCTAAGAACTACACCTATTGCTGTCCTGAAAGGTAGCAAGACAATCGCACCGTTTTTACTTTCTTCTAAAAATGTATACCGTGTACAAATACTATCTTTATATCTAAATCCAGTAAAGCTCAGCTGTATTTTTATAATCATAGTGGCAAGGACAAAGCTCTAGTGAAGAGGGTAAGTGTGAATAAGCACTAAGTGGCATCTCCAAATGGGCTATAACGGCTAATAGGCAAAAGGTTACTGTGCCTTCAACCGCTTTTACTCATTAAGCCAGTTTATTGATACAATTAATCATCAAGATCATCACAGTGATGACACAGCCGTGACTTGGTGCTCTACGCTGACCTTTTTGTCAACCCTTATTGTAACTTTAATAGGCAGTTCTCTTCCTGTGATGAGACGGGCTTGAAGAGGAGTGCATCCTATCCACTCATACACTCACTCGCCACTACTGAAGGTGCAGTTCTGCTACATAAGTGCTATCATGATAATAATAATCTCAAGGGTTTCCTCATATATCTTCATTTCAGAATTGAACCATTTCCTATCTTGGTAGAAATTAACATTAACCTTGTGCTCACAGGCCTAGAAATGCTCCACTCAGAGGAGACACAGAGCCTTTGTCCAGCTAACAGAAAGGTGTGTGAAGATTAATAATTGCAATACAGTTTGAAATACTGGTCGTATCAGACAGTTGTTAACTGTTTTTTCTCCCTAACCTTGTCCCACACAGAGGAGACGCCGTAAGATGAAACCCATGGAGAAAGTGGAGACTCTCACACCCTCTTTTCATGCTGCCCCAGAACTGTGTAACGGGGCTGTTGTGTGTAATGGTGTACCTGTCACCACAAACCCTTCACCCCTTACAAAAAGGTTACTTCAACCTATGTTTAGAGAGTCGCCGTCAGAAGGCAGCTCGGAGGGATCTTCGCATTCAGATGACCCCTCCTTCTGTGGCATCACCACAGGTTGCACCCGAATCTGTGACAGGCTCCCTCCGCCCAAGACCAGGGCGGAGAAACGGGCATTAAGACGCAGGCGTCCTAAGCCCAGTTGCGCGGTAGTGGACTTGCTACAGGCCCCACGGAGGGACAGGAGTGAACCGTTGCCTATTTCTACCATACAGGACATCATGAACAGGAAAACTAAACAAAGCTCAGGAACATTTGGGGTGAACGTTGCATTCTCAGGTCCTGTTGGACAGAAGTCGACTCCCTTTCACTGACTGCCTAATTGTTTCCAAAAGAGGACGGATGTTAATTTCTGTGGCCAGAGGCAGCTTTAAGCTTTGAAATGAGACAATCCCTTCACTCTCCCTTTTGTTTTCTGTTTACGTTCTCGTCAGATGTTTTCTTCATTGTAATACTTCAAATCAAAGAAATGTCTTCCCAGCTTTCCATTAAAGCGTTTCTCATTTGTTTGGAAATATTGATTGCAACTGTTGACCATAAATTATTCAAATAAGTTTTATTGTCTTCACGCCTGCACATTGACCCTGTAAACAAGAAATCTATATAACCGCATCCACGGTTCATTCATTTTCTGCCTTTCCTTGCGTCTTAGTCCGTCCCACTGAGGACGCATGGGAGAGACAAGAGCCAGAACAACGTCCAGTTCAAGCGAGGAGCTATCAAATAACCAACAGTTACAACACAAGCACAGGAGTTCTTTTCAAGCTTTACTGCATACCTTTTTATATTAATGAACATCTGTTAGAATCAAGCTATTGCCGCATGAGTTGCTACAAAGCTAATTAAGACAGACATCACCTCCACACAACTCTGTATTTCTCAGTGTGGCCATTCTCAGAAGATTGTGGCATCCAGTGACTTTCCCATGCAGAAACTCAAGTGAAGATTCAATTTCAATTCATCTTTATTTATTGTACCATTTCATAACGAGTTATCCCAAGACTCTTTACAGATAGAGTAGGTCTAGACCACACTATAATTTACAAGGACCCAACAGTTCCAGTAGTTCCCTCCAGAGCGAGCAACAGTGGTGAGGTAATACTCCCGTTTAGGAAGAAACCTCGGTCAGATCCAGGCTCTTGGCAGGCGGTGTCTGACGGGCCGGTTGGTGTTGAAGTGATCATGAAAAATAGTCACAGTAAAAGGTAATGGAACAGTGACTACAAATGTTGGTTTGCAGTAGTTCATAGCATTAAGATGATTATCTCTTGTGAAGAGTGTTTTAATTTTTTAATTTTTTTTTTTTAAAACCTCCATGTTCTCCTTTGTTACTACTAGCTTTAATTGTAGTCAGTTAAAAAAAACACACAAACCATTACCGAAAATAAAATGTATGTGGGGTGTTAAGCACAGATAATAATAATGTATCCTTTATTAGAGCCTCAAGGGGAACTTACAATTTACACTCTGTTGTTATTTGACATATTACACACAGGCCTGAATAATTACACACATGCTTAGTACCTATACATGCACTAAATGGAGAGATGCCAGAAGACATATCAAAGCCTTTGTGTTATATTGGAAGAAAATAGACCCACAAAAGAAGCTGTTCAGTGATATGTTCTATTGTTATTGATCCCGTTAACCTGAACGAGTAGAAAAAGGAAGATGGTCCTGTTACACAACACGAAAAGACTTCAAACAAGAAGAACATTTTTTTTGTGAATAAAGAAAAGAGATTAATCTATCATTAACTTACACTCAAGATAAGGCATGTAGTTGTTAGGGCAAAAAAACAGGAAGTTTTAGTCATGACATACTTGTGGAGCAAAGCACTGGTGCAGGTTACTAAATTACAAATTAATATAGGCTAGTTCTGAATTACCATGACATTAGTCATCCTCCTAGGTTGATGCTGTTATTAATCAATTCAATTCAATTCAAGGTCTGTGGCTGGATATAATTGTTTTAAATGGCTTACATAATTTGGGAGGCCTCTATCTGGGGATAGCTACGTGCTGAATGTCAAGTGCCCAGAGTGTGGGAAAACTACAGATGCATGGCAATAAAAGAACACGTTTAATGCCACGTGGGATGATCGTCTGTTGCTACTCTGCAAGACGATCGGCAATCAGCCTGTTGTCGTGTGATCTGCGCTTGCCAGACGTTAGCAGCATTTCTTGAAAAGAATATGGGATCACCCTAAACAATGTGGATTATATTCTACAAAATCTTAATTTTTAAGGAAAATTAAGATAAAACAGTAGGTAGCATGTCCACCAAAATATTGTTATAACGCTAGCTGTTAGCTAGCTAAACCAAACCGCTGGTTTAAACAATAATCAAATTTAGGGTGGATCTACAGTAAACTATGTTAGTTTATGTTCGAGAAGACGCCTTTTTGCTTCCGGTGTGTTAATGGGAGAAGACGGTACCCGGTCATGAAAAGGCTTTCAAGATCTCAAGCATCTTTCTGAAAGGATTACCAAACAGTAAGGCAACAGGACAACGGGGAAGTGGGGCTAAGCATAGCAAACGTTAGCCAAACTGACAGCGCACACAAACGGAGCTGTATAACCGTAAATTGAGAAAACCAGGTATGTGCCACTCGGACTACCTGTATTAAACTAATCTGTGTGGTGATTTTGCATTATGTAATTGTATGTAATTTTCTATTTTTGCATTTGTTAGAAGTAACATTATTTGTTTTAGCACTATTTTCCCACTTAAAACACGCCATGCGGGCGAGTTACACAGTAGCTAGGCTAACTGTCTGTAGCCTAGCTACCTACATGTTTTATAAATGTGTATGCAAACAATAAGGCTTACTTAGACGGTTGTGGCAAAAACCGAGCCATACCCATGCTATACGGCTATAAGGAAATTGTTTTATGCAATGTGTGACATACTAGTAGGCCCATGCATCATGTTAGAAAAAATTGAACCATTCTTTGTGTTGTAACTAGCTAGCTAAGAGACATTGCAAGTTGAGAAAAACATCGACTCTGTGGCTCCATCCATCGTTTAAGTAGAGTGAGCTAATTTGCATGTTATTGGGGCAAATTCTGGTCGTTATAAACTTAATAAACTTAATAAAATGTAGGGCTAGATGGCTTGTTTAGAAGTATAACGTGTTTTTTAGAAGGTTTAGTCACGGTCGTAATTTCCAGTACGTAGCAGAAAAATGTAAGGCAACAGCAAAATGTTGTTAAAAGAAAATAATTACAAGTAAATTCTGCTTTTACGTCCAGAATATGACATGCAATGGCTTTGAAATTCTAAATGCTCGCCTCAAGTTGCTGCATTGTTCAGTAATCTGAAGCATGATTAGGTCTAGATTGGTTACGATCTGATACATTATATATTTAAATTTTTATATTTTGTGTCGACAGTGTAAAGGGTTTGCTTCAGTGTCATTGCACAGGTACTGCACTTGTGTATAATGACAATAAAGACATTCAATTCTAGTTTGAGGGAGAGTCATATGGTATAGGAATAAGTGTACACATTATTGAAATAGAGCTGGGGCAAAACACTCACACACACTGTTTGCATCATTGTGACTATGTATTCATGACACAGCAGTTTTGGTAAAAATATAGAATGTATGCAATCATTTCACCCTGCTCTGCAGGTAAAACTGAACTACTATAACCTCTCTTAGTGTTGCTTTGTCCAGCAGGAGGCAGTGTAATCTTTGGATAAACCTGCATGGTATGGTTTTTGATCAAACCATTACCATCATTTTCCATGTGATGAGTCATTAGACTCGGGGTGGAAATAAATTAGTTTAAGGGCTAATACTGCTCTCTGCCATGCATATTCATTTGGTTTTTGTCTTTGCCACCATGGAGCCACTGCTGTCCTTATCATATTTGTGTTCTTTTGTTAAAATGTACTTGTTAGACTCAAACAAAAAATAATCAGACCAAATGTGCTCAGTGTTTTGTAGTGCACATTTTAAGTGTTTCATGGAAAACAGGACACTGGCTGAACATGTGTTTGTAGAGAGCCTCTTTTCATGTGCAGCCTCAACTACAAGCATTTATCATATGGCTCCAGCTGTGTATTTCAAGTAAAAAAACTGGATTAATTCCATTACTTTTATACACAGTGTCTCTTGCTCGCTGCGGTCAGGCACGGCCAGAGCATTGGTGGCTGTGAGAAATTAGGTTAAAACCTCTTTATTTATCTGACCTGGTTGGGATGCAGTAGCCTTTCAGTTAAGCGTGCCTGATGCTCTTTTTTTCCCCCTTCATTTTGTTAACAGAAGTCCTAGGTTTCTCTTTGCTTGGCCTCGTTCCAAAGATAATCTGTAAATGCAGAGCTGCAATCCTCTTTTCCCGGGCACTTCATCCGAGGTCTGTTATGGACTGAATATTCTCAGTGTGCAGTTGGATCTGTATACAGGTGTCTGCTCTATACTTTCTGTTAGCTAGCTCACTCTTAGACAATGAAGTCCCTACTCTAGTCAGAATGCTTTTTCTAACACTCTAAATACTCATTTAAGGGACATTCCACCAATTTTACACACACACACGTCAGTTTAATTTAATGACAAATACAACTTAACCCTTAAACAGTTATGTAATGTCTTCTTTTTCTCTAAAGGGACCTTTTTATTGGCCTACTGTGTGTTCCATCAGAAAGCGAAGCAACATTTTGCATCTTGTTTGCTTTTGAGTTCGACTGCTGGACCGTTTCGTCAGTCTGTGTTCATTAGCCCCAGTGTGATTGATCTCACAGCTCACCAGGAACTCCAGTTCATACTGTCATTGTCTTCGGTCTTGCTGTTTCCTATAGTCTCTGTACATTTATGATTTAACATTAGATTCATAAAGCCCCAGGATAAGTGCAATTTGTTTTTCTGAAGTCAATTTCAACTGGCACCAACACATCTTTGCCTGAGTTTGCACCTCCCTGGGCAAATGTACATCTATTCACACTTTCAGTACTCACTTCTTTCTATTGACATCTGTCTATTGACAGATGTAATGGATACACATTACATCTGCCAAACGTACCTACCTTTTCTGTTTTTAGCGTGTGTGCGTGCATGCGTGCGTATGTGTGTGTCTTTCAAAAGCCAGTTCTCCTTGAGCCTGATTCCTCATCTGTCCTTTTTTAAATGGCAAACACTCTAACCCTCACTTTCCTACATTTATCTAGTTTCCTCATTACTTCACTTTTTCTCCAAATGTCTTTTATGGATCGACTCCTACCTTTTTGTTTTAATCTATATTATTCCCAATGCTCTTATGCTCCTATTTAGCTCTCCTCCTCCTCTCTGTGTGGGAGGGGGGTCTGTTAGTGAGGAGTGGAGGATCCCGCCAGTGTGAGCGTATGCGATGCAAGAATAATCCTCTGAATGCTTTGCTTTCTTAGATTTTCTATAAGAGGGGAGTAGAGGAGGTTCTTTGATGTTCTGCGGATACCATTTGAGACCGTGGCATTAAATGCGTATTTACTATCTTCTGTCATAGATTCTCCCATCCCTCCCTTCTGTCTTCATGAGTGTTATTGCTCATTTCCTTCTTTTTCCTATAAATGACCCCGCTAATTATATTTCCTACAACCCAATACCCCCTTCACTTCCTTCCAGTGTTAGACAATACAATAAACCCACTTCTAGCTGTGATTTGGGTGCAGTTAAATCTTCTTCATGGTTGAGCTACAATGGCATCCTGACAGGGCAGTTTAGCAGGGTGCTTAGCAAGAGGCCGATAAGATGTTGGCAGCCACTTGGAATCAATTCGGCCATCCCTTACCCTCAGTAAGCCCACTGTCGCAGAAGTCCCATTCCCATGCACTTTTGATTAAGGTGGTGTGTAGGGCTGAAGTAGACATTCAAAAAGCTGTAGCAGACATGCCACATTGGATAAGCCTTTGGTTGAAGATGTATGTATATGAATAACAGTCTCCTCCAGGGAAGCTTCTGCTTAATGTTTCATGGACTCATTTCATCTGTGCCTCTCTGTCATCTGAGATTTGCTGCTGCCTGATGTGACACTCAGAAAACTTGAGGTGTTTCCCATGCTCATGGCTCCTCTGACACCCCAACCTTGAGATGTGTGGGGGGAAATAATCATATGGTATAGAGCAGACACAAACATACAATATTGAGTCCACATTCACTGGGTCACACTGTGTTCTCATGCGAAGCCCACAAGGATGAGACACATCTGAGACACACTCAAACACAGAGATGAGATGTGACTTGTTGACTAAATACAGGATAGAATGCGCACCATTCAGCCTAGAGAAAAGAATGATCATGCATGACATGCACTTTCACAGAAGCGTGTAGCCTAACCTTTCCCCTGCTGATGAATGAGTCACAACCCAGATGCCAAAGGTGACCTTACTCGGTGTGTGCCTCTGACTTCAAGACTTTTCAAACCATATCTCACATTGTTGTTCTTGTTGTTGTTGTTGTTAGTCATTTTTGTACATTGGCTTACTCACAAATGATCTCAATCACCACATCCTGACTGCAACATTTAACACCCATTCAGTGTCAATGTTAATCACTAATTATTTAACATACGGTACATGGAATTGAATATTAATGTCAATAGCTCATGTCATTCATGAATTAATCCTCGACTCCTAGGTAACAAAAAGATAATGCGCTACTTAACATGTGAGGACACAAAAATGGTAGCTAATGGCAAAGTTATCATGAAATAAAGATATATTTCCTAGCAACAATTCAGACCATGTCAGCATTAAGCCAGCTAAATAAAAAAACAAAACAATCATAACACCTTTTGCATAGATATGCATTTTGGTGCAAAAACAGTGTGTTGAATGCAGCTTCACATTTCTTTTCTGTCTCTGTTATTAAAGTCCCTATTTCATCATTACAAAGTTGTTAGAAAACAGACACATAAATGCAGCTTAATGACAACACATGGTTAGTGATGTAGCTAGTAGATCAATTTGGCAAAATTTGATATAATTGGCTACATTGACTAAGGGAGTGATTACATTGAGAGTTACAGGCGATGTTGGGCAGTATTAATGTGGTTATTTTTTTCTGTAACAAGTGTAGGTTACATTAAAAGTCCACAATGACATTAGCTACCGATCCCAGTAAGGCTCTGTTACTTTGATATCTGGGGCCTGTTGCACGAAAGTAGAATACAGATTGTGAAAAAGCGCATTTGGCGCAACCAAGTTGAAGCTAAATTCATCCAGGATAACTTTAATATCCTGGCATAATCCCTTATCCTGATTTTGTGCAACAGGCCCCTGGTTGTCGACTTGGTTGCTGTGTCACTGAGATGTTGATATGCGTTCAGTGGACAGACTGGTCCGGGATGTGCTACTTTTTTTAAGCCATCTAGCAGCTGATTCGAAGTTGATCAGGAAAGATTGAAAAGTGAGTATACAGATAAACAGATATCAGAGAATTCATAATAATGGAACCACCATACGAAACAACATAAAAAAGCCCTGCACTAAATGCCATTTCATTGAAGCTCAAATCATTATTCTCTGTTGCAACTGAATCAACTCTATTATCATAGTTGCTAGGCAAACCTAATTCACCAGGAATACAAATCATAACTCAAGTGTCTCTGTAATGTGCTAATTAGTATTTAAATTAATATGAGTCTCTCATATAGCTATCTTTTGTGATTGTGATTTATGGTGCTTGGCACAAACATTGCAATATTAGGTAATGTGCCTGGGGGGGGGGGGGAAAGCATAAAAAAAAATGGCATGCAATGACGTGTCACGGCAGGAAAACGAGCAAAGAGAAACTGTGTGCGGTTTCTGATATTGTATAAGTGGTGTGTCTGTATTCACTGTGTTCCACTCATGACTCCAATATTAGAACTACACAGTAAAAATGTGGGGCCTACTACACAAAAGCTTGTGTGTGTAATAAATATAATGTAATCACATTCTTACTCAAATTCTCCATTGCGTGCGTCTGTGCTGCGTTCAGGCTTCTCCGCTGTTTTTTTCCGCCCTCTGCTACACGCCGTGTCACGCCGGGGGAGCCCCAGAATCCGAGCATCTTGCTACCCGACTCCCAGATTTTATTGACTACACAAGCACTTTACAGAATAAATGTGTTTTATTAACTAGTCTATTAATCTACTTTCCACTCCAAGTACTTCTGTAATTTAACTCCATTTCTTTTCAGTTTTTTTAAATCATGTTTTTAATTGTTATCTCGTTGTCCGTGGTGTAGAGGAGACAATATTGGGCGGTTTCTTTTGGTGAATTGATTGGATAGTCTCTGTTTTACTTCCTGCCCGGGTGTCCAAACGGCTTGCGTGAAAATAGACCTGGCGCGTAGCGGAGAGCAGCTTCACACACTCTTCTGGGGTGCGCCATGGCACGGCTGGTGGAATATCAAGCATTGACTTTAATGGCAGCAATTGCATGATGATTAATTCTACACATGGCAAGCAATGAGTGTTGTGAGTGAAAGGTGAAACACACCTACAACATATGTAGGTGTTTGATATGACGGACGCTGTCTTATAAAATCCTTACATAGCGGTGTACAGCGGCAGTTTGCAGGCCACTGCGCTGCACCAACCTCGAGGGCCAGAGGCCCCTGCTCCTTCAGTTTGTCGCCATGGTTACATACAATGGAGGTCCCACAGATGAAGATGTGGTGATGATGATGGTGTTCGTTGTCATAGTTTGTCCCCGGGGCTTCTGCTTTCACATCAGGCCCACCATTCTCGGCAGCATGACCTCTGTCACCTACCCTGGGGAGACACTTGCCAGGTGAGAAAAGTACGCAACAGGAATTAGAAGGACCAGGTCGACTGTATATGTGTTGCCCCGAGCAAGGTTGTGTTTAGCTGATATGTCTGTCCTTTTTGGTCATTTTATAAATACAGGGTGGGTTATTTTCTTCCAACTAAATCAGTAAAGTTATTGCTATAGCTGACATAACTAGCAACATGGAGTTGCTCTAATTAGTTTTTACCTCTAAGGAAAATGAATAACTGCATTATTAATAATAATAAATGTAATTTATATAGCCCTTTACAAAGGCTCAAAGTTGCTTTACAGGGGAGGTAGTTAGAGTTGTTTGATGTTGGTAGAGCTGATGCCAAGGACAAGTGAGTTGCACTAGTCCAGTCGGGAGGAGATGAAGGCGTGACTGAGTGTTTCAGCTGCGGGGTTGACAATGGTGCCGTCGAAGGTGAGACTGGGGTTATTGATCCTGCGGAGTGTGGATTTGGAGCCTTTGAAGAGGAATTCTGTTTCAACGCTGTTGTTTCAGGAAGTTGTTGCATCCAGGTTAACATTAACATAAACATTAACTAAATGGCTGAACTCTGCATATTATAACTTGACAATGAGTCTGCATGCAGTCATTCCAAGTATCTACTAAGGGGAAGGATGTAGATGATGAAGAGGAGGGGGCCGAGTACGGAGCCTTGGGGAACGCCTTGAGTGACTATGGCTTTGGCAGAGGTGTGGTTATGGAAAGAGATGAAGTGAAGAGGTATGAGCGGAGCCAGCTGAGTTCATTACCTTCGATACCAGGGTCTTTGAGTGTGGTAAGCAGAATGTAATGGCTCATAGTATCAAAGACTGCATTCAGGTTGAGGAGGATAAGGATGGTGAGGGAACTGGTGTCAGCAGAGGTGAGGAGGTCATTGAGGACTTTTTGGAGCGGTTTCAGTGCTGTGGAGGGGGCAAAAACCAGATTGAAGGGGTTTGAATTGATTGTTGGCATGAAGATGGGTTTTGAGTTGTGAGGCGACTATAGGAGGGCTGACCGGGTCAAACTGGGTGAGGAAGGGTCAGGAGGTCAGGGGAGAAGAGTGGCCGTGGTAGGTGCTGAATTAGATACTGGGAGGTCAGATACAGGGGATAGGGATTGGTACCCCCCTGTGTCTAACCTCTCAGTATCTGAATTAGAGCATTTTTACATTGTTTACAAAGGAACAAGCTAATTTAGCTAATATTTAGCTAAATAAAAACTGAGACTCTCATAACTTAATACAAAAAATGTCTTAGACTATAAGGCACATTTCTGCTAAGTGCACTGTCAAATTGGCAAGTGTGGGAGGGTTCTCTCGCAGACATTTTGAGCCCTTTTATGCATACTTTCCATAAGCATTTCTAGAGACTTTGACTAAAAGGAATTACATGCGATTCGTAGAGTTGTGACATTAAAACAAGGTTACAAGAAAAAGCCCGGTAGCAGAAATATAAACTACAAAAAAAAAAAAAAAAATTCAGAGGAATACAGTCAACAATGTGATTTAAATGAACATCAGACCCAAAAACTGGTCATAGGAATCTAGTCAACAATGTGATTTTAAAAGAATATCAGACTAAGAAACTTTTTTCTTTTTGCCATCTTCTTTGCAAAGGGTTAGCTTTGAGTTAATGACTGAGCAGACTGATTCAAAAGGGGGCGTTTACCTGTTTACCCAGCAATGGCCAACGTAGGCTAATATCATCCAATTATAATAGACAATTGCTCCTGCAGCCAACTGCAGCCCTGAACAGGACATGAGCAGTGGAAAATGAATGGATGGATTAAAAAGTAAGAATATATTATATTTTTCCGCAAGCCAATTGAAATTCTCAAAAGAGCCACACCTGGCCCGCAAACCATACGTTCCCGACCCCTGCTTTACACTGATGATGAATCTTTGTAAATTATCTGGCTCCAGTCCTATTAATCAGTAAGGTTGTATCAAAAGATGTAATGTGTTAATTTAACCATATTTTTTACACCCTTTACACAGGATCTGATTTTACAACCAACCAGATCAGGGACAGAGGGTGCGTAGGTGACCGTTTGGAACAAGCCTTTTTATTTTATTTTTTTGTGGCAATGCAAATGGCAAGACATCAAGCCTGTATTGAATATGATTGCCACAGCAGTTGATTTCTCTTTCGATGTTGCAGACTCCTCTGATGAGGTGCCCCGTGGCTCTGCTCAAGGGCATCTACAACCCCAAATCTGTGAATGGGAGGCAGAACTTGGGCTTAACCTCCAGCGCCTACAATAAGGTGGCCCGCCCCTGTGCCTTTATAGACATGGATGGATGGATGGATGGATCATCCCTTTGGGGAAATTCAGGTACTCAGTAGCTCACAGTCAAAATGACCCAAGAGCAAAATCATAAAAGTTGTGAAGAGATAAAAGGTTCCAATACAAATTAGAGAGACAAAAGATAGACATATTAATTAATTAATTAATTAATTAATTATAGACTTGCCCTGCCATGCTTTTTAATAAAATGCTGCTGCATTCTCGATTTGTAATGGGTGTCTCAAAGGGGTTCTAATTGTAACTGGAAGCTAAATACAAGAGTAGGCAGTACATAAACAATGACTTAAGATGGTACACAAAAAACATGAAATCAAATAAATGCAAGCATAGGCTATATTACACACCTAGTTTTTTCATCAACAATTTATTTTTTAAATTTGCTTAATTATGCTGGCATTAATAATGCCTAATGGTAATAATGTCATATTGGAGTTTCCTACGAGCAAAAGTGTTAACATCAACTTCTAAGTACGTATAGGAAACTGAAAGCTACTATATGTCCAACTCAATGTTTTAATAATACAAAAGTGCCAAGAAGGGCAAATGTATGTCTATTCACACTTACAGTACTCACTTCTTCCTATTGACATCTGTCTATTGACAGATGTAATGTATAAACGTTACATGTGCAAAACGTACCTACCTTTTCTGTTATTAGCTTGAAACAATCTGACATTCAGTGTGTTTTATGTGCTTATAAATGGAATTATTGTAACATCAGATTTAAAACAGAACTGGTCACCATCAAGAGTACACTACAAGGTTTGTGCATGTGTGAGATGTGAGAAGTTTATTTCATCCGTAAAAATGGAAATCACTATGCTCATTTTTCACTGCCTCAGTTATCATCTTATTTCTCCTATAATCAATTACTAATTCTATGTGGTCATATGCCGGCTCCCACAGAGACCTTCAGTCTGTAAGACCAAGTACCAAGTACTGTTTTTTCAACAAGAATTGGGTCTTCTATGGCAGTTTGCATAAGGAGACATTTATGCTAAAGTTTACATGTGTTTACACAGTTTACACTGTGCTTGAAGAAGAATACAATAAGCTGTCTAATAAACTTCCTCCTGCCAAAATGATTAATTCTGTCTTTTGCCTTTGGGTCCAAGTTCATTAAAATGCTGTTAATCTTTTTGTGTGTGGGCCAATCAGAAATAGGCCTATGACTTATTTTGTATTTCGACTCTTTGGATATGACTAATCACTGCACGCTGACTGGGTGTTCAGAAATTTTGTATGTGCCCTTGCATGATACTGTGTCCCTGGGTTGGCTTTAAAAAAGAAAAATGTCATGTCGAACATTGAGAAAAACCTTTTTCACAGACTAGTACAAGTTGGTGAATTCACAGACCATGTGGGAAGGAAAAGCCAGCAAAGTGAAACAAAAGACTAACGACAATAGCTCTGATGCATCATGGGTAGCTAAAACTGCCTAGAAGTGGGTTACTCCACATTGGAGCAGCTACTGTACTAGCAGATTCCTTAGGCTTGCTTTCTGACATACACCATAAGCAATTTAATTCCTCCAGAGTTACTTTATGCTACAGTCCTATCCACTTGAGAGCCTTGACATCATTAATCCATTAAACTTTAAATTCCACAGGATTTTTAGCCCTCCTGCTCCCAGATTAGCAGTTCAGTGCGTTTCTGTGTCAGTTCACTGGGTTGAAATTAATTTCTCGACTAATTTGTAATTGCACGCCAAAGCCTTTCTATCTGTGTGGAGGATAAATTGCATCACTCTGCTGCTATACTGCCGGCAGGTTAGATGTTTGAAAAAACTGACTATTTTACCTCTGCAACAAAGGCTTAATACTGTTTAGGCATCAATACTACATTAGTCTGCTCATAACACCTCATGCATGGGCAAATAACTGACTGACCTGACAGAAAATATGCATTTCCTATTCAACTTGTAAAATCCAGATTGTAGAATATTGCATGCTGTGATCTGTGCGGGAAAGCAGGACTCGCTTTGTGGACACTGAAACATAATAATTTGCACAAGCTTTTAACCACTTTCTCTGATAGTCTACTCTAATTGTGAGCACTGTATTATACAGGATAGCTACTCTGAATAAGTGCTTGCTTCAATGCTACAGCCTGCTTTGCCCATTATGGATAAGCTCCTCTGACACACTGATGTAGAAGCTACTTATTTCAAATGTGTGCGTGAGCGTGTGAATAAGCTCGGAGTGGGCATGCTCTTAGTTTCTGTGGATGGTGTGGGCTGTAATGAGGGAGGGGGATGATGTGGGCACACGTGTGATGATGAGTGACTCTCAATCCATTTCTCCCTCTCCCACACTCCCCTTCCCATCTATGTTGTGACTCACTGTGTCTCCCTCAAGTCTTCAGAGAGGATGTAGACACACACACACACACACACACAAACACACCAATGACAGTTTTGTGCTGGCATGGGACGGCTGGACACTGTCCCTGCTGATCACCCACCAACTCTGACATCTCTGCTTCTCAGTGTGACTCAAGCCCGCAGGGGTCGGGGTGTTTTACGAGCACATCGCCCAAAAGAATAGTGTCTCATCAGCTGTGGATCCACTAACTCGCAGCCTCTACAAAAAAAAAATGACAGCGTGCCTTGAAATGCACATTGTCGCTGTTGTGACACAGACTAGAATTACACTAAATTACCAGTTTGTAGTGAGGTGTAATAACCGCATTGCTAGTCATTGTTCCCATGACGCCAGCTGCACTGCTTCACTCAAATGAGGCCTATCTGTCAGAGATGTGCAGCTCTGTCTTACAAGGCGCAAGTGAGCATGAGGTGTACCCTGTTATTACTCTATACACACACACACACACACACACACACACATATATATATATACATACACATACACATACACATACACACACACATATACTTGCCTGAGGTGTGATAGTCGTAATAATGGTGTGTCTTGCAAACCCAGTCATCACAAGTCACTTCTGACATTGCTCGCCTACAGTGCTGGCATACAGGGACATGCTGTCACAAATATGCGATTGTTGTCACAAAGGTATGAACAAAAGAAGGGTGACAAGTTTTGATGAGGAAATTTGTTGTGCTACAAAACTCAGATGCTGATCAGATATTTAGGTATATCTTGAACATATTACAACCACGTTCAGAAATGTTTGTCTCTTCTCAGCCTTTGTTCTCTGATATCTTTAAAGCACATATCTTTCACAGAATCCGATAAACATTTCCATCTGTACTTTTACAATCTGTTGATACCCGGCACAGTAGCCACTGCCTGACTGGTTAAAACCACCTTCCTGATATGCAGTGTTCATGAAACTAGCTAGCATTAGCTAACGTTTCTCAACTCCGTTACATTACGCAATTGTGTACATATAGTGGACACATGTTTTTCTGTATTTTCTGTCATGTCTTCAATGCTATAATAATGTTGGATTTTTATGTTAAATGTGTAAAGTAATGAGGAAAACGTATTTTAGAGAAACCCCCGACCAATAGTTCAATAATTCTCCCCAATTCCAGGTCAAATTACTCCTGAAACCTTTTTGGTTATTTAGTATTTGGTTTAAAAGCCTTTATCTGCAATTTAATGGATAAAGCAGATGGACTTTGCCTGGGAACCGGAGGGTCGTTGGTTCAACTCCCCGTACGGAGTGTGGACTGTCATCTGTAGTGGTGCCAATTCGCCTCCAGGGCCCTTGAGCAAGGCACCGATTCCCCAACTGCTCAGGTTATCTTTAATGACCTTCACTCTGACATCTCTCTTGGTGCATGTATAGGTCTTGGGCATGTGTGTATAATGTAATTTACCCTTGGGGATTAATAAAGTGTGTTCTTGTTCCAAATCCCTAAATTCCACCAGACCACACTTCCTGGGTTTTATGTCTCATCTTTTTCACTATACTCTAGGAGTTTGCGGGTCTGCTTTAGGTATGAATGCAGGTCTTGTGGTGGCTTTCTAAGCGTGCATTTGTAGAGGCAGTGCCTGGTTTTGTGCAGTTGGTTAGAACAGGGTTTTCTCAGCCATCATCCGTAGTCATCCATAGTCATTCCTAATCCTTTGACTGCAGCTGTACACACAATGGGTAATCCCATCATGACTCAATTGTGTGTGGAAATAAAGACGCACGTTGGCTGTGAAGAGGAGTTATTTGTTGGAGCTCAAAGGGGGCAGGGACTGTTGTGTGTTCAATGGGAAAAGGGTGAATGGTATTAAATGTTCACCTGCCAATATGGTGGCAGGGGTCTAAAGGGGGCAGCGGTGGCCTCAAGCTTAGAGAAGCAAGCTTGTGTTGTTGTGTTGTCTGTTCAATCCCCGGACCGCCATGATAATATGGGTGGGGGGAGTGAAATTGCAGCCTTGCCGACTCCATCATTGCCACCACTAAGGTGCCCTTGAGCAAGGCCCCTGGACCCCAACTGCTCCAGTGGAGCTGCTCAGTGTATGTGATTAGGGCTTTCCTGCCAATTAGAAGCTTATTTCTCTTAGTGAAACTTTCCTGAATAAATGATCTTTTTGTTTTTTTGGGGGGGGGGGGTTCATGAAAAGAAATCACATAGACTAATTCACATGGTGTAGGTTAACTTATTTCTCACATGGCGAATAGCGACTGTCCACCAGTCTATGCCTTTTGCACAGTGTTATTGAAGAGACAGACACAAGTGAATTGGACTATTTAAGTGAATCAAATATTTTTGCTAGTAGGTTATGTGCTCAGGGGAAAAAGTCCAATCTGTTGTCCGTAATTTCACCAAGTGCTTTCCTGTTTACAGAGGGATACCAGACACTGCATGTAGGTGCAACCACAGGATGTCTGTGTTTGTGGTTTACGGAGCCATTGACCATTCTTGTATGTGTCAGCTTGCTGTGGCCTCTATTTTTGTTCCTGCTTCACTGAATTCTGTGCACTGGCTCAGATAATGAACGGACCAACCCAAGGGGGACAATTAGCTTTTAATTGTCTGATCTCATAGATGTTTGGTCTGGTGAGTGGAAATCCTGTGGAGGAGTGAGCGCTGCCACGCTACAGTATAAGGCCGTTACAGCCTATGAGGCTGGCACAGTGACACAGAAAGGATCCAACTTAAAACAGAAGCCTTTTTTCTGACACCACAGTCTCACAAGGAACACAGACCCCACATTGCATTTGGGTTTTTGCTGTGTGAAGTTATTTTTTTTCTCCACAGTGCACCCCATGGATTCCCGCTGCACTTAACACTCAAAGACGGCAATTGCCTAAAGGCACTTGTCAAACTCAAGGCCCGTTGACCAAATCCGGCCCCTTGCAGATTTTGATCTGGCCTACATGTCAATTTAGGTTCACAATAGACTTTGGCCCATGTAGTTTTTGTAGCTTTTTTCAATGTTTTTTTTTCCTCAACTTTTTTGCCACTGTTTTTTGGCCTGTTTTTGTTTCTTTTTTTCATCGTTCTTTCTTTGATGGCAAAGTTTGTTTTTTTTGCAGACTTTTTTTTGGTCTTTATGTTGACCAAGCTGTTAGTGAGAAGATGACATGATACATACAATAGTATAATAAAAGATGCTTGACCTTTACAATGAAATAATAGCAAGTGAAAAACCTCAACGTGTCTGGCCCTGGATGTGGTTCTTGTTTTCCAGCGTGGCCCTTTGTGGAATTGAGTTTGACACTCTTGCCTCAAGGAATTAAATCCAGTACCTTATGGTCTGGAAACCCCCTTGATGCACCAATCAGACTAAGAGGCAGGGCAGACGCCTGGAATTTTAATCAAAAAGAGAATATTGAATTTGTAGAATTTGAAAATATGCCTTTAAAACAAAATGCTGCCAACCCTCTTTGATATGGAAAGCTACTACTCCTCCTTCCCTCCTTCATGAATTAAATTATTTTTCCTGTCTGTACAATTGTGTATCCCCGGGCACTATGACCCTCATTACATGAGCTGTACAAAGCCGCCATGTCTCTTGATCTGCCCTTCATTTTTTTAGACTATTTCCTCCTGAGTCTCTATTTTACAATGCTGCCCAGCCGAGCAGGCGGAGTGTTGCTCCATGCTGACCGGGTGTTAAATAGGTTGTGAGGAGGTCTGGAGGTTATGTAAGATTAACAATTGTGTGAATTCATGTTCAAAAAATGTAGCAAGACTTGCTTTGTTGTTAGTCAAAATCATCCCAGCAAAGTTTCCTTTAAAAGTCAGAACTATTGTAAAAAATCTTGCTTGCTTTTTACCTTAACTGCCTTTTAGTGTTCCTGAATCCCTTGAATTCTTTTTACACCAAACTACTATAAAATAGTAACGAGATATTTGAAACGTGTCTAATTTTATTCTTTTTGTTCTTTTACTTTTTTTTATAACTTGCTGCAATATATTGCCCAATTTTGATTTAAATAATTACTATAATGTGATATATATATTTATATTTAGAGTACAGGTGCTTCCCAGACTGACAAACTGTAAGATAGCATGTTCTGCTCTGAGATGATAAGCTTAAAATCTATTTCTGTGATACCTGAAATGGCCAGAATACAGAATAGCAGTTAGTTTTGTCCTCCGAGACATCTGTCATATTTAAAAAAACTGAAGGCAAAGACCACCTCGTACATGGTGGTATCACCTCAATACTTATCATGCATTAATTGCCTTTTATGGTTGAAGCAAGCTGCAAACAAAACACTGACTTATCTTTTAAAGGTGGTGTTGGTACTATTCTCCAATATACACTTTTTAATTCATATACAGTGGGGTTCGGAAGTTTGTGCACCCCAGGTAAACATGTGTATTAATGAGCATAAAGAAGCCAAGAAAAGATGGGTAAATCTCCAAAAGGCATCAAGTCACAGTTTAGACATTTAATTATTTCACAAAAAGTTAGATTTTATTTCCCTCATTTACACTTTCAAAATGGCGTCTGTAAAAGTTCGGACACCCTGCAGATTTAATACCTTGTACTGCCCCCTTTGGCAAGTATCACAGCTTGGAAACGCTTCTTGCAGCCAGCCAAGAGTCTTCTTGTTTAAAGTATCTTTGCCCATTCTTCCTTACAAAAGTATTCCAGTTCGTTGAGATGTCTGTCGCTGACTGTTCTTTCAAGGTCTATCCAAAGATTTTCAATTATATTGAGGTCAGGAGATTGTGAAGACCATGGCAAAACCTTCAGTTTACTCCTCTTGATGTAATCCACCGTGGATTTAGAGGTGTGTTTAGGATGATTATCTATTTGTAGAAAACATCCTCTCTTTAACTTCAGCTTGAACACAGGTGGCATCAAGTTAGCGTCCACACGTTGCTGAAATTTTATTGAATCCATTTTTCTTTCTACTCGTGAAATGTTCCCCGTGCCACCGGCTGCAAAACAACCCCAAAGCATGATTGATCCACCCCATGCTTAACAGTTGGACAGAGGTTATTTTTTATAAAATTCTGTGCACTTTCTTCTTCAAACGTACCTTTGCTCATTCCAGCCAAAAAGTTATATTTTAACCTCAGTACTTGGAAGATGTTTCCTTCTGATGACTCTTCTATGAAGACCATATCTGTACAAGTATCTCTTTATAGTGGAATAATGTACCACAACTCCTGCCAGGTCTTTCTGGATTGAACGTGGGTTTTGACCTGCTTTTCCCCCAATCCTGCGAGCTGTTCCGTCAGATATTTTTCTCGGCCTCCCAGATCTTGATTTAACTTCCACTGTTCCCGATGACTGCCATTTCTTAATTACATTCCAAACAGAGAATATTGGCATCTAAAAACGCTTTGCTATCTTCTTATAGCCTTCTCCTGCTTTGTGAGCGTCAACTGTTTTCAGTTTCAGTTTTCTAGACAATTGCTAAGAAGAACCCATGGTGCTGATTGTTGGGGCGAGGTCAGATGAGTCTGTGCATTTAAAACCTTAAGATTGGCATCATCTGGTCTTTCCAGACAATGATTGAGAACAACCCATGACACTGTCAGGTCTCAGCTTTCCAAAGGGGGCGGTGCATGCTATAAACTCTGCAGGGTGCCTAAACTTTTGCCGACCATTTTTTTTTCTTCTGTTATTTTGAAAGTGTAAATGATGGAAATATAATCTAACTTTTTGTGACATATTATACGAATATCTAATCTGTCATTTGATGGCTTTCACCCCGGAGACCGGGGATCGTATTCCGCATGTGACGGTTAATTTCCCTATTTTTGTTTTCCTAAACACAATCGTCCCGTTGTTGTCACGCGTCTCCCGTGTGTGGCATTTTCACTTTTGTTGCGTCCCTCAGAGACCGCTGATCGTGTCCCAGCGTGTGATGTGTCCTTTCCCCATTCTTCTTTTCCTAAACCCAACCATCCTCTTTCCCTAGAGACTGCCAACGTCTCCTGCATGTGGCGTTTAATTTCCCCATTGTTGCGTTCCAAAGAGACCATGGATCGTGTCCCGGTGCACAAAAATAAACAAGATGAGCGTTTCCGTGTACAGGAATAAATAGATTAAAAATAATGTGACAGTTTTACAAACTGCCGGGAGACTTTGTTGTCATTTGTTAAATACCAGTATGAAGCTTGTTGTCTTTTGTTTTGAAAAGTGCGATTCCATGAAATATCAGTAATGCATCTTATTTGCATATAAGGTGTAACACACAGTGGCACAGTTGTCGTTATGCACCATAAAAGCCCAATATGACTATCATATTAAATTAATATTGGTTAATGGGGATTCAAGGGACTATATGCTTTGGTTGAGGCAAGGTGAAGGCTGTAATGTATTTCAGTTGTGCTCTAACAGCTACAGTATGTCTGATGCTCCAGGTTGTGACACTCTGGAGCTACTGTTTGCGAGAGCATATGGCAGGCTCTTACTCTGATTCGTGGAACCTTTAATTAGCCCAGTGGTCCAAATGAGGTTACTGCAGTGAAGGAAAGACATATCAAATGAAGAAGTGTGTGTGTGTGTGTCTGTGTGTGTGCGTGCGCGCTGATGTTTATGATGTGGGGCAGCACAGTGGGGGCTGGGCATCCTGAGACCACAAATGTTACGTAATTTGGTGCTTTGTCATGTAGGGGATCAATGGTTTAACTGTATGGAAACAAAGTCGCCCCCCCCCCCCCAATCCGGACGCTCACATGCTAATGATTGTTCTCCTCTGAAGTTCATGGCTAATTGTTTCTCAGGAGAGGTGCCTGGCATCCTCTGCTGCTCCTGCTGTGGAAACAGAGATGGTGTTGCATGCTGTGTTGTCAGACATTCACAGGAAGAGCTGCACAACTTTATTAGACCCATTTTCCCCTAGTGCTCTTTAACATTTAAGAAATGGATCATAGTGAATTGACAGAATTCTTGTGACTATCCTGACCTTATGAAATTCAACACTGTACAGCATTCATGTACGTACTCTGAGAACCACATGCCTATTGCTTTCCTTTAAAATAATCAGAAACCAAAAAGGAGGCATTTATATTGTATACTTTTTGTTTCATGATTGCAATCTTATCCAGCTAGTAAGAAATGTATGGGCCAGCAGCGTGAAGGCAGATTTCTCGGCTTCCAGCAGGCAGCTGACACGGCGTCTCACCCGTTTTGCTAATGCTGACTTTACATTTCAACATCGGCTTTGAGTAGGCAATACGGAGGACTTAAACCGTTCTAGTTTGTCCTTTTTTTGGCATGTTTCTCAGAATGCAAACCACCTTCAGCTGCCTGTGTGAAATTAAATAGAAATATAATGAAATAAATCTGGGGCTGTGGAGTAAGAAAGAAGTGAGTGTACTAGACCTCTGCATCCTCATCCTCATCTCTGCTTAAGGCAAGCAGCTCGAGGCGGTATTAGCCTCGATAAGACATGCGAGTATAACGCATCCAAATCCCTGACCGAGCTGTCAAGTGTCGAGTTGCATTGTGGGTAATGTGTTTTTTTCACAAGGGAGACGAATGGAATTAAGACTATCTCTGACAAGGTATCAAAATTGATGCAGCAAATTCAAACTGTCCAACCTAAGTCTGACCATGTCATAGAGTTCAATGTTAAGTCAGTGAAATACTGTTAACAATGTATTTTAAAATCAATTTTTACATTACATCTGACCGCAAAAAGGGGTGATTAGTTGTGATTTAAGTTAATGGATAACCTACGTGATCGCTTAAACTCGCATCCAAATGTTTATACCGGGAAAAAAACACTACACATTTTGAATGCTGTTAGGAACCCCAGCTGAGTACAGTGCAGTGAAGAATTGGCATTTCACTTTAACTGAATGTCTATGTGTCAGAAAGCCAACATCATGCAATGTGTAACTCTACATGACACCTGTCAAGATCGGGAAGTGGCTGTTCTGTTTCCCAATTCCCCTGTTCAAGACAACCTTGTTCCTTTTCTTACTGTAGAGAGACAGAAGATCAGAGCGTTTCCTTCAACTTCCATCTCTTTTTTATTCTCACTCTTTCTTGTCTTATATCCACATTTTTGCTCTGTCTTTTGTACTATTGCATCTCTTCCTTTCTCCGTTTTTGTCTTATTTCCTGGTTTTGCTCTATCTTGCACTCTACTGCCTTCTCTCTTTTGGTTTTCTGCTCTTTCTCCCGTCCTTTTAAACCTTCCACCTCCCACCCATCTCTCTCTCTCTCTCTCTGTCTCTGTCTGTCTTTCTGGCCGACCTCCTTCCTCTCAGCTGCTCTGGGATTGTTCTTGATCATTCAACATCAAAATATCTTCTCTTCCTCACTGTTGGCCTGTGTTCTCCTCATCTCAACCATGTAATATTAAAGTCAGAGGGGACAGCCCTGCTGGTTGCAATGAGTGCTCATTCGCGGTGGAGGAAAAAAGACGGAGAGCAGGAGAAGGGAAAGCGATGTCACCCACAGCCAAGCTAGCGAGATGAATGCACTCTGACTAAATCTCCCCTTTAGCCACTTATTATTATTCAGAAAGTCCAAACTCTGCTCTACCGCAGCTCTAAAACTGCATATAAAATGTGAGGGATGCATTTGTAGACAGTCAACAAAAGCTTTTTAAAACAAAGCTGAGACTGAGAACAAGCGCAGACCTTTATTTATTGAATACGCACCTTGATTAGTACTGCATATCTGCCATAAAACAGGTGTATTCTTTTTTTCAAATTTGAATCAAAATGTCATGTTTCTACGGCACTTGCCTGGTAACCAACTGTGTTTGTGAGTAACTGAACCACTCACATTCACCCATTATCAAAAAAAAACACAGGGGACTGCCTGCTGTGAAAGAAAACACAGACTTTTATTTTGGGTCCCTCTGTAGTTCAGCTCACCATTGAGGCTACATAGTAGAATGTGCAATTAACACAGAACAGATGGTCCAAGTTCACATCGAATCAATGCTGGGAAGAAAGTGATGGGGAGGGAAGCCTGCATCGCCCCACGAGACCGCCACGGCTTCACTGTCACTGATGCATGGTTCAATTTGACACGTTTGATCAGGTGACTCCATGCAAGGTGTATGCACTTTGAAATTGAAATGCATGCCAGAGAGTACTTACAGCAACCCCCTGTGTTTTGTAACACTGTTGGTTCCGCATTACAAAATCTATAATATTTAATCACTCTTATACATTATGCATGCAACATGCCATTAGTGAAGACAGGTAGGGGTAGGGCTGGGGAGGGGAGTGTTTTAATGAATTTTTCAGATGATGATGATAGGAGGATTTGTATTTGCGGGAGGTGACATTGTGTTTGTTCTGGAAAATTGGTTGAGATTAAGGTTCATGGTCGTGGGATGCTTGTGCCAGCTAATACTGTAATATATGTATAACGAACTAGAAAACATCAGGTTGTGCTGGGTGTGCTGTGATCCTTGTATTTGGTTAAATTAATTAATCTCTGCCGTAACCCTGACCTTGTTAGGTCTATTTGTATGCCAATGTAAAATGTAATACTGCTTCTGATTAAATACAAATATGACATGTGTCACACTATGTTGCTTCACAATGTGTTTGACCATCATGTCATATTATTGTATTGAAGTATAGTAGGAAACTGACCCTCATGAAACACCAAATGCATGTAAACAAATTGTCATTAGAGATCTCAAAATGCAAAGGCTAAAAAGGACTGTTATTTGACACAGTTTTATTGATTCTATTTAGAGTACAAGTGAGAAAGGGGAATAAAGTTTAAAAACCGCTCTAAATCTGATTTTAAAAAAAAATAATGGACTTCTCTATAATAATAGACTTCTGTGCAACTGCACAGAAAACAAGTTCAGTGATTTATTAATGCAAATTTATTTCAAAACTAACTCTGGATGGTAAATATTTTATATTGCCTTGCCATTCTCGGCTGAACCAAAAACGTAATTTCAGACTCTGTCAGTCATAGATTTGTTATACATCATAATGGTGTAGTCTGCTCCTTCCTCCAACAATGAAAAAGACATCAGAAGTTATAAACTGGTGTCTTCATTTGCTACAGACTGTTAATATTCTACCAGAGGCTGTAGTTTAAAATCAAACAGCCTTCACCAAGAAGAACATAATATTTATAACTCACCCTCTGCCTGTACAGCGTCAGTGCTGAGCAGCCGTGATTACAACTGAAGTGTTGCGATAATGACCTTGCTCCGGGTACTAAACAAAATATTAATTAGATGTTGCAGTGTTTATGAGTCAGCTGTGGCCGTTATGCAACCCAGGCGAGCAAAGCAGCCAACTGTTTGGATGTGAATTCACCCAAAAAAAAGCTGCTGTTACAGCTGCTGTTTTCCTGACACATATTCATTAATAATGTGAAACCTATATGATGAAAAATCAATATAGTAAAAAAAAAAAGAAGTCTAGTCATTGCATAGCTTGTTGTGTGACTCTATCGTCCTGATGATTTCCTTCAGCACCTTCAGTCAGCAATGAAGCTGTTTGCAGGGAAGGGCAGGCGTTAGAGTAGATAGCGTTATGAGCATCCTTGCTAATTAACTGTTAAGTTTCCTAACCAAAGCCTGCAGTCTCTCTCTCTCTCTCTCTCTCTCCCCCTCTCCCCCTCTCCCTATCACCCCTGCCCCTCCTTGTGCTCGACAGTCTGATTTGTATTCATGTGGCGTCTTCTCCTCCCGGTGTGTGACTCTGCGGAGCAGGTGTCCATGGCTGTGGCTCAGACAATGATAGCCCACTGATAAGCTGCCTCACACAGACAGACTGATAGATAAATGGATGGATAGGCAGAGACCCTGTGTTTTCTGCTGACGAGAATGCCATGTTTTCAGCTGGTGTTTTGCAGTCATGGAAAGTCATTTAAATGTAGGGAATATAAACTTGCAAATCCCTGTGGATGTGAACTGTATGCATACACACACTGGCACGTGTGCCGGCTATGTGGTGATGCGACTTTTTTACTATGAATTTGAGCTAAATTCACACAGACGGTTTAATAATGTTTCTTATGTCTGTCAACTATTTATCGATTATTAAAATGGGGCCTTGGTTAAAGGAATAGTTCATCATAGCCTTAGCTGGGCGATATTGAGAAAATATAACAATATTCTTGAGCAAATATCTCAATGTCAATATTGCAACAATTTTGTAGGGTTTACTATTGGTGCTTTACCAAAATGTTATTTACAAAAAAGTTTTTTTGATAAATGTTCTCTAGAAATAATTTAATGACTTAGTGGGTAAAGGTGAATATTAGAACAGTCTGGTAGGTTCAGAAAATGACATCACTTTCCTGTAATGCAGCCTGTTAAACCGGGTAAAGACATCACTTACCATATTACAATATATCCCAAATCGAAGATGATATCTAGTCTCATATCACGATATTGAGACATTGCTATATTGCCAAGCCCTAGTTCATTAGTTTGGGTAATACAATTACTTTCTTGCTGAAATTATGATGAGAAGATTGATTATTGATCTTCATGAATGGGCATATTTCCCAAAATATCAAGCTATTCATTGTAGGCATTATTGATGTAAACTGCAAAAGAAAGAACCATTACTCAGATGAAGTTATTCAGTGGAAGTCACCTGTTTTTTGAATTTTGGTGGTGGGTTGACCCTTTTGAATACATCTAGATCACAGACTTCAGTCTACCTTTAAGCCCTCTGCCACAGCGTCTGGCAGCGCAGTGTTATCTTTTAACAGCTGTCGGACATATAGACAGATCCCACCGGTCGAAGCGGCCCAGTATTCCCCAAGTGAACTGTTCAGTATATGATATTGTGCCTCCTGATCCTGCATCCGGCATGATGCCAGGGCGATTATCTCCTGTAATCTTTAATAACATCCCAGAGAGGAAGACAGAGTGCAATAAGCTGCATCTGCGGTAGCTGGCAGAACAAGGTGAGAAAGAGAAGTAGTGTTAGCCTTGAGTTGCTGCCTGTAGGTTGGCTGTGACAATGAATGCTCTATAATTCCTGTAGCTTTGTCGGTGCTGTTTATTTTACAGATGAATTTTACACAGAGTTTACACAGTTTAACTGGTACAAAGCAGTGCCCTCAGTGCCATTCTCAAAAAAATGTTTTAGAGTTTTAAAAATTAGTAAAGGCTTTGGGTGAACTATTGCTCAGAAATGTATTTATTTTTGGTTCTGGGTGTTAAAAAGTAGTGTGGTCTCTGAATTGGAGCTTCAACATAAGTTTTTCATTAAAACTTACTTTGTGACTTTGGTCATAGGTGCGATGTTTGTGCCGACGTTTCTTTAACATATTGAGCCTCAGGGGTTTCTCGCTCCCTACTGAGCTGCAACGGTAATGTCAGTGTGTGCATCTGGGTGTATAATTAAAAAAAAAAAAAGATTACATACCGTATAAATTAAGGGTGTCAAAGCAATGACATGTAAATGTGATGCAAATGAAAACTGAAGGAAAATAAGGAAAATTCTAACAATTACATCGTTTGAAACTGAACTTAAATTATAACCTGTAGTTTGTACCAGCCATCCATATTCTGAAAAGTTAAAAAATAGTTTTCCATTTTTGAGAAGACATTACTACTCTTAAAAGGAAAAACTCCAGTAGCTGAACTAAGGAACACAACTGTCATTGTTCAAAACACAGAATGATCCCTACCTGTTTTGGTTCACTTTCACCAGTCCCACAGCCCATCATTTAAATAATAAAGGAGGAGATGGGAAAACTCTGAGTTTTCAGTTCCAGAACAGCTGATATGAGTTGGTTCAAGAGTAGCTTGACTCAGAGTTAAGCGCATGCGCCACCACTTTAAAAAAGCAGCATGAAATGGAGCTATTATTCTACGCGTCACCATGGTAACAACGACAAACAAACTGGTCTGTAAATACTCATGCGCACATACAGCGAGTTTGAACATATATTTCAATAACAAAGCAACACAGCAGCTGCTGCAAAAGAGCAAGAATAAATACGCAAGTTCCAATATAGTGTATTTGTATCATATTTAACCATAACTGAAAGGGAACTGAACCTATAATCTATTTTATTTAGGTGCAATCCTGCAGGCGAAAAAGTAAAACGCCTACTAATCCCATTCTAAGGGTGCAACACCGTCATTAACAAAATTAAATTTCATAATCTTTTATTTCAAAGGGTGTACATCATACATACTGGTTTGTGTCCAGGGAACACTAGAAAACATTTCAAAGCAGGCGCCTGGTTAGCTCACCTGGTAGAGCGGGCTCCCATATGTTGAGGTTTCTCCCTTGACGCAGTGGCCGGGTGTTCAATGCCGACCCGCCGCCCTATGCTGCATGTTGCTCCCCTTCTCTCCCCCCTTTCAAGTCTAAACTTTACTGTACAAATAAAGGCCTGGAAAAAAAAATGCCCCAAAAAATAATCTTTTATAAATAGAAAGCTTTACTTATGCTTTCCATTATCTCAAAAGTGTTTTGAGCTTGTTTTAGTCAAACTTGGAAGAAAAGCTACTGGATGACATGGCAGGCTGTCTGCTTTATCTGCCTGCGTGGAAATAAAAATGGGCAAACAATCAACAACAAGCACTTAACTGACTGAGTATTGATCATGTTGTTTGCAGAGGGGAGGGGGAAGAGGGTGGTGTTTGCAGGTGATGGTGCGGTTTTAAGCCATGCTGATGGGCTCATGTTTTTCTGCCCGTTTTTCTTCCACGGATGAAGATTCATGGTGGCCATGGCTGCTCCATGTCCGCCACGAATCCAGGAATGATATTTATGTTGACAGCCTTCCTTCTCCCACCAAGCCCGGAAGGAGGATCACACAACCTGTCACTCAGAGTGATGTCTCCCCTGACGGCACAAGTTAAAAGGAAAGGGGAATGTAATGAAGAGAGGATGGAGAATGCTCCCAGGCTTAGAGACATGTAAGGATGATCTCTCGCCGCCGCACGTCGGTGTTCAATGTATCACATTGGCATTCACAAACGTACACAAACCATACAATAATGTACTGGGAGCGGTCTTGTATAAAGAAGTTGAAGTCAGAAGCCTTACAGTATCTGATATTTACTGTATTTAATATCCAAAGTAATTTTCTGATGTTTAAATGTACTTAATTATTATTACTTTGATTCTGGACTTTATTGGCGCATTTGCATGTAAAATATTCAGGGTTTCCCCATCCTTCTTGAACATTAAATTTAAACTGTTTTAATTTGTTTGTGAAAAAGAATCTTTCACTTCGAGTGAAAACATTTCATGCAAGTAACAAAGATGCTTAGGGGAAATGTAGTGAGAGTAAAAGAATGCATTTTATTTTGTAAATGTAGTAGAGGAAAAGTAAAGTACAGATACGTGAAATTTTTACTTTAGTACAGTAACTAAGTATTTGTTCTTTGTTACATTACAACACTCACTGGGAGTTGCACCCAAAGCAATGTTGTGTAAAGCAAAGCTGCTCTATTTCACAGAGGATTTGTTGAATTTGTCTTTGATGTGTAGGCTGTTCATGAGGGGGGAGAAAAGCATGTAGGGAAGGGTTGGGTCATACAATATGGATCAAATGAAAAAGGAAATCAAAAGATGCAATGTAATGGCATATGTGTGACCTCATTGCATATTGTTGCAATATTTATTTGCGATATGATGAGATGGGCAACTGCATAGAGTGGGGTAACTGTTATCCAGTCCCATTATCTTCAAAATGTAATGTTTGCTTTTGTAGGTGCGTTATTCAACCAAGACCAAATACATATTTTCACTCTCTGCATGCTTTGATTTCAGAAATGATTTGTTTTCATGTTGTGGCCCTGCATTGTGCAACAGGCAATTTGTGTTGCATGGCGAGGGCCTCTACATAATGAGAGGAAACGTAATCTAATTACTAATTTCATTTAACAGGGCAGATTGTTCAAATGGAGTAATAAACTCCTCTGCCTCCTCGTCGACCTCTTTTCTCATCCTCACTTCTGTCCTTCTCTTACTCTCTGCCTTTTTCTGTACTATTCATTCCTTCAAGAATGCATTTGAAACCGTGCAAATGAGAACAAGTGAACAAATGAATGTTTAATGAATGCTTTTATAATGAGAAAATGCAAATTAGGATGAGTGAATGAATGTTTAATGAACGCTTGTTTAATGAAAAGGACTTATTAACTAGAGCGCTGACTTAGCACTGCACCACAGCCCGGGCCCACCACGCATGAAAGGATCACATCATATTTTGGCAAGTAGGTGATACAACACATTTAGATG
Organism: Etheostoma cragini; assembly: GCF_013103735.1. Taxonomy (NCBI): domain Eukaryota; kingdom Metazoa; phylum Chordata; class Actinopteri; order Perciformes; family Percidae; genus Etheostoma; species Etheostoma cragini. The sequence continues at coordinate 7,880,353 of NC_048418.1, read as the reverse complement.
AACAAGTGTCGCTAATCAGTCGGACCTGATTGACAGGACGTAGGCATATTGAATTAGCAATTAACTGTGACTTTCCCTCGCCCGCCTCTATTTGTATGGATAATACTGCACAAACATACAATCTGATGGAGTAAAATTGGATAGGCTGTCCCAGCCGAGCGAAATTTTCGGCATCTGTGGCCGAGCTGACTCATGAGAAAGATTTATCATTCGCTTCATTAGCTGTTGTCATATTTTGCCACATCTCACACAGAGAGGTAGAGGAAAAATAACTTTTAAGTTCCCTCTGATGTCTTCTAGAAGGGGCTTGGAAGAGTGTGTGTGTGTGTGTGTGTGTGTGTGTGTGCGCACCTTCAAATGAGTATAACCTTGGGTGTGAGCGTTTGAGTTTTATATCCGCTTGAAAGTACCTTTTAATCGTAATGTTTATAGCCATTGTGGTGCAACTTTTCTCTCTTTATGGGATGTTCCTGCTGCCTCAATCTCTCTCTCTAGACTGGCTTCATCAGGTTAACCTAGAAGGAACGATCGGTTAATACACCTAAGCTGACAGGAGCGTAGTTCACCCCCACGCCCCCACACACACACAAATCTTTATTGGCAAGTGGTTCGCAAAAATAAAAATAACCATAAACGAAAATAGTTTTCAATCATGCATTCATTACAGCAGTTGTTGCTTCAGTACCATGGTCAGCTCACGTTCAGCAAATGCACAGTAAAAAAAAGTAAAGGGAAATGAAAGAAGGAAAACATGTAACTGAGCATTGTTTGACGTAAGGAAGATATACTGGGACGTGGCCCTCACGGCTGCAAATCTCAGACAGTTATCTGCTGCTCGGCAGTGACGAGAAACAAAGAAAAACAAATACTCTGACACATTTCCGGAGACTTCATAAAACTTATGTCTTGTATCTGGAGACTGAATAAACACATCCAACAAGTCAACAATATGCCAAGTTTATATTCATTTCTTTTCTTACATACACTTGAATATTTGTTTCGTAACAAAATGTATTTTCGTCAGACTTGGCTGGATGGGCCAGTGAGTAATATTGGTGTACCAGTGCCGGCCAGGCCCATTGCTGGCTACGCTCCTGGGATCAACTCTACACTGTGTCCTTCAGATCAGCCAGCCAATGTAAAAAATAAATAAAAAAGGTTCATCGTCAAATGGCGGGGGGACACTGTTTTATAATCCCTGAATGAATTTAAACCTTTTCACTTTAAATGGAACCATATTTTTCCAATAACCGTCATTATCCCACATAGTAGCTTAGCGCCAAATGGCAAGGACCACTCTGTCTCCTATTTGACCTTCCACACCCACACTAGCACTCGCTGCATATGCTCCCTCTCTCTCTCTCTCTTTCTCCGTCCCCCTCCCCTCCCCTCCCCTCTATTTACCCATCTACTCTCTCTCCCCCGTTGCTACAGTTGTGTTAGGGTGAAATGGGGCTTAACAAAAATATTGTCAAACTGCCTGGAAAGCCGAGGGGAGGGAGCTGGGCAAGCATATCAAAATAGCCTCAATTTGAATTGCTAATTTGAGCTAAAAAAAAAAAATTGTTGACAGAGCTCAGAGCGGAGGAGAGTAGGTCCTTAATAAAGCAACAGTGGTACCTCTTGGGTGAGCCGCGTCAGTGAGAGATCAAAGCATTTTAAAACAGAGCAGACTTAAACTTCTTTGGGGGACCTTTCTCAGCCATACATCTCTCTCGCTCTCTCTCTGTTTCCCCATAATTGTGTCCCTTTAGTTGCTAGTCTCCACAATCCCCTTTTCTCACAGCTTGGGCTTTTAAATGAGAACCAATACTACTCCCTCAAAGAGCATGCAAATGCGGGAATTTATTCGAAACAGAGAGTGAGGCAGAGAGGACAGGCAGAAAGAAAGTCAAGCTTTGTTAGAGATGTCTAAATTGGGTTGCCTGTGCGCAAATCCACTGATCTCTTTCAAATAAAAAGGAAAACATGTGCGTTGGTCCCACTAATAGGCTGTCCACAAAGGAAGGGTCCACACATCAAAACAATAAGTTACACATGTGGGACAAGAGTTGGTCACTGGCGGAGACACACACACACATGCATGTGTTTATCTCCATGCTTACTTTACAAGGAACACAGTCTGAGGTGTCTTGATATACAAAAGTTACAACTCCTCAAAATGTTTCACCTTCGAGGGTTCAAAACAAAATCATAATGTAGGAACTTTAATGTATAAAGATGTAATAGAGTAAATGATAATTGAGACTAACCTACCACACCTGCAACATCCCCCCCCCCCCCCCCCCCCCCCCCCCCCCCCCCCCCCCTTTCAGGAACCAACTATTTCAGGCATTACAAAATTTAAAGCTGCACATTTCTGGCATTTGCAAACATCACACTGATAATTCCTTCACGCTTATATATCCCAATCCCCCCCCCTATGGGAACCACACATTACAACCGAAGGAAATCCGCTGTGGGTTCAGACAGAATATTTTGTCCAACCCCAACATGACTTGAGTCTACACTCATCTTTCCTGAATAAATAAGGTTACTCCCATATCGTTTTGTGGCAGAGCCATCTTGATTTCATTTTGGATCACAGCCCTGATGAGGATAACAGTTAAAAAAATAAGTTATGAGGGAAGCAACTGATGGATGCTGAATCTAAAAAAAATAAATACTTGAAGTGTTTCATCATTTAAAGCATCGATCAGTTTTGACTTTAAACATATTTTGTCATATGATATGTTTAACTGTGCTCATTTGCCCAAAACTAGGTAGTTAATGCTACCTAGAAACAACAAGATTCCAATGAATGGTTACTTAGTAGGAATTAATTTAGTTGGTTGTTAAAAAAAATGATTCTAATCAATGTGTTAATTATTTAAAAGTAAAAGTATAGCACCGGTCAATTTTGAACGGGAAAGGTACAAACATGAAAATCCAGGAAGCTTCTTGACTTAAATGAATATCACAGATAAAACAAGGACTGTAAAAACAAACCAGAGACGAAATGTATCGCTTAAACAAGAACAAAAATGCATAAGCAAGTTAAGAAAACGTACACATCAGGTCCACTCTCAGCCCAGCAGTACTGTAGCTTATCTGATGTCTTCCAAACGCTTGTCTACACACTCCTGTATACTGGAGCGCAGCTCTTCAAGGCTGCGTGAAGCGTAATGTAGGTCAGATGTGGGAGCCGCAGTGCCGGTTCACAGCGCTGACCCAGTAACGAGCCGTCTGTCTTGTTTTGCTGTCAGTCTATCCTTACCTGGCACATGAGGTTAGGTTAGTCCCTCTGTGTCATACAGCGGCAGGAGGAACGACAAGGCAGCAACATCCAGCTGTCTGATCATCTGCACGATCAGCAGATGAAGGCATCTAGGCTGTCAGGGTGTCGACAGCTGGTTCTCAGTGTGTGGTCCAGAAAACCCTTTTGGGGGTAGTGGTTTTTATTATATACTTATTTTAAGTAATGATCCACAAGATTTCTGAATTATTTTTTTGGGGCGTGGCTGTGGCTGTGGGTGTGGTGATGTTGATAGTTACAGGGACGGTCTGTCCACATGCTCCCAAACAAAGTCCTCATGGCCTTAGTGAAGACACTACATTTATCAGAACATCATCCTTTTCAGCTCATGGAGCAATCGGCTAAAACACGATGTCTGCTTAAAATAAATACATCAAGCATGTTTTAATAAGCATAAATAGTGATTGAGTGAGTAGTAAGGTTGACGAAATAACTATGTTGTGATAAAGAATCACAATGAAAATAAATCAGGTAAAGGATATTACAACTCCATAGCATGATTAAAGAATTACTTCCATAGATTATGGAGAGTTCTGACGGCAAAGGCACGATCATTCATTCTATTGGCCCAATCTGTACCTGTTCCTATGGCAATCCATCCAATAGTTGTCGACATTTCAAAGGCTCCTCATGGTGGCGGCGCTCATCTTAACTTTTCTATTTTACTTAATTGAAACAAACTGTTGCTGCTCCCTTTTTTATCAGGTAAATGTTATCAGAAACAAAATGTTAATAAAAGAAATTTTTAGAAGGTATGGTATGTGTTCTAACCACTCAGCAACACAACAAAGAGTAAAGATTTATGGCATAGTTTGGCATTTTGTGAGATACACTTAATCGCTTTTTTGCAGAGACTTAGATGAGTAGGTCAAAGCCTGTTAGCTTAGCTTAGAACAGAGAGACACAGCTAGTTCAATGTCTCTGACTCTAAAAGCTGGCAAGTAGAATATCCTCATCCATATGCTGCTTTTAGTTTACCCTTGAGTCTCATAAAATGTACATAGAATATACAGTAGCTTGAAAAGAATAAATACATAATAATTACAATTCAGTGGAGATTTTGCATATTAATATAATTTGAAATATAGAGATTTCATTTCACATAAATCACTATATGCATTTACATCTTAAACTGTAAAAAAACGTCCCATTATTTCATGAAACAGGATAGCATGAATAGTTTTAGTTTTATGGTAGAACGGTCTTTCTAAAAACCTTTTCACTTTTTATTAAAAATACTGTCCGTGTCATGTGATATTAACTGCAAACATGGTCTATGTTTGCCGCACCGGGGACAAAAATACACCGCCGATATGAGCAGCCATCAAACGCAATGTCTCGAAAAAGGTCAACGTGAAAACGTAATCATGTTCATGTTCATGTGTGTTTCACCATACCTGTTTTTTTCTCCTGTGAAAAATTGAATTAGCAGGTGGTACATTAAGCAGCTTATGTTTAGTTTACGATGATTGCCCTCCCCCTCTTTTTACCTCTGTTTCTCTCTCCCACTTTTCTGACAGATGTCGAGTCTCTCCCCGAGCTGCTCCACCTTACTCCTGTACCTGCCTGCGAGGCTCCACCACGGCTTGTGTTTGTCGACTTAATACTGGAGCAAGGCTCTAATCTGCCATTAAGACAGGGGGAGAGAGAGGCTTACTGGTGTTTCTCTTACAAATCCACTTCCAGAAAACCCCCGTCAAAGATGCTGCACTGCATCCCAAGGGATTAGTGATGGGGCTAGCACTGAGAGGAGAGGAAAGGAGAGATAAAAGGTCAAAAAGCAATGAAGTGATGAAGGAAAGGTGCGGCTAAAAAGAGGTGAATGGATAGAGAGCTGCAGGGACAGCCTGACAGACAGACAGACAGGACCCCTACAGTAGGTGAGAAAATGAAATGTGTGTTCGTGTGTACCAACATTGCATTTTTGTATGTTTACATGGCAACACACAGGAGACAGTAAAGTGAAAAGGAAAATGACACAGAAACGCAAGGGTGTAGGAGCAAAAGAACGAGGACAAAAGGAAGAAAGAGGTGCTGTGTGGGTGTGCTGGTTGTAGAATGAGGGGTTGTGGGCTGTTACATTTATTATCTGGTATCCACACAGCGTTTACTTAACGTTGTGTGCAAATATCAGTTACTGACAGGTCCCTGCTCCGCGTCTTAACCCCTTTCAACCTGCTCAAATACACAACTGATTTACTCATATGTTCTCCCTCCATCCTCCTTTCTTGGCTCAACCTTTGCTTTAATGATAGCCAGACTGTACAGCCCTCCTGGTGTCAATGTGATGCAGCCCAGGCATGACATACACCCTTCTGAAGGCTGTCCATCTGTGGTGGGAACACAGGAGAGCATGAGCAGGGGTCTGAAATGGAGCAGTCCTGACAAGCAGATGGCTCAGCTATTCCGTGCCAGGACTGTGCCCAGTTGCCTCCACCCACGCAACTCACCCCCTCTTGGCTGAGCCCATCTGTGGACTGGCCATGAGGGGAATGAACATGGCCCACCTGGGCTGATGGGGTTGCAGTGTCCATTTTGTTCTGTGTCATAAGTCCATCAGAACCTAAAACACACTTAGCAAAGGAGTAACCACACACGCTCATCCACAGAGCTGCCCCTCTAAAGGTAAGTGAAGGGATTTTTTTTTTCTTCTTCTTATCCGCCAAACACTCTTGGCTTTCCGTGGACAGTTGCCATAGCTACGATAAAGTAAGCGACCACCTGTGGACTCCCTTCTGATGAAGAAAAAGGCAAAAAGAGACAAATCAACAGACTGATTGACCCAGAGTACCCTGGAATAAATCCAACATTTCCAACCCTCTGATGTTTCAGGACATTCAAGCAGGCAGATAAAAACATCTCGATTCAGCAGACAGGAAAGCTTTTTGGATCAGTCTGACAGCTAGTCAGTCACATGGACTGCAGATTTTAGCCCGGGTCAGAGCTGCCTGAACCCCCCAAAGCAACTGGCTCCACAGATTCCTCTCTTGCTGGACATCAATCTTCAGAGCTGCTGTCTAGGCAAAGAGCAGATTTGATTTCTCCACTGAACAGAACTCAACCCATGACCTTGAGTTGCTATGGTTACTGTAAAGCGGGTGGTAGCAGTAGCTGCAGCCCTGCAGGATCCTGAGCCACTGTGAACATTATAGCAATAGATATAAATTTCTACAAGCCCCTCGCAAAGTATAATTGAATATAGTTGGGATCTCGCCCCTGCCAATAAATTACCTATTTATTTCTGGCCTTGAACAAGGTGACTGCGTGTACTACATGTCAGCACACTGTGCAGCATGATGCTCAGAGTCTCAGCAGAGGTGAATCCTGTTTAAAAACACAGTCATGTCTGAGCACTGTGTGTGTACTGTATGTGTACATACATGTGTCCAAGCGTGTGAGTGTGTGTTGACTCGCTGCCAGTTAGTTCCTCCTGCCAGCACCGCAGTCTGGGGAGGCAGAGCGGCATGTCGGCTGTACAGCTGCGCGCGGGCAGCTCCCATTGGTTGAGGTTAACGAGGTAGAGAGCACATCTGCATCGGATCAGGCCACGGCTGAGTGAGGCCACAAAAGAAGCTGCTATGCGCTCTCACTCTCTGTGTCTCTCTCTCTCTGTGTCTCTCTCTCTCTCTCACTCTCTCTCTCTTTCTCTCTGTGACTTGCCTGCATGTGTTCTTATGTGTGCGAGAAGTGCATGACTGGGTTTGTTTTAATGTCAGAAAGGGTGTCAGTATGTCAGTGGAAGGAAAATGTCATTATTTTATTTATTCTAGTACAGGATTATTTGCATTACTGCATGTGTATGTATAATGTCTATACACGATCCAAGTAAGCCAATGTGTAGTTAAGAAATATAGTCATTTAAAAGCAAGTAACTTAAATTAAACCAAGATCTTACAACAAAACTGCCATTCTTTTAATCTAACTTTGCCTGATTTTAACCTGCACTCCTGTTTAAACCAAATGTATTATTACTGGTAAAGAACAGAGATGTTATTAGTGACACCTTTACTTCTCCTGCTACTATTATCCATCCATCTAATCCTATCTCTTACTATAGCTGCATTTAAGCTTTACTTCCAGGTTTTTATTCTCACACACCTTCAATAAACATTTACATCCCCTCAAAAAGTAGAGGCTGCTATTGTGGAAATATTGTCATATATCCTACCAGAAACGCACACTGAATGACATACAGGGAACTGTCTACATTATGAACTTCATCTAAATGAGAGTTCATGCTTGTTTATGAATGTGCTGTCCTTGGCCTCTCTACAATCTGCTGCAAAGTATGAATGTGAGTGTACTCAGTCATGCATAAATATGTCTTTGTGCTTAATGGTGTTGTGTTGCACAGGGGTGTCTATCTAGGACAGTAGCATGTAGTGATTGTTGTTTACACTGCCTATTTACATTACAAAGCCCGGTAACAATAGGGAGTCTCACCATGTAGATCCGATAGCCGGGGGTTTTAACGTTGAAGCCCATCGTCCTTATTGTCTGTCTCACCCAGGGAATGTAGAATTAACAGATTAGCCAACAGCAAGGGGTAGAAGAAGAAAGTGGCCGCATCTACTGTTTGAATTAGAAAAAGAAAAACAGTGGTGATTGAGCCAGCATGCATGAATCCATATGCCTATTTGAGGACAATGACTGAAATCGTATGTACACCAGACCCAATGAATGTGAGCAGTCCTGATAATATGCTAAAGAAAGTGTGTGTGTGTGTGACTATGAACTGAAGCGTGTGTGGAGAGCGAGACTGAGAGACTGACAGAGAGAGATAGGACAGAGATGAGAGGAGAAAGAGAGAGGGCAAACATATTCATCTTTACCTTGGATTCACTGGCTGAGTCACTGCAGATGGAGGGCATTTTTCATGCTGCATTGCTACCCAGTTCTCTTTACTGCGTTATTTTTTATGACGCTCCTGCCCAAGGATGTCGAAGTCTTAAGGAGGCCCCTGACTGGGATTAATATAACAGGCTTCCCATTACTGACTGACATTTGAGTTCTTCTCCTACACCATTACGCATCTGTCTCATTCTTTTTCAGGCGTGTTATGGCGACAACCGCACATCACGCTTCAGAACATGTGGAGGGATGGCAGTTAGCAGAATTCCTCATATACCTGCAACGGTTTCCTTCTCCAAGCAGGCTGCAAATATCATACTTGGCTGGCCGGTTTAAATGAAATTCAGCAATCCACCATCAACATCACTTGTTTGCGCTGGCAAAGTTTCTGTTGTAATTATAGAGCAGATTCACTGTTAGTAGGATGTAGAGTTGTGTTTTGAAGCGATGTATCGCAGTAACGCCCCCCGTAGAACAAATCAAAACTGGGTCAGAGCCTCAAAATATCAGAAGAGGAGCCTTATTATAATTTCTGTGTATTGTCGAGCTTCATTTTCTGCCAGATAAAAACTCCCTAAACAAAAGGTTGGCACATTTAGGATGGGGATAAGCATACAGTGGGAGGAGATGGAAATCCAGCTTCTAGATTCCAGAGAAGCAAGCTCTGTAGTGGCATGTTTGTCCAAAGCAGCCTCCAGCTTCTAAATAACCCATAGTCAACATTTTGGTGAGCTGACTCCTGCATGATGATCAAAGCATCCAATCTGGGCCTTAAACACCCAAATCTCTGCTGAATATCTTGGGGCAGCCCGGAAGACGTGGAGCAGCGAGTGGAAAGTCTGTCTGTGTGTCAGTGGGCCTCAATTTGCATCTTGTGTGCGTGTCTGCCATGTAAAGTATGTGTGGGTGGTTAAATATATATGTCAGTTAGACACAGAGAGGTGTGCAGCAGCTGCACTTATCTGTCTGCATGTGCACAGGGGTGTGATGATGCGAAGATGTGTATGTAGGTGTGCCTGTCAGGGCTGTGAACAGGAGGTCTGAAGGCATTTGGCGCTTGATGGAAAATCAAATACTCCCAGGCTCCTTCTTTCCTCGCCTCGACTCCCCGTACGGAGCTACACTGTTCTGACGCATTCCTTAAAGACCATTGTGGCATCTGGGTGCAAAATACACCCATCTCAGCTTGTCATTTATCTAGAATTGAGAGCTAACATCTTGTTTTTCTAAAAAAAATAAAAAAAAAATAAAAAGTGAGAATGTTGACTTGTTTACAAAGCTTAAATACCTGTTTCAAAAATGTTAATGTCTTAAAATATTTTATACTACTCCAATAATGACAAAAAAAAGTATGACTGATGCAAGTGCATGCATTTGTTTTACTGTTTAGCTCTTTCCTTTTTTTGGTCTTTGTTCACATTTAATTATTGAACTCCTATTTTCCCTGTGCAACATTTCCAGTTTTCCTCATGCTTACACAGTATCTGATGATGAGATGGGTGTGACCAAGGATGTTCAGGTGAGTGATTGGTTCTTGGTTGTGTGTTTATGTGTGTGTAACATCAATGGAGCAATCGAGAGGGCAAGCAGTGGGTTGTAATATGCATGAACATTCCCAAGTGAAAGTAATAGAAGCTTTCCCTTTTCTTACTATTCCACCATTATGGTGTGAATGCAGTATCCCTGTGTACAATCTTGTAACCGTTACTAAAGTATTTTAGCGTGCACCCTTATGCTAAAAACTTTAGGTAGCTAGCACTTACAAGATATCATGCTTTTATTATTAAAACATTGTCTTCATCTTTGATTGAATGTCTAATATCCTTTTTTGTCAGTTTCGGGACTTGCTGCACTAAAGGTCTTGTCAAGATGGATATTTTGCTGTGCAGCTGTGACAAACAGGAGGCTCATTTAGCAAAAGTGGAGAGCCATGGCTGAAGCTGTCGGTCAATTGGTCCCTCTCTTATGCGTCACTTTAAAGAGCATCAGGGAAACCCATTTATCTCTTTTTGTCTGGATTCATTTGACGTGTGTGTGTGTGTGGGGGGGGAATTCATGCATTGAGATGTGCAACACACACCTACACTGACAAAACACATGCGGAGGCGCACAATGTGAATCACATCTGTATACAAACACTCCGCCTCTATGCAGTATAGTTAATACAATAATTGTATTTTTTGGCTCCATTTTCTCCGGGGTGGTGACAAGTCTTTTTTTCCACTCGCATGGTTGAAATGAAATCCAATTATATCTGTGATGGCTCTCCAACTTTTCTTCTGCTTTGAAGGAGTCAGCTTGCTTGAGTCACCACTGTTGGACCCAAATGTGCTCAGTAAATCAGTGATGCGCAATGGCGCAATTGGCAATGGAGACGTGTGTGTCTGTGTGTATTTGTGTGTTGTGGGTGGGTGAGTGGGGTCCGTGGCTCTTTTTTAGGCCGCTAATGTTCGGAAGTGACTGTAAACTCCCATCAAACTTGGTAACTCTGCTGCGGTGCTCTGTAGCAACGATGGCTGTCTATTTGCATATTTTAATTAAATAGCTGAAATTTAGAATTAATCACTTACTAAATTTATGGGGTAATTATATGGTATTTGTCCTTGACTTGGCAGCGTCACTCACCCATGAATAAATTCATCATAGTCTTGTGATGGCAGACAAAGTTAAGCTGACACCTTGCAAACTTTGTTTCCTCCACTTACCCCTCAATTACCCTCTTTTACGTTCTTTTCTTACACTATAAATCACATACTGTCACATCGTCTTTGTCATCGGGGCCCTTTGACACTTTGATCACAGTGATATGTGGGTGGAAAGAGCGTGGTAAAATACGTACTTGTACTGTATGTGATGGGGTTTCTAAATACCAAGTGCAGTCGCTAGAATAAAGGGCCTCTTTGACAGACCGGACATGAGCGGCGTGTCATTTGTTTCCATGGTACCCCAAAAAAGCTGCTGTGGGCTCAGAGTTGCTGATAGGGCACAGACAGTGCCACTTTATTATTTCTTTACTCGTGCAAGAGAATATTCAGAGTTAAATCACCGTGAGATGGGTGACAAACAGGTTGGTCAGTTTACCAGAAAAGTGCATGACATAGTTCATATGTTAACACATGACATCTACGATGTCTATGGCCCATTGACATCAGGAAAACAATTGGATAATTGAATTTAATATTATGGAAACATTGGCTATAGTGTTAGAATATCTGCTCTAGTGTCATTAAACAATAAGAATGTGGCATGAATGCAAGAGCAAGAAAAGATGCAAACGGCACATGAATTCTGCCAAATTTACAGACAATAATCAAGATGTTCAGATCCCAGATAACTGGCAGAAGATATATGTACACAACTCCATATCCAAATAGTGTACAGATGAAATGTAAACACATTGCGTAAGCGCTTCTAATTAAAAAGGAAAACTGGCACCTGTCATTGTCCAGCTGCTTTATTTCCTGTTTTTGTAATTTAATATCAATTGCTAAGTGCATTGTCAAACCCTGAACCTACTTGCTGTGGTTAGACTTAGTGCTTCCATGCTGCACAATCATTTAAACTTAACATTTTGTCCGTAACTTTATGGAAATGGTCTACAGACGTGCTCAAATTTGTTGGTACCCCTCCACAAAAAACGAAGAATGCACAATTTTCTCTGAAATAACTTGA
>NC_048418.1:7863350-7868435 GCF_013103735.1 Etheostoma cragini | reverse complement strand
ATCACTTTTCAGGAGGAATGAAGCATTATTTCAATGAGCTGTAAGGGTACCAACAAATTTGAGCACATCTGTATTTACACTCAACAAACATCACAGTTTACTGCTGATTCTTTTGAAATTCAGCTATATTTAGGCATATTCAAGAAATCAAGGTAGGTAAAAAGACAAGTGTTTTAATTCACCACCTACCACTTTAATTTAACTTACCAAAAAATAAAGCAGAGGTCCCCTTTTCCCCACAGAGTGTTTTTAAAAGAAAGTATTGTCAGCATCCGAGTTCCCATGGTCTGTTTTTCTCATGTATAATGAGCAAGATTTTCTCCTGACCTTCCTAGCATTGACAAGACAGCTGGTCTGGCTACATGAAATTAATGAGCTAGTTTGGCTTTTAAACTCAGACAAGACACAACAATGGCAGAGAGCAATACACACAAAGCTAAACATGTGGCACAATAAACAGTCACATTTTAAAACCCGGGTGAGAATCAGCACTGCGTATGATTTACAGCAGTCTGGCTACATCAATCCAGTGCTTATTCAATACCTTCCTGTTTCAAAGTAGATCTGTGAAGTTAAAACTGAGTAGGAAATACAAGGTGCAAGCGACACATCTTAAAAGATGGAAAGTTGCTAAAAACCGTATTAAGGAATTTTTTGGCAACATGGGAGCAGTGGGACAGCTGTAAAAACATTCTACATTGACATAAAAAGGTGATACGGTAAACGTGTTTGCAAACAGTTGCCGTTGTACACTTAGATAAGCCATGGAGCAACATTCATTTGGATTCATGTTAACGATTAAGTCCAAAATTTACTTTTTTTTCTGCACCAACTATAGAGGGAAATAGTTGGCTCTTTAAGTGTTAAATGCTCCACTATGTTGTCAATTTGTGTCAAACTTTGTCTGCTGTTTGATGCTGGACATGCAGCATATAGTAGGTTTACCAAAACAGCTGGAAATGAGGTTGATGAAAGCTGTGAGACTCGACCAAAACATTGGGGTTTTGGCCAACAACAATGAGCTGAAAGATGCTAAAAAAAAAAGCCCCATAAGGCTTAGGGGATTTACGAGCAACAGCTTTCTTATTACACATGGGCATTTGACACACTGTCAATATAAAAATATTGATTAGTTGAGCTTTAGGAGGTTTTAGGAGTCGTGCTGCTACGAGTTTCTCAAGGAATGTATGCTGAATGTTGGCATGGCACACGTGAACAACCCATACATGACATGATAGTTGGCTTGAACATTTGCTCATCCTCCTCAATATAAAGCAGGTGTATTTCTTTACCACAGGTGCTCCGTGCTGTCCCCTGAGGAGGATGGCCTCCAAACCTGAATCTGTCTGACTACATTATGATTATTAAGAGGCTTGGGTGAGACTGATAAAAAGAGAGGAACTTTTCAGCAGTCGGGGTGAATGGTCACAGGTCATTTATCGATGTCAGGCTTCTCCCCACCGTTCCTCGCTGAATGCTAATTGCTGACGCGCTGATACGACAATACGATTAGACTTGATTAAACAGTCCATTGCATAAACCTAAGCAAAATACTATAAAAAACAGCCCTCTGTCCTTGGTAACACGCTCATTCTGTGGCCGTTTTCCCGTGTCAACAATCCAGCTAAATGGCCTCGTCAGTGGTCAAGTCTTCAGCTAAGTATAGGCCCAGGAAACATTGTGAATCAGCATCTTGTGTCTGTGGAATAAGCATGTTTTCTGCCACTGACATACATGTCTTGATTACAAAGCTGCTACTCTCTTATTGTAACCAGGAACTAGTTATTGATCAGCTTTCACTCCAAGGTTTTGCAGGGGGGTGATTTGGGGGGGGGGGGCACCAGTTAACCATCTCTCCTCTGGGAGACGGGCTAATCATTTGCTGGGGTGCAGTGATGAGAATTCTGACTGACGTAATCTATGGATTGAATGGAGATTAACCGCCATGTGGGGTGATGACTCTCCTCTTTGTCTTTTTTTGTCTGGATGGGGATCTGCTCGCCTTATCTTATCGCTCTGCCTCATTTCTCCAGGGCAGTTCCTCGCCGTTATCACCACGGCTCCATCTACATGGAAATCAAAGCCTTAGCAGAAGTGGAATACGATTAGGGAGGGGGAGAAAAGTCTAATCTTCCCCCTCCTCGATTTGTGCTAATAATGCACTGCAGCAACCTACTGTACAAAGAGCCTGAAATACAACAAACAGTCTCTGTTGTTGTGAAGGTGGATGGATGGATAAACACAAGGCACTGGAGTAGTGCGTTCATGTGTAACTCATGAAACATTTCATCTGTGAGGCTTCTTTTCGTCTGTGGGCCTTGAAAATCAGGATTAACTCTCGCTTCACAGGACACAGCTGCCTGACACTGACCTCCTTTGTTTTTTAATGACCAAAAGAGTAGGTGTGTGTGTTTGTGTGTGCGTGTGTCAGTGCGTGTGTGTGTGTCAGGGGTGGCTGCTAAAGGGAGGGCGAGTTACAGCAGGGATTAGAACACTGACAGCAACCTCCTTTCAGAGTAAACAAAAGTACATGGTACTGTAGTGTGTGTGTGTGTACTGTACTGTGTGTGTGTGTGTAACTAAATAACATGCCACTGCTGGTGACACCAGACAAAAAGAGGAAGACCGAGTCCATCTGTGAAAACAGCGGGATTAAGCTGTGCTCAAGCCAAAAGCTACACGTCAATCAACCGCTAAGTGTGTGTGTGTGTGAATGCGTGTACTTCTGCCTGTGTGTGTGTACATACACAACTGTACACACACACAGCTTTTTGTCCGGCAGTGGGGGATGGAGGACCCCAACACTGTTGTTTTCATTTGTAATCTGAGGCATGGAGTGAGGCCAGCGATCCATCAATCACACTCAAACACAAAAACAAAAATTTGAAAAACTTTTTTTAATGTAAGAACTCCTTTTACAGCAAAGCATGAATCAAATATGATTGACAATTTTTTGTTAAAAACAAGAATGTTGACCTTTAAGATGTAACAAAAAATACATACATTTGTCTGCTGGAATGTACCAGACAGCCTTGTACACGCACCGGCACATTAGTCACCCCCCCCCCCCCCCCCCCCCCTTACTGGGTGCTGTCTCTTTGAAAAGCTTGTTGTTACGCTGTCGGGACCCCCGACTGTTCCCCCATAATGCACCAGCACTTCTGCATGGCACCCCGTGGGGGCCAGTCTGAAGCCACTAGTTGAGGCTGCAGCCATTCACAAAGGTCAAGGCTATAATACAGTAGGTGTGTGTGAGGGGGGGCTTGACCTGGATGTAGTAGCCCCCTCTAGGTGGGGGGTCATTATACCCCCACGTGCCTTGTAACAGGGATTGAAGCTGGCTCGCTCCCTTGCACCTTTAACCCCGGGGGGGAATTGAAATCAATACGGCCTATGATGAAGGGGGCGACTGGAGTCGGATGGGGGTGAGGGAAAAGAGAGAAAGGGGGAGAGAACGCTGCCTTGACGGATGGCTGGTTAAAGGGGGGCGATCAATTACCCTGATGGATTGCTTTTTGGGGGATTTCAAAAACGAGATGGTTCTCTGCTCCTTTAAGACCTATTGTCCACTGAAGGAAAAGGAATGGACAGGAGACTGGTCTACTGCAGTTTGCATAACATCCTGCAAGGCTGGAGTATCAGTCACTTAAATCTTTGTTGTAGTGAGAAGTGGCAACTGGTCCCTCCTCCTCTTCCCAAGCCTTTTATTTTTCAAAAATGTTTAATCCCCCCCCACTCCCCCAACCATCCCCCTCCACACATTCTCCCTCTAACGGATCCCCTCTCTCTACATTATTCTCCGTGCATTTTAATTTTTTTTTCCGTCACCGGGGGCCCAGTTTCCCCGCCCACTCTCCTCATTTTCGCCTCTAGAATAGTGGAGCCAAGAAATAGTTAATCTCTCCGGTGGCTGCTATGATTGGCCGCTGTATGCAGCCCTCAGCCTCCTTGAATGAGAAACGGGGGTAACCAGGCAACTTCAGAGCTGGAGAGAAGGGAGAGAGAAGAGAAGATAGAGCTTTACGGGATCTTAGAATTGTGGAAGAATTTTAAACATGTAAAAAAGCGAGGCAATGTGGTTTAACCTTGTGTGTCCGGGAAATGGAATTAACAAATGGATTTTCTTAAACACGCTCTCTCCCTCTGTTTCTCTCTCTCCCTCTCTCATTGGGGGGAAAAAAATAGAGCGCTCAAATGAAGGGGACACAGATCTGGATTAAAACGCATAAATGGGACACTCCAGAGAAGCATCCGCTGAGAAAAGGTGAGTAGGCATCTCAGTTCTGAGCTTCTCTTTTAACGGGAGTGTTTGAAACTGTGGAGCTGTTTAAGGATGCGAGGCAGCTCCGCGTCATGTCAAGATTTATGGACAGGATGCGTTGCCCGCTGAATGGAAATGGGTTGCGGAACAGTCCGCTGTGGATGACTGAGAAACAGTCGCATAGGTGATGCAAATGAAACAAGTGAGATCAGAAATGAGCTCGTGAGGAAGAACATCGGTGGTGCTTGGTGGATTTGAATGTGGAGTCCTTTAAAGCGCAAAACGCCGGTCGCCTGTCAAATAACCTGCTGTCCCATATGGAATTGCGCACAAATTAGAAATAGACATCTTGTTTTGAAGTGATGTCGATTCATGTATTCCTTACTTAAGTCTAGGCTATGTTGATTCATAAGATGTCATGTATCAGGAGAAGCGCTGCCCCCCTCCCTCCACTAATATTCAAATGAAGTGATGTCCTGCTGCAACAGCAGTAAGTCATCTTCCAACGACTGCGTGTTAACCGGCTCTGATGCTGAGTGCAGGGAATGATGACGCATATGTTGATAAATGTATTGATCGACCAGAAACAAATAGAAAATGCTCAGTGGGCTGCATTCGGGGATGAATACCTGTGGAGGGATGGTTGGATGAGAGCGCGCAGCGCAGCAGCACCGGTGTGACCGGCTGCGCTGAGCCGGAGTCTGCCTGAAATCAGTTCAGGCCTGTAGAAGAGTGATCCTCCGGTCTTCATTCACGTTCATTGATCATTGTGGGTATAAAAACATCCTGCCAGTTGGTGGTGTGTGTGTGGTGGTGGTGGGGGG
>NC_048418.1:7843435-7863340 GCF_013103735.1 Etheostoma cragini | reverse complement strand
AAATGCGTCAGGGCGTGCAGTTGCGTCCACATTTGGATTTTCCCGATGAGAGATGGATGGATATAGTCAGCCAATGATATTATATTTTTTGCATAGAATATTCATCTTTATACAGTCTGTTATGATTTTTTTTGGTCCTACATGTAACCATATTGACGTTATGAAGGTGCAAGGAGCCAATCAGAACTGTAGCCATATATAAGCATTCATAAATATGACTATGATCTATTTCAGTCTTGTTTTCTTACTAAAGGTGAGAAATAAGAGGCATGCTTTGTGAAATACTTGTAAGATTAATCTTGGACCATTAAGTAATCTTAATGAGGGGCTACTAATGGAGTGTTTAACCCATGGAAATAAAATGAGTGTAATACATTTCATTTCTACAGTTTTACCCCTTTCTTCTATGATTTTCAATTATTTGAACATCTCAAACCTCCTTGGGTGAAGCTGAAAATATGCCAACATGACCAGTTGAAATGGACCATATGTCTATCATGACGGTCTGTTTTCTGCTTGAGTGCTCATTTAAGAGCAGGCCTAGATGGAACATGGCATTGACTGTTGCTGTGGAAAAGCAGTAAAACATAAAGCTGCTGGTAAAATGATGTGGTTGCCTATCTTGTTGGCTCAAATGACAGAAAGCCGTGTTTATGTTGGGGCTTGGCAGGATGTAAGCAAAGGTCGGTATTTTGACATTTGTGCCAAAGTTCATCGGCGACTTCTGCCAATAGACCATACTGCCTATAGTAATCTCCTTACAGAGGATGTTCTGCAACAGATCCTAAGCTGCACTCACTGGCTCGATTGTAGGACACATGTGTTCACATGAACACGCACATACACACATACAGTACAGTTTCCAGTTGTCATCCCAAGACAGTTCTTTGCATCCCAGTGTGAGTTGTGGGGCTTAAGATGGAGCTGAACAAAACACTAGAGAGCATTAACTTCTCCAGTAAGAGCGTCTTTGTTGGGTCACCCAGTGGAATCAAGACACTTAATTTAGCTCCTGACAGCAAAAGCAGCGAATGGATATGTGAGCTATATCTTATCCGATTAAGATCCTAATGCCTTTTCCCCTTTTGTAATTATTGTAAAATGGTGAAAGTGGTTCGGTTAGTCATTTTTCATGTTATCTCAACACAGTTACAACAAAGCCGGGGACACATTCTGTACTGGTTGTTGTTTTGCACTCCTAAAATCTGTTGGGATTTGTCGCCCATTTGCCTTAGTGTTAGCTCTTTCCTTTTGTCTCGCTGAAAAGCCTACGTGTTATTACATTTTTTTTCCTCTTCGTATTGCAGTGGCATTACCTCAACTTGAACTCCCTTAAGATTTCCCAAGTGCTCTGAGATAATGCATCTAACGAACGAAGGGGTTACGCTGACATCAATGTAGCGTTTCACCATTAGACACACGATTGCCAGAGTGGCCTACATTTTTCATAAAAGTAGTTTTAATGAGCTCGCATGATTGTGTCTGAGTTCTCATTTTGCTTGTGGCCTTATCACATCTCATCATTAATGAAGACTTGGCCCCTGGCTGAGGCAGGTCAGAGGTGATTTTGGTTGTCTCAGTTTAACCAGAAGGGGAAGATTGCTCAGATAACGTTGCGTGTGTGATGCGTGGGGATGAACGTGCTCCATTGGGAGTGTAATCTACATGACAGGTGCATATGAAGTAAAAAGTGCAACGGGAGGGTGCTGACAACTATGTGTCAGAAGCAAAGACTTAAACTACAAGCTGTAAAAGTAGCAGACAAAGGAACTCAGATCTCCCCCATGAGAAGTTAAAAAAGAAATAGTTTGACATTTTGGGAATTTTTTTATTTGGTTTCTTGCCAAGAGTTAAAACAAGAAAAGCTGTACAAAAACAGTTTGGGTGGCTTTTTTATGGTGGTTATGTGCCGGATTATTTCTTGGCTACTTCCTGGAGTCTCTGTTGGTTGCCTTGGCCAATAAATAATCTGGCATATAACCCTGTAAAACAGGTCGTTTTTTACACTTAAATGTTTGTTTAGAATTAAACAAGTGAGATATAAAGTGTTAATCAGTGAGCTTTAGAGGTGCTGCCAGGCAGATTCTGTTACCTTTTTTCATATTTAGTGTAACATCGTGACAGTGGTATCAATGTTCTCATATAACTCTCAGCAAAAAAGCAATCCTCTCCCAAACTCCATCAACTCTATTTCTGTTCATATCTGGCTATGAATTCATCACATTATTTCCCATATCCATTTAGACATGTATGTAAAATAGGACCTTTCAATTTACAAAACCATCAAACCCAATCAGAGTAAACTTCAGTTATATGGTATGTTGAAATGACAACAAACAATGAGAACAGTGTAATTGAACTGAAGAATTAATAATAATTATTGTTAATGGCAGTCAAAGCTTAATGAATGTTTTAATCAATTCATGTGCACTTCAGTCAATTATAGATATATATGTACATTCTGCAAAAACAGCAGTCAGGCACCACTGACTACAAGTGTTTTCCCCTATTGCACTGACCCTGTTGAGCTGACAATGAGGCTGCGACCCCACCACTATAGAGAGTGTTACTAGAATCAAATGGGCCAGTGAATTGCCAGCCCATCACACATTTATTTCCATTGTGTGGAGCCGAGTAGTAATCCTTGTGCCTTGACCTGTAACATCTGGTGATGGAGTGAAGTGTTCAGTGTGAAGCTGGCAGTGTCGGCCTGCCTCCAATGTTCAGTTGGAGCAGCCGTCACTGCCCACTTCACTTCCAGAGAACTGGGCATCTTCAATGCATCAATGACACCAGCCATCACAAGGGACATGTAGCATGCCAAACCAGTGATTCATTAGGACTCAATTAGCTGGGAGGCATGGGGCGCCCCGCCATATGCCTCGCGGTTCTGCTGCAATCTGTACCAACTCCCTACTACTGTACTCTCAACTGTCTTTGGCACTGTACAGTCTGTACATGTGTGTTTTGCATCAGTGTTGTACAGTTTCAGCACATGGCGACGGTCTGCTCCTTTTCACAGAGCTGTCTTCTTTGTAATATAAAAACAAGTCAGTGGTGGAGATTTAGCAGCTCTGTCTCCAGCCACCCAGCTTCCAAAGTGGAAATGAGTCACAATGACCTTCAGCTCAACTCATGTTGCGCCAGTTGGCTCAGTATGAAATGTTCATCCATCTACTGAAGTATGAGGCTGTGGAGCTCCAGATACCGTAAATCTTAGGAGGTAAGAAAGCCCCCGCTTAATATCGACTTTGCCTCGCTTGCCAAGAGACGGCATGTGCTGCCGACAAGATCTATCCGCCCTCAAATCTAGTTTGTCTTCTTATCTGTGCCAAGGTAAAGGAGCCCCTTGCCTTACCCCATCCTCAGGCCCCCCACCACCTAATCAAACTCTTCCACAACCCAAAATGAATGAAATTAGATTAGAGCAGAGAGCAGTCACAAAGAGATGAAGGGCAATTAACACGCCAAGCTCCAGATATGTGATGTGATGTGATGTGGCGTACATACACTCTTCCCATATGTGTAAGCTGGCATATGACATGTATGTGGTAATGGACATTTACACATTTCTTTAAAGGTCAATATTGCTCATTTGTTATCAAGAATTTTAAGAAAATGGACGTATAAAGAGCGGCAAAGGGCTGTTGACCTCTATGTACACCTCCTTAACCTGCATTGTTATATTAGAAGGTGAAGCATAAACAATACCTAAATAAATAAAACTACAACCACACACCTCCAACCTTAAATATTGCTATAGCTATCCACCAAAAGCATGTCAAGTGCACTTGTATGGTCCATAATAGGATGGCTTCGCTGGTCATCCCAAATCCTATTTTATTGGATAACTGTAATGTCTGTTTGCCACCGAGTGTAGAATAAGTCATCGAAAACACATTAAACAGGAAGCAAAAAAAAAAAAAAATCAAAAATGTGTCATGTAGAGATAATTACCGCGGGGACTTGGGATAAAAACTCACATTAAACTGAAGCTAAAGAAAACTAATTCTGAAACTAAGAATGATAATTATTTTAGCGACCTTTCTGAGCAATCCACAATTTGCAGATGGAATCAATTACTTTTTATATATTAATTTTGAATTTTCAAAAAATATATATGTTACTGCAAAAATGCTGGGTACCTCAATACCCAGCAATATATGTTATTATGGCCAGGGAGAAATCTTTTATCAGCTGATGACAACATGCCTGGCAGACAACAATTTAATTGTTAATATCTGCCTGATACATTATGTAAAGGCTTGATATCCATGGCCTATATTTGACTAAATATATGCATTAACATAGGATTGGTTCATGTTTATATTTTGCCAAAAGCAGCAAAAACGAAAGAAGTCGTGAAGCAAACGATCATCCAAAAAACGTTGTTTTTCAATTTGGGTCAATTTACATTCAGTGTAAATTGTTTTGAGGGTGTGACTTTAAGAAATGAAAAAAAAAAGCAAAGCATGTTTTTGTAAATTAAAAGCGTAACTTTTCAATATTGCCAGGAGCGCGAAAGAGCCAAAGAAAAGAAATCGAGTCAAGCTGGAGCAGCTATGCCCCAGTTGTAGGCACGTGAGCCACCCAACCGCACTCCTCCAGCATTTTCACCGCATTACCCAGAAATGCTACGTTTGTGTGACCCAATTTATCAGCCTCTCCTCCCCATTCATCTGCTCTCACAGATGCACTACACGGGGCTCCATAAGCAGCAGAGCATTCATCACCTCTGAGTAGTGAGGTCCTTCCGGTTTCATCCCGTCGGCCCCTTCTACAACCCTATTCCCCACAGGCGGGACAGCGGCTCCATATCTGGCTGATGATTATAATAGTGTGGCGGGCTGGCTGCAGCAGGCACTACAGCAGCTGAGATGCATTTGTTCGTGTACTGCATGTGTTTGCGTTCTATAAAATGTGTAATCAAATATAAGCTTGGCAGGGTTTGTCTTCCACTGACAGTCCATTTACATATTGTATCTGCCACATATCCTTACTGAAGTGCTTTTTCAACCCCCTGGAGGAAATTGAGAAGTTTAATTCAGCCTAGAGGAGCTATCAGACCCAGTTCTCATGTGATATCATAACACCTGATTCATGTTTTTCTTATTGAGCACAGCACATTCCCCCTGTTTGGATCATTTACTTTACTTTTATTCGTGAGTGATCAAACGTTAAATGACATCGAAAGTTTCTTTAATGAAACTTTTAAAAGACGTGTTTTTATGGTCATTTTGAAGGATGACGTTTGTGGGGTTTCTGAATATTTAGTCTACAGTTATGGATCCCAAAGAAAGAAAGTCCTGTCGGAGTAATGCAAAACGATTTAACAGTACCGCACGCTGCAGCCTCCAAAATAACTATACAGTTAAATCAACACCTCATAAACTTTATGGCGGTAGGATTTATTGCAGGAGTGCATTGTGTTATATTAGACTTCCTTAGTTTTAGCCCTGTGCACCATATAAACTGGCAACTGAGGGTATAATAAATTGGATTAAGCCAGTAGGTTGTCTCCTGGCATCACTTTCATGTGGGCAACATGGGACATGAAGGTGAAGGAAGCCCACATCCGTTATCTTTGACTATTTAATGTATCTTTCAGTTAGTTTAGTGGCATTTGCTAAATTCCAAAAAACATCCTATCAGATCTGACACAATCAGATCTGTAATAAATCTGCAAAATATTCATAAACCGCATTATGTTTAGGCTCTCAGAATTTGAACTTGATTAAAGGAGAATTCTGGTCGATTTCAACTGTTTGTAAATTTGGAGTGCTGTCAGTAGAGTGAAAAACAAAAACAATCGGCTCTGCCTACACCGTGTTATCCTCCTGCTAGAGTTAGCACCCAACTGGCTCAAACAGGGCAGGTTGTAAACATGTTTTTAGCCTCTTAACATGTTCAAAATGTCATTACAAGGGCCTACCCATGTGCAGTGATTCCTTCGGAGTGATCACAGCAAATGTGACTGCAGTAGATGTGACAGAAAGGCATACAAGTTGTATTAATCAAGCCAGTGCACAAACCTTTGTTTATTTCCTGTTTTACGGTGAAGTCAACACTAGTCGAAACACGCCTTTCTGTCACATCTACAGCAGTCACATTCGCTGTGTTCACTTGGATTGAATCACTGCACATGGGTAGGCACCGTTAATGACATTTTGAACATGTTCAGACACTAAAAACACATTTAAAACTTGCCCTGTTGAAGCCTGTTGGGTGCTAACTCTAGCAGGAGGATTTCACGGTCTGATTGGTTTGGATTTTCTCTCCACTGACAGCATTCCACATTTACAAACAACAGAGCTACGTGTTGGAATCAACCCGAATTCTCCTTTAAGGTAAGGGAAATATTGTGAGAAAGTTGTTTATAGCCATGGCCTTTCTCTAACCTTGACCAAAGTGCTTTAGTTTGCTAACACAACTTGTGTGCGATACAAAACCATGACACTTCCCTTAGAAAAACGTTGCCACTGAACATATTCCAGGCAGCCCTCGTAACATAGTCAACAAACAAATTAGTAAATTAAATTTCTAGGAGACAGACCTGCTCATCCACTCGCTCATAACATTTGTTAATTGAGCAGCAACACCTGTTAAATACAACTTGTCTAGAAAATAAATAAATTAAAACAGAAGATATAATAATCCCTGAGCAGGACTGGATTAACCTGGCAGGGGAGCCCAGGGGGGAAAAACCAGCTCCTGTTGAGCATTTAAAATTGTTCAGGAATGTTCACTATTTGCACAATAAAAACTGAAATAATCAAGTCCCTACAACTAGATTTCTACTTCTTTACAAAACAGAGTCTTGAGATTAGGTTATTTCAGTTTATATTGTTGTGCACTGCCCCTCTGCAGTTGCTCGTTTTGACCAAAAAATCCTGCCTGAGTCATCACCTACTCTAAAGGGAGCTGACTCTATTAGATTGACCTTGATGGAAGAAACTGTACAATTCTAGATTTGGTTTGCTAATGCATCATTTTTATCTCTTTGTTTATTAATGTTATTATTAGCCAAAGGGTGGCAGAAGACCATATTTAACTCAGTGACAATCAACTAATGTAGGTAAAATGTAGAATGAATGTTTCAGTATTATTTTTTTCAAAATGTCTGCCCAGACGGAGTAGTTGCAGTTGCTCTAATGTGTAACTATGTATCTTTTTTTAATTAAATGGAGATCTCTGTTGTAGTGGTGCCTGCAGGGAACAAATTCTGTAGTTCGGATGTGAAGCTGCGCTGAGCGACGAGCATCTGGCACACCAACAGCAGTCAACATGACGTCTTCTGAACGAGACCCTTTAGATCGCTTCTCATCAGAGCGTCACAGTTGGAGGCTACCCTTATGTTTGGCTCTAATCAGCCATCAACTGTCATATTCAAAAGGCTTCACTCAGGCTTGTACCGGGCTTCTGCTCGCGGTTCATACAAAACAGCAGAAGCGACAGAGGAAGCCCCGCCTCAGAGAGACAACAGTGACACTGCTTGGGTGTGTTCGCGATCTGTGCGAGATCTTGACCTTGCGATGCCATTGTGAGGAGAGGCAGTCGAATATTCAACTTATCATTAGAAGCATGATTAGATGCCAATGGGCTGTGCCTGGCACGGTTTAATCCTCCAAGTCTCAGGAGTGCGATAACATATGAGATGACAACAGTTTCACACTCAGTTTCACACCTCCCGTGGTTCCATACGTTGCAGCAGCCTAATCACTCATGAGAGATTAATGAGAGACGTGGAGGTGTGGTGGGAAATTCACTAATTACACCCACACATACTGTGTTGTGGTCATGGGAATAGAGAGTGTGTGTGTGTGTGTGTGTGTTTGTGTGTGTGTGTGTGCTTCTTTTAAAGTACAGTTTTATGATATACCTGTTACTTTGCGTTGAGTTACAACAAAGGTACCCTCAAGAGAAAAAAAAGAAAGTACTTTGTGGATATGATGAAATCTACAGTACAGCTGCAAAAACAAATTCACAACACAGCAAAATACCTCTAATTGGGATGTTAACAAGAGTTGCAATTTAATTTATTTGGAGAAAAAAATGATATCTGTGATTTGTAGAGCTCCTGCAGCTGCCTGTAAGAAATTAGTAGAGTCATGAAAGTACACCAAATAACCCATCTGCGTTATCACAGCAAGAAGTGTTACACGTGCTAACTCTTGTTTGTATTTAACATCAGTCACTCCTAAATATTCTCTCAGGCATATATCAGTGTGAAAGGAAATCCAAACCAACTGTGGAGTTTTCATAGGGGAATAAAAGATAGATGGGGGATCATATTCCCTTTAGGATTTTGTAGAGACGACAACAGCTAAAAAAAAGTTTTTCTCAATATTTACTGACTTGCAAATTTGAAATGATGGCAAACAAGTGTGTTAACCGAAGTCCTGTTTATCAAACACCCAGCCAATAGCTACTTACTCTACAGTTTACTGTTGGTGAGTAAATGAGCGGGGCCGTGGTGGCAGCTTTATGCAACTCAATGGAAAGCTGAACAAAAATATAAATCTGGAGAGAAAAAGACCTTCCCCTGCTCTACTAAAAGCCTACACCTTTTATCCAAGGAAAAATACATACCCCTTCAATGTTGTCAAACCCCATCTCTTACCATTTTACAGTCCCTTAGTAGGCTCAGTATGACAACAGCAATTAGGAACTAGAATCTGAAGTTTGACTTTCGTTAGTCCAAAATATGTCACACTTCTTATTCATTTACATAAAGTGAAACTACTCCTCAACATTATGTCTGTGAGGCATTGTCACATCATGACAACATCAGTAAGAGAGTTTGACAGTAAGTAGAAAAACAAAAAGGTTTCCTGTTTTGAAGTGGCTGTCCAGTGCTTTTCTTCGGCTTCATTAATGCAGTCTCCCAGACTGCAGGTAATGTTTTTGTGCTCAGCGGTTTTGATCACGGCAACTTTTATCTCAGCTACACTGGATCTCTGTTGTGTATGATAGTCATATTGTCTTTCCACAGTGCTGCTGAATCCCAATTTGTCTGTTTTAAGACACGATCACAGTCAGGACAACAAACAGAAACAGAAAAACAGTTATTCACAGTCAAGTTTCATAAAGAGGCTGCTTGTGTATCTTAATTATATCCATGACCCATGTGCAAATTAAAGAGGACACCTTTTGGCTATTTATTTAGTTCAGTGGGAACACAGAGGGAGGGAATAAAACCCTAATTGTCTCATTAATTACTCTCTGCATGAAATAATGACCAAACCAAGGTGTCCACAGTTCTTTTGTAACTCACAAAAGAAAGCAGGGGTGGGGGTGGCAGCAAAATAGAACATGCTTCACCCTCTTTTCACAAATAGGCATTACGTTGGAAGAGAGAGAGAGAGAGACAAAGAAAAAGAGGGCAGGGGAGAACAAAGAGGTAAATATGAAAATGAAAGAGTGCAAAAAAGGCTGTGGAGATTAAGAATGATAAATACAGAGCAAATCAAAAAAGAGAGGAAAGAGAGACAGAAGGAAAAAAAGTTGGCTATGAGGTAACATGGTGTCTGTCCAGGCCTGCTGGAGCCGGCCCATCTCTCTCTCCCACCGAACGTGGTAAATAGCCTGTTTTAACACACTGTTCAGACGCTGAGACACAGCACAACAACAAACCAAATCAACAGTGAATTAAAGACTCCTCGGGGAAGCCACAGAGTAACATCAGAGGAGGTGTTTCGGAGAGACACATCAACCAATGAACTATTCTGAGATGAGTCCAGGAGTCTCACGCCAGCTATGTTTCCAGACCCCGCTGTATGCGGTGGGTGGAATTAGATGAATAAATAGAGGAAATGTATCTTGTTTTCATGCTATTGTTTACTGTCACCATAGGGAGATAGTGACACTTTATTAACCTGAATATGTCTGTTATAGAGACAGAAGCAGCCTAAGAAATGCAAACTTTCAAAAATAAACCCCATTAATATTTGCATCTTGAGACCTCTGCTGTGCAAGCGCAAGTATATTTGTTCATTTATGTCATGTCTCAGACTTAAAGACACACACACACACACACACACACACACACACACACACACAACTACTCTCCTCGTTCTCCTTCCATCTAAATTGGGCCCAGTTATCGTGCAGCTGAGCTGGTAAAAAGGATATTGCAGGGGCACTTCAGAGGGCAGTTCCTCACTGCCCTCTGTGTAGCTGTGCCCGGCAATGTTGGAGCCACGCCTAACTGGGTGCACAGCTCCAAGGACTGGACTGACATAGATCTGCAAGGCAAAGCAACTTTATGGCAACACGTATTTAGTTTACCAGCTGTAACTGTTGAACCTGAAGCGATGAGACCTCTCTTTTCCTCAGAAAGTAAATGAGAGTGCTTCAAACGCCGAAACTGAATTTTTTTTGTATGTATTTTCCCCCTCTTCTCTGCTCGCACACTTGACTGTTCCATCGTCAGAGGCCCTCCATCTTGTCAGAATGAGGTGAACTAATGGGCCGTGGCTGAACAGCCTGAGCTCAGAGGCTATCAGTTCCCCCTGGAAGGCCAGGAAGGCAGAGGAGGAGGAGGAGGAGGAGAAGAAAGGAGAGGTCTTCTTTGGCTGCACTATACAGTATCAGCTTTCACATAGATAAATCCTTGCAGAAACCAAAAGGAAGGGTCGTGTTTATAGTGTGATGTCAATACAGAGTTATTTCTTCTGCTTCCACTCTATGTACATTTTATTCAGATCTTTGCTAGCTAAAAGAAAGCTTGGTAATTTATATTTAATGCCATGGAATTTAGTACATAAATGTCCTCCTCAGGATGAATTTAAACTATGTAAAACGTTGGAGAGGTCCTCCAGCATTCCTCAACTTTAATTAAATGCGCGTAATACTTTAGTTTAGCAGGATTTGGTGAAAAACCAATGACATTACCATAAGCCTCAGCTGCACTTAGTGTTTATTGCGAAATATCTACTGTTAGCATGCTAAAACTTTAAAAATAATATGGTGAACCTGGTAAACATTATACCTGCTTACAGCACCATCAGTGTGTTAGCATGTTCATGTTAGCATTTAATTCAATTCACCGCTGTACCTTACAGAGGCAGAGCTGCCAGCGTGGCAGACCCTCAGTCTTGTTACTGACATATATATGTCGCTGTGGCCTCATAGCCCTTCATGACTGTATGTAAGATGATTAACCCACTAATTTATACAGTCAGAAGGGTTGATAGATTGCAGTGTTGCTCCCAAAGATCCATGCCAGTTAACCACGCGCTAGTCAGGAGTCTAATTAGTCCAAAAAAGCAAATTAAGGTTTTCTTATACTCAAGGACTATCTGACACTTGCAAGGCTAAAAAACAACCTTTTTTAGTTAATTGTGAGGCTGTGATAAGAGCTGATGTAGAATAGAATACATGTCCAGCCCCGGGAAAATAAACACAGCAGTACAGATTAAAGGCTTTAGGTATAGAGAGCATATAGCAGAAGTTGGCCGGCCTTCGCTGCCATAGGTGACACAACGTAACACAGCAGGGCTGCTCAGAGGAGCTTTTGCTCGGCCAGGTTGTGACAGTTGTGTCCCACTCCATAAGCCGGGGGGGCGTTTTATAACAAAGATGACCAGCGCAAGGTGCCAAAGCCGGTCTGTCGAACAAACGTTCCACAAGCCCCGGACCATGCCAGCCTTGGCTAGGAAGATACTGAGATGGTCCGGGGGACAGGGGCCTCCCTGCTCCTCAGCAGGCACATGCAAACTGGAGAGCACCGACTGTGCCTTCTGTTGGGACCAAATTGAATGGAGGTGTAATTGGCCGTAGCCGGTGATAGATGGCTGTTCAACCTTTGTTGCTCATCGGTGGCAGGATGCAGGGAGGTATATCTCACAATATGAGGTTGATTGTGCAGTCTATTAAACACCAGTCTCAGGAGGAATAGTGATTTACAAAGAATGCTGGAGCTTAAAAAGAATCTCAAGAATGATCTGATTTGAAAATCAACGCGTGTTCAGTGATTGCCCATTATAGTTCTGAGACAGTAAACCAGACTGATCACAGTTAATGAATCATTTTCATCCATGGGGGCAACTAGGAAGATAGAACTCAATATAATTGGTGTAAATTATAACCCTTTGTCTCTCTGCAACATAAATCTAGATTATAGTTTTATTTAATTGCAACCAAATGATCACATCAAGCAAATTCCTAACTGCATGTACGTGCATTAATTACATAATTATGAAGAACTGAAAGCAAACACTCCACTCTATAGATTATTCATGAAGCAAATTTACAATGTTACTGGTAGAGTGGACATCAACTCGATGTTTATAGGCATCTTTCTGATAAACTGATCAAAAAAAATTCTGATCACATCTCATCCCAACACACTGAAGCTGCATGACAAGATATAGCTACCTGCATGTTGACCAGAGGGTTTGTATTGGCTTTTTGTTAAGGTATATACTGAAAACTCAATGGCTTGCATGATTGATATGCTGAATGTTAAGATAGAGAGAGTTGCCATACATCAGATTTTCTCACAGCATGCCTGTTTTTGTTCAATAATGCGGTTACGGGGTAAAAAGTCTGACGCAAGCAGGAAACAAACATCTCAAGAGATGATTTATGAAATGCAGGCAGACAAAGACAAAGATAGTGCCGGGTTGGTGGAAGGAAATAAAGAAATGCAAGCAGAAATGAAATAGACTTCCCTCAAGAAAGTTTTCCTTTACACTTGAGAGAGGTAGTACTAAAATGAACAAATTAATAAATAAAGGGTGGCTTTTGTCAAGGGCTTTTGACATCCACTAACAGTTCAGAATAGCTAGAGAAACCAGTGATGCTCGTTAACTCTGACCCAAATCATAAGAGACACTGGGAGCTGTTAAAACACAGAGCAGATTGGGGAGTCTGGGTGACCTAGATAGCATTGGTTTTGACAAGCAGCCGTACATCACATTAAATCGCTCTTCCGTCTAACACAATGAGGCATATCTCCGTCGTTGGTAATGAAAATTACATTCTGATAAGGTTCTTTGTGACATGGAAAATACCTCTCCCATCACTGGCACTCCAAGGCTCTTTCTGAGACATACTCATGGGAAGATTGCCCCTTTGCATGGACCTGGGTGACATTATCTGCCTCAAAAGCAAAAGTGAGTGGTGAGACATGGTCTAGACAGCCATGCGCAAGGAGAGCCGGTGGTGATTAGGCTACCGTAATAACCTGTTGTTAAAGCTTTAGTGAGTAATATTAATGGTTGTTCGTTGCATTCAAGCCCATGCCAAATGAGTTGCTACAAAGTTAATTAAGACTATCAGCTCCACACAACTCTCTCTGTTCCTCTGTGGGGCTGTGCTTAGAAGATTGTGTCCTCCGGTGACTTTCCCGCACAGAAGTTTGAGTGAAGATGATGACCTCTTCTGAAGAGTCCATCATGTTTTTATTCCTCAGTTTCCTCCTTGCATACTAGCAACTGTGTGGAGGAAGGGTGGGGGCGCTGAAGGCTGTATGATTTCCGCGCCAACACTTTTACTTAGAATTAGTCATTGGGGAGACAGAAACCTCGCACTATAGCTTTAAAGGAAATTAAATGTGTCTTAACATCTAAGTTCATTTTGGAATAATGGGAGGGTTGAAGGACTTGTCTGCAGGAAAATAATAAGGATATAGAGAGTCTATTTTATGGATCAGTTAAGGAATGCACAGAGCTAACTCTCTATATGTTAAAAAGAAATTGCAAAAAATAATCCACTTTGCGATCAATTACTGACCTCAGCACTCCATACGTTACTCTACGTGACTCCTGCAGCAGTGGATACCTGAAGTGATATGGTAATTTAGCACTGAGAACACCTTTTACTTTGGTGAAACAATAGACATGTGTGGTGTAACAAAAATAGCTTTGAAGACACAGGTGTGTTCTGGATAAATGGAATAACAGTAACATTTAGATTATTCTCCTAAGGTTTGCTTAGGCAACGCTACATGACCAAAACACCAAATTTAGTGATGAGATCAGAAATGCAGGTAGTTTCAGTTTTATGTTCCCATGTTGTCTCTGAGATTTTTTTCTAGCATCTTAATACAGTGGAGGTGAATGGGTATCCATGTTTTACATTAAAAAAAACATTCAACAGCAAAATCTCTATCCAGTTACTGTGGATAATCCACATGCCTCACTGTGATATAAAACGTATAGAAAGTAGTTCTGGTTAAAACTGCTCACATTGAGGTCTGTTGATTTTCCAGAAAAAAAAAGTACAAACTTGAGAGGATATGCGTCTTGCAATTTGGGTGACCCTTTAACAAGTTCCCTTTTTGTCATTTTCAATCAAAATATAATGACTTTAATACATTCAAAATGACACTCAGATCTCAGTCCCATTCTCACCACTCACACAGACTCACAATGTCAAACAGGATAATGTGTGTCCGGTGCTCTATGTGCAGCAGTTTTTTTCAGGCTGGGGTAGGCTGAAGGCCATCTTTCTCCAACAATGGCCCATCACCATGCCAACAGAAGCGGTGCCAGCCGTGGTGCCAGCTTGGCACGGACCCCGTGTTTGCAGTAGATGATTCAAGGGCATTAAAGCACAATGTGGGGGGTTCCAGTTTGTAGACGGCTGTGCCAGAATTTTGAAACAGCCTGTCATTCAACGCTCTCTGCTACTTCCCCTCCTCTCGTGCTGTTGGTCAGAGCTGTGAGCATTAACAATCCATCTTCTGAAAATGTTCACGGCATTCCCAGAAGCACCCGGTGTGCTTTAAGGTTCTAAATTTACTCACAAGCTGTACATAAAACAAAGAGTGTCAAATATTTTGCCACAGGGCACTGAACAGCACGTATTTGCTGCGCTCTCATTAAGGATTGATGATCCAGAAGAGATAATAACATCATAGTTGATTTGTTAAATTGGTGCCTGCCATTTCGTTTTTTAAATTACTGTTTTAATGAGTGATCAAGGAGCATTTATCTTTTTAATTTTCAACCGCTTCCAGCTTAACATAACTGTCATCCCTGTCTCCTCACCTTGCAGTGCTCGGAGCAAGTGACTGTGATGGGCTGTCGGACTGCATCTGAAGTACTCCACCAAAGAATAATATCCGCTCCTGACCTACTCTGAAAAACAATATTTGATTCAATCCATGTTACAGTCTCCCCCGGAGGGAATTACTCCTGAGTAATAGGTGGAACCTCAGAAAAGAGCAACAGTGGACCATGTGATACTTGACCTTCAAAGAGAGAACTCGGGTACACTCCAGAAGATGTCAAATCTGATCTGAGGCTTCTCTCGAGAGGAACACCCAGCTCATAATTCAATCTTTTCATGTGTTGTTCAGCAATACTCAGACATCATGGGCCATCAGTGAAATAGCGTAGATATCAATGCTGGATCTTCATTTATTGAGGAGTACCGGACATCTCATCATGGATTTGAATGAGATTTTCTTCACCAAAGAGCAACTGTAAGAAAGACTGGAGCGTGGGGGAACCGGACACTGGGGGTTGGGAGGATTAGCTAGTGTGCTGCTAACCCATGGTGGATCTGCTGTGAGCAGGATAAGGGACTCAGCAGTGGAGGATGTCAGCGGAGGCCGAGCTCCAGCCGGGTGTCAAAACCAGCCAGCGAAGGGAGTCCAGGAGGATTAAAGGTACGTAAGATGCTTAAAAACAAACTTATCTAATCTCTGCCACAGAAATGCATTAGTATAACAATTCTGTAATTATGTAATGTCGCTTCAAGGAGGAAAACAAAACTTAGTCCTCAAAAGCAGAAGAAGGCAGGTAGAAAAGGGAGTAAGGACAAAATGGTAAAGTGGCAGCTTTGTCATGTTTGGAGGGCCGTGAACTTGACTTCAAGTCATGTTGGGATGGAGTTAAATAATTCTGGACTACATGGAGAGAAGCTTCACTTTTTCAAGCCCACAGAGAGTACCCTGTCTCATCCCAGGTGTCCAGATGTGGTAACAGCTATTCCATGTAGCCCAAAGGGTTTGGTAGCACCATGATTTAGGTGTCATGGACAGGGTAATTCACACCCTGTCGCTGTGATGAACAGCATAAGTGATGTAATAGGACAAGGCATTCTCTGAAACTTCACTGGGAGATTGAAATGGGATTGAATTGGCTGAATGGAGGAAAGAAGAGGAGCTAGAGAGGTAGAAAGAATGAGATACATTGGGAGTGGGAAGGAAGCGAGCAAGAAGAGGATGCTTTCTCGTTTGCCCTCCATCTCTCCATCCTTTTTTTCCTCATTTCTCAATCCATGAATAAAGCCACTTCAGCTAGTCCAGTAAACGAGGCTGTAACGAGGCCGTAGGGCCGGGTCCTCTGTGGCTGTTTCACTGGCCCTGTCATCTTGCTCAGATAAATGACCTGGCTGGAGGAGGGCCCATTGATTTGAGTTAAGTGGAGGGAGGAGAGCAGAGCGCTGGGCTATTATACACGTGGCCATGCGGCTCATTGGAGGAGGCTATCAGCATAGGCTATGAGCCCCTGACTTTACCATGTTAATCACACGTGCTGCAGGGATCATTGTCACAATCATCAATGATGCTATCTAGATCCATATAAATGGAAATGGGGCAACATAAATGCATGCAGACTGTTGTGCAGAAATCTAGCGGTGTTTGTGAGAGGGCTGGGCCCAGTTGAGAGCACTGCTTAGGATCATCTTGTTGGCATGTATTTAGATACAACACTGCTTATCTGCATATGGATTGGATACAACAGAAGAAATTTCAAGATTTGTTTTATGTTTGCCTTTTGCTCAAGTACAACTTACAGGCACATTGGAATACTTGTGCGGATCACTCAGTCAGTAAAAACACACTCATAATAAAAAAACAAAAAAAAAGACACAGCAGATACTTAAGTCCACGTAATAATAAATAACAATAAGTGCAAAAATACAGAAATGCGAAGAACAAACTTGTGCCCATGATCATTGCACAGAAAGATGAGGTAGGTGCGCATGTGTGTGCACGTGTGGTCTCAATGTGTCAGAGTCTGAGTCTGAGGCGTGACAGGGTCCTTCCAACCAGATAGAATGTTCTTGGCCAGCACTCAGATGGCTGCTGGGTAGAAACTGTTTTGAAAGCGCTTTCGATACGCTCTTATGCTCTGTGGTGTCTCAGCACCCGACCAGAGCTTCTCCACCTAAACAGGAAGTTTCATTTTTGTGTTTTAAAGGATAAGGTTTCCATTATTTTATATATTTTCAATTTTTCCAGTTTTAAGGGTCATAAATATGTAATGTTAACTGCTGAATTTCCTTAAACAGCACAGAACTGTAGTTTTTAGCCAACCTTACTCAAACTAGAAGGATGAAGTTCATTTTACAGTGTTGGGCAAGTTATAAGAAAGAAAAGTGGAGTGGACTGACGTCTTGTCGGCAGGGCCTGGCTAGCTGTTTCTCCAGTCTTATTGCTAATCTCAGCTAACACTCTCCAGCCTTTAGCTTTATATTTAACACACACAGAACAAAAGCTTGACGATCAATAAATGACACATGTGGGACATTTCTTTGCCATCCTAGGAAAATCTAATTTCCCCCTGTGGGTTGGTTGCATCACTCTCAAGGTGAAGCTGCAGGGTTTGTAAGAACCCTGGAGGGTGTGTACCACTGTACCACTCGCTAGCTAACCGCTAAAATGAAGATACAATACGGTTTGGCGTTACTGGAAGGCATGTCCCTCATCTTTTGGCGGAGGCTAGCCACCCACACCTCCAGCCGCGGGACCGAGCCAAGTCGTCTTTGACCTGTCTCTTCCCAAATAATGTTGTAACTAGCCTGTTACTGGGATTAGTAACTGGTGTATTATTGTAATCTTTGATCCCTAATGCTATTTGTAAGTGAAAAATGTAATTGCATTATTGTAAATGTTTCCAGTAAGTACGTTATTGCCCAATTCTGTTTTTTGATGTTCACACAGACACATGGACACATCTACTGTTGGTTTTGGTCTTTTTATGGAATCTGTTGATAATAAGGACAATCTAGAATAATTTCATGATATTTTCCTAATCACGTCATGGACATGCTGCTTATTTTGTTTGCTTATTTAGTCGAAATTCACTCAAAAAAACGTTCCAGAGGACAGCAGAACATTTAGGGTGATACTGGAAATACTATCTACATTGTGTTTTGTTTTAGGGATATCAATCCTTTTTAAAAACAGTTTGGAAACATCTAATCTCACAGCAGCAAACTCTGACTGCCATGGTAAAGCCAAAGCTCCCATCTATCCATCAACAGAATTGCTTTACATCTGTGACTTTGCTCTATCTCCATAGCAACTGTTGCTCTCCCACTGTAATCTGTGCCCAAAAATAAGGATTCATTTTTAAAAAGAGAGACAAGGAATAGAGGACAGAAAAACACTGAGAGAGGAGGAGAAGGATTCACCAGCAAACATAGAAAGAGACAGAGGAAGACAAAGGAAATTACATCAGCAGTCCCCTCTCATACTATATGTATGACATTGGAAATATTGCAAGAGGCAAGACAAATAGTTATCATCTCACCCTATTCAAACTCTATTTCCTACATTTGACCAAATCATTGTTGGTACGCTTATCCGACTGCTAATCCCACTGCTTCACCATAAGTGTGATAACAGCATTATTGTGGAGCCCCTATAGCTAAAGAACACATAAATACCTGTGTTTAACTCTACAGCGATGCAATGGTCTGTCCACTGCACTGACCATGTGCCCCTTATTAATTCTGTTACTGCTTTAACGATAAGTCGATAAACCAAAACCTTGCTCTGTTCTTTAATGCCAAAGTTTGGGAGAGGAATTTTGACATCAGTGTTGATGGTGGGAATGTGAGCTGCTGTAAATGTTTGTAAGTGTGTATCTGTGTGTTTTCTGAGGCTTATGGAAGTTATTTTGTGCACATTGGGGAGGCAGATGGCAGGGACAGATTTGCCTTCCTCATACATCCATTCTCTTTACTGCTGCTTAAAGGCATCAGCCCCCTGCGCTGATAGGACATACCAAGTGTTTTCATTTTAGAGACATAAAATTTCCTGTGCAGAGTGCACAAAATAATGATTGACATTGTACACAGTATCGCATGTAGGTGAACACATGACTGAGTAGGCATAGCCATACACTCTCATTATAGCTCAATGCATTGTCTGTAGCCTCGTTGCAGACAGGGATATTGACAAGAGGAAACAGGCAGACACACATACACACTCATAAAGGTTCAAAGGTTAAGCGGCCTCGATGCCCAGATCCCCAACAAAAAGTTTAATGTTGCCAAGTCTTTATGTCTGGAGGGGCACTTCTGACTCTCCATCTGTTGCCATCTGTCCCTTCACTGTCCCCATTCTAGTGTGGCAAGGAGGAGGATGAAACACTGTGATCAGAGACAAACCCTGAAACAGTATGGAGCAGGAGGGACAGTAATTGTTCTCTCCATGGTGCTGGTGCTGGGCCTGTGTGTCAGGTGGGGGATAGTAGCGATTGATTTGAGGCCCCCTGATGTCCAAGTTGTTAAGTGGTTGCTTCGTTTCTGAAGATTTGTCTATTTTATAACATTTAGTAGATTGTTGGAAATGAGGGCAACAGGAAATATTGTAGTGAGAATGATGTAACAAAGGTCCCGGGTTAGATTCTGACCTAGGACGCATGCATCTCTCAGACCACCAGGACTCCCAAATGGCAGGCATGTTGTCCCAAGTGTAGGATACACTTAGACGCAGACTATGCTTTAGGCAGCCTTCTGTCAGACAAATTATGAGCATCAGGCTTATGGGCCAGAAATATTGTGAGGACCATTCAACCTTGGGTAATTGTAAATCCAGAAAGCCAGAGGAATATGTGTCACCCTCTCTCACACACACCTTCTCCCTATCTCTTCTCCTTTCTTACAGTGTGTAACAACATTAAACAGCATGCCTTGCAGCTCTTTAGTTTTCAAATA
>NC_048418.1:7800935-7838435 GCF_013103735.1 Etheostoma cragini | reverse complement strand
GAGCTCATATCCTTTCATCTCCTCATGTCTTTTCCTTTTTTTTCTCCTGCAGGGAATGGCTTCCTCGGCACGTTCCAAAGGGGAGCACAAGCAGAGAGTGTTCTTGACGGTCTCTTTCGGTGGGATCAAGATTTACTGTGAGAGATCCGGGGTGAGTAGCATGTCAGCGATGGGGACTCGTGGCAGAGCTGCACCGTGAGGCCTCGGGCAGCTGTTGTAACTGTATATAGGACATCCAGAGGGCAGACGCCCTCGTGGTTCAGTTCACAATTGCCAGGACCACCATCTTGTAAACCTGGCTGGCATGGTTGACATATTAGTATGAATACCTGTGCAGATAGAAGATGCACACAGTTGAGCTGAAATAAAGCAATTCCATCACTACATTTGTAAAATTCCAAATTCCTTTCCATATATCAAAACAACATTGGCGGTAATATGCTTTCCACAGGACAGTTTGCCCCTTAGTTCATATAGATTGAGCTTGACAACATTAAATTACCAGTCTTGACTTTGATATTTAACCCTGAGAAAACAGGTCTAACACATGCCCTAATAAGATTAGGGGTTAGCTGCAGGACCCACCAAAGATCACTCAGGCCTTGCCTACCAATGATAGCACAGTGAGCAATGTAATGGTGATGGTATTAGACGGACTGTTTCCGCCTCCATTCTGGCTTCCGTCCCCCTGGCGGACTCAGAGGCCTGCTGTTCCATTACAGGATGATCGAGGGGCTCAGCTCTCCCCCGTCCTGGGGCGTAGTGTTGGCTAGATAGGCCCACTCTGCTCATCAGCGCTAACCGATAATTAGCACTCCGTTCCACCCCTTAATGATCATTGCCGCTAATGCTAATTACACCACGGCTCCACCTCAGCTGTCGTTAGAGCTAAACTGATAATTATGCAACAGCATTTGTCCCGCGCCGACCCCCAACCCCACCGCCAACCGTCTACTCCCAAAAAAACACCCATCTTTGATAATATCTCTTTTCAATATGACTGGTGGTGATAGTGGCGTGTCTTTCGCCGCTAATGAAAAAGAACATTAAGCGTCCCGCCAACACCAACCAGCTCAACAGCTTTTGACAAGCTCATTTGTTCTTTTGGAAATCATGCCCCCTAATGCTCCTCACTTTATTTACTGATTACTGGCGGTAAATAACACTCCACACTTAATATCCCTCTTGAGTTATTATTGCGAAATGGGGATCACTCCAGCGCAGGCAGCGTCAGCAAGCATTTATATGGAAATACTTTATGCAAAGCTGACATGATTCTCCACTGAATCCAGTAGATTAGTCATATTAGTTTTGTATTTTACATAAATCTGAAATGATACTAACGACACTTCTTGTGAATATAATATATAAAATTTAAATGAAAGCTCCTCCCAGGTGCCTAAGCTCATCTCTGATAATAGTGAAGCTGAAAATGGGTGTGCCTGAGTGACAGCTGATTTACAATCAGTGTGTGTGTGTGTGTGTGTGTGTGGGGGGGGGGTGTTTTTTTAGCTTTTTGTGGTGTTGACGAGTGTTTCCGAGCTGCCCATTAGTCAGAAATGTTACATACATATATATATGTATATATATATAATGTACATTATTTTATTCGAAAACATTAGATTTTAAACTATTATTGTCACCAAATTTTCACAGCTTCTCAAATCCTGCAGATATCAAAGATGGTGATAAATAAAGGAAAAAAGGGACCAAGACATGGCACCCAATCTGACGCAACAGCACACAAAAAAATCATGCTACCGGAGTACAAGTTCTATAGTAGCTGTAGAGTACTGTGTAATAGAGATTTCAATACACTTGAATCTCTCCTCCCTCTGTCGAAGCTCCCGCTGTGTTGGTTGGTTGCATTTGGCTCAATAATAAATAAAGATGTTTTAAAGTTGACCCACTTTTGCTGCCAACACAGTGTACAGTACTTTTTACTTGGCAGAAAAGAAGCAAGATGCTTTGTTGCATTGTCAAGGGTTGCAAGACATGCAGTAGATTGTGTGATTACCCAATGTCACCTGGGCCACTCTTGTAACACTTTGCACCTCTGCCATGTAGGTGCTCATGCATCACCACTCAGTCCATGAGATCAGCTACATCGCGAAGGACACCAGGGACCACCGGGCCTTTGGTTACGTCTGCGGGAAGGAGGGCCACCACAAGTTTGTGGCCGTCAAGACCGCGCAATCGGTAGGTACTACTTTGCTAGAGCTGTTTTTAAGTTATTTCAGGCAAGTCCAAGTCAAGTCTCAAGTTCTTGATGGCAGTTCCAAAAAAGTTACCAGACTTTATAAGAAATTTGAATGTCAGCTGACCATTAACAAGGGAAAATATTTAAGATGTGTTAAAATAAGCGTTTTTAAAAAGATCAGATCAATTCCATGCAAATTATTGACCACACAAGAAAACACTCATTTTGATCACAATTTGAGACTTTAAGGTTTTTGCATTAGTCTATGGGCAGGCAAATCCTCATTTTTTGTCAAGTGGGACTCAAGTCCATGATTCAGGCCTACAGATCGTTTGCACTCGTTTGTTCAATCACAAATGTTCAAAACCGCGAAGGAGCTCCGTTGGGGACCTTGAAATTGAAAATACCAAACACGTTATCGGCCATGAAAAAACAATTTCTCTGCTATGTATGGCAACAGTTCACACATCTGTCTAATAGGACAAAATGATGAAGTGATAACATTTAATTCCTCAAAAGGTCAAAGGTCAACTTCACTGTGACACCATAATGCAAAAATACTTTTCTGGCCATTATTAACTCTGGAACAGAAGGAAACTAATCTTTAAAACTTCTTTTTTTAAACATCCTAATGAATTTGTGACACTGCCATATTGCTGGTCCTGAGAGTGAATTTTGTTCTCTGTGTGTCTGACATTTTGAAGGACATTAACCTTGAATTGAATTGAACAATCTGATTGGAGGTGATTGTGTAGATCTTCTCTGCTGCTGGGTTAAAG
Source organism: Etheostoma cragini (assembly GCF_013103735.1). Taxonomy (NCBI): domain Eukaryota; kingdom Metazoa; phylum Chordata; class Actinopteri; order Perciformes; family Percidae; genus Etheostoma; species Etheostoma cragini. Next base: position 7,835,456 of record NC_048418.1, on the reverse strand, counting down.
CATCCACATTTTGCCAAAATGTACACTTCAAAGTCTTCACTACATATATTATGTGACTGTGGATGGGTATGGATGTAAACTGCAACATTCTACTACATTTCTTTCAGGTCAGGTGTATTTACAACAATTCACTAGTTGATCATATACATATTAAGTTAATAAGCAGAAATAAACCATGTTTAACTTTTGTTTGAGTTTTTTAATTGAATGGGAATGATTCTCATCACTCCCCACTCTCTGCTGTGCTGAGCTTGGTATTTCTTTGTAGGATGTGATAAGGTCAGAGCCAAACATCTTCATATTCTGCATTCGTATAATCTATTCTATTTAAGTTGGCTGTCTAAAATAACATTTGAATATTTTAATAATTAAAATACAAAATAGTCATGAAGGTCACTCCCCATAATAACCCAAGTTAATTAAAACATTGAGGATAACACCTCAGAATTCTGTTGTGGACTCAGTGTTAACTATTTGTTTTCTAATATTATTATTATTATTATTATTGTTGTTACTATGTCTTTCTTTATTTTTCGCATTTTCTCTCATTTCTTACGTCCCTCTTCTTATTTCCACTCCTTCATATTTAACATCCCCTTCTTCCTCTTCCCTCTCTCGTCCAGGCGGAGCCTCTCATCATTGACCTGCGCGACCTCTTTACGCTCATCTATGACATTAAACAGCGGGAGGAGATGGAGAAGAAGGCCCAGAAGGACAAACAGTGTGAGCAGGCAGTCTACCAGGTAGGACAGCACATTTCTGCTTGTTTTACATGACAACTCAGGCAGCATTGCATTCACACAACAGAAAGCTTAACACTTCCTCTGAAATGCATTGCAGACTGTTTGTCGGCACCAGTTATTTGTACTGTATGTTGAATATCTTAATACAATGTAAATGTAACAGGTTTAGATGTGTTTTTATTGGAGACAAGCATGTGTGACAGGGAATCCATGCGTTTGTTTGTGTGTGTGTGTGTGTGTGTGTGTGTGTGTGTGTGTGTGTGTGTGTACAGGTGCAGGTGCGTGTGTGCGTCTGTGTGTGTGTGTGTGTGTGATGCACCAAATCACTGTTTCATTAAAACGCTACATGCTGTCAGTGTGTAATTATGTTTGCTTGCAGGAAAAGACGGACTGAAATGAACGTATTTGTTTTTCCGTCTTTCCTCCATTATTTTTTTAATGAGACTCTAAATTGAGCTGCACTGTCTTACTGATGAAAAACAAAATGTGTCATCTGTTATCTGTCTCACCACTGCACAGACCATCCTGGAGGACGAAGTGGACGATCCCGTTTACCAGGTAGGTCCGTAGGCACACAGAGCAGGGATGAAACACTGCTGGCCTTGATGCTCTTCTAGCTTCACTGGTGCTGTTTTCACTCTCAAAGCTTTGAATAAGAAAGAAACTCCAAAAATTATTCCTTAATTTTAATAACTCCTCCAGTCACTGATCTGTTTGAATTATTGATTCATGATATTCCACCATCCCAGCAATACACAGTAGACCATCCTAGTGGACAGTTTTGTTCAACCATTCAACTCCCCATTTGCCAGTGCAATGTTGTAAAACCATGTTTTTTAAGTTGATCTGTGTCAATGTTCTAATTTCTTCCTAAGACACCTCCCCCACTCCCTGGTTGTTACCCTCTCCCCTTCTTTTTGCCCCGTGCATTTATTTGGGTGAACTTGATTTTTTTTTATTTCGCTGTGTTTGCTCACACTGAATACAGACAACACTAACTCTTACTCTGAATGCTATGTTCAGTGGAATGTCCAACCACCTCTCAGATCACCTCTGTTCTTTACTCTTGAAGTGTGTTTTTGCATAAAGTCATTCCATTTGCAGCTTTTTCGATTATGTTGATGTTGGTTGACAAAACTCCAGACTATGGCCAGAATCTTGTAGCAGTACTTTGACATTTTAGGAAATACACTTACTTTTGACACTTTCTTGCTGATAAGATCAAAAACCTCTCTCATGTCTGGGCAGTGAATGTGTAGGTGGAGCAAGCAGCCAATTAATCTAGCTTAGCATAAAGACTGGAAACGGGGAAAACCCATTGGCTTAGTTCTGTCCAAAAGGTAACACAAACCACCTAACAGCACCTAAAACAAGCTGCAGTGTTAACTTTGGCGCTTTGTTTAGTTTTTGTTGTTTGACAAAAATGTAAAGAGTTGTTTGTCCAATTTTCATCATTTGGTTTTAGTTAGTTTCAGTCTTATTTTTAATTTTATGTCTTGTACTTGCTACAGTTATCGCCATCTTTGTTGTGTACAGTTCACAGGGTCACAGGTGCCATTCTCATCTATGAAGTTATTAGTGTTAGTCTATATCAACAGCGTTGTTATATACAGGATTGTTCCGTGCCACCAGAGGTTCCAACGGATTAACCGCTTGGCTGTTTACACACGCAGGGTCCATGTTACTCTGCTCTGCAGTAACACAACAAAGTGATTTTCTTCAGTTAATCCCCTTATCATTTCCAAACTTTGGCGGTTTGAACAGAACTTGTTTCTGCTCACCTACAATTAGCATTAGCATTAGTGGTGCTAGCTGTTCATTGTTGGTGTTGAGCTTGAGAAGAGAAGCTAAAACATCTGTTAAAGTAGAGTTATTTCTTCTGCGAAGATCTAGAGGAAGATTTAGATGGTTGGCTATCAACATTAATCTTACTTATTCCTTTCAAAATTAAAGATATCAAACTAAAATTGATCTTTGCCTAATTACATCAACATCCACAGCACTTTATGATGGTACATTTACTTTTTTTTGTAAATGTCAGTGTTCCGAAAGCATATTTTCGTAATTTGTCCCAACGGTATTATTTTTTGCTGCTTCTTGTAAATTCTGAGTGGATTGTAAAAAGATAAAGTCCATACATAACATTGGATAACATTTCTGACAGAGACATAATGGTACTGAATTAAATACTTCTTACTGATGATTGCAACAGGCCAAACAGCTCAACAAGAGCTACTTTTAGGCGGTGGAGGATACTCTTACTTATCGGGAGCTGCGTGTGTGTGATTTGGCAGATGAATGCAGGTTGTTTAATGAGACTTCGAATTTATACATTTATCCGAATTTGTCTTTTCATCCGTCTTTCACATTATCATTTAGGTTTTATTTGTTGGCCAAACATTGTAGTTAGTTCTTGTTTTTAATGATTACTTTTGATTTAGTTTTAGTCTGGTTTGGGTCATGACAAATTGGTTTTTGACCAAATTAACATTGCAAAGCTGGTACGAATTTTATTACAATTGTATTGTATTGTGTTGTATTCAGAGATAGGCTAGCTGTTTTCCTGTTTCCAGTCTTAATGCTAAGCTAAGCTAACCCTGCGGGCTCATGCTACATAAAACTTTTTTTCATACAGCTATGAGAAAGGTATCTATGTTTTTGTCACACTCTTGCCCATAAAGTGGATGAACTTATTTCCTAAAATGTCAAACTATTCCTTTAATTTGAATTACTTTTGAATTATTAAAGCCAATCTTGAGAGGAGATACTGACGGATCTGAGACTCATGCGAATATTTTGCGAATATTTTGACCTCTGGGTCTATTTTCTCTTAAAGAGGTGGGGCGTCATATTACAGATGATGAAGGGAAGACCTCTAGCTAAGACCTCCACATTGCCTTGAACTACTGCCTGACCTATTATACTTGTGCTCTTTCCTCTTCCCACATCACTCTTTTTTTCTCTTCACATCACCCCATTCCTCTTTCCCATGCCCCATTTTTTCTACACCCTTCCTATTCTTGATCTCATTTCACTCCCCACTCAACGCGTCCTCGCTCCCCTGTGTTTTCATTTATTCTCGTCATGTATCACTCCCTCGTATCTCTTTATTTTATATGCCAACCTTTCTCTCTTCTTTCCATGTCATTATTCTCTGCACCTCTACGCCTTGCCCACTACTTCTGTTCTATAGTACATAGTGTTTGAGGCTGGACACGAACCCCTCCGTGGCCCCCAGTCAGAGGAGAGCGTTTATCAGGTACAAAGACAAGCATTGCCCCCTTTTTCTTCTCCCTCTTTATGCCCTGTGATAGATGGTAATAGTAATATTTTATAGCACCTTTCTGAAAGAAGTTACAAAGTGCAGATGTTTTTTGGAGTAAGGATTTTCTGGGGATTCAAAGGTAGATTAATCTCAGGTTTCTGTTTGATTGTAGCTACATATCAAAAGTTATTCAGGAAAACAAAAACAAACAAATGAAGCTGTGAGATCTTTTCTAAAGATTTTAGTCCATAACTCCATGCAATAATTGAAACTGATCCACTGTCAAAAAAATGAAAATGTCCGTGTCTTTTTCTACGTTTGTACATCACGCCAAGTGACGAAGACGCTGTGTTTCCTGTGGCTTCTTCACGATAAAAGCCATGTTTCACCAGTTGAGCGCTTTTAATATGAAGTAGCAGCGGTAGGATGTTCCATTTGCATTAGCAGTAACTTAGGATCCTAAACAGTGAGGCTACCAATGAGATGAAATGACACTGGATTACATGCATGCATCGTTTCCTGCGCGTCTGAAGGCAAATTGAATCCAGCATGAAACTCCGCCACAACCAATGAAAACTGCTATGTAGAGCTATAATTACAGAACTGAAATACTACAGCTGCTCTTGCTGAAAAAAAAGACAACCGTTTGATTTCATGAAAAAAGTTAGGATTGTAACTTTACGTATTAAAAAATAAAAAGGAGTCAGTTTTACTGTAAAACGATTTCTCATGTAGCATCTAAAACAGCTGTAGAAGAGTCAAGGTCAGTTGTTTAAGCTGGATATTTCACTCAACGCCTGTTTACCAGGCTCCTTTTATATATCCAACACTTTGACCTTTTGGTTTTAGACCATTTGAAGGTTCAGCTAGGACTTCAGGGACCTGTCGTAGTGTTTAATCCTACCCCCACCCTCCCTTTCTCTCCCTCCTCCTCCTCTTTTTGCCTCTCTGTATCTTGCTCTGAAGATGAAAGATGCAGAGAGAGATTAATCACTTTCCATGCCATTTGATCTCAGAATGAAACAAGATCAATAGACTTTGGATAAATTGTAACGGAAAGTTAACCAGTCGAGGGAGCAATCGGGAGAGAGGCGGTGAGGTTAAGAGCAACAGATCTGTCAGTCTGAAGAAATGTGAGAGAAATATTCAAAGTAGGACAGAGCTGAGACATTTTTGTATTGTCTGATGAACCAGTTGAGACATACTGTTGCAGAATAACAGTAGGCTTTCTTAGTACTCACAGAGCCAGCATGCACGATCCCAGAGCATTGTTCGCAATCAATATTGATTTAAGTAGAATTGATTCAACAAAACCGCTGTAGAATTTGCATAATCCCATTGCTCTAAAAGATCAAATTACATCTTAAAAAATGTATTTTTCTTTTTAAATAGACATGTTTCAGTTCTTGTAAGCTCCTGTTTTTTAATGACCCAGCCTGTAGAAAAAGGTGTTGCTCTGTCACTTATGTTTGGATTGACCTCCAATCCAATGCAGGTCCCAACCAGTCAGCAGAAGGAAGGGATCTATGATGTCCCAAAACGCCATTTCATGACTGTAGGTGTTTTTATTTTGTATTATTTGTTTCTTTAGTCTTCTACTTGCAAACCTCTCTTTAAGATCTTCTTGAAGGAAGTGCATTAAGCCCCCTTTGACAGTATGAAGCATATACTGTATATCGAAATATTTGGCTCTGCTGTATCTAATAGTTTTAGTTATGTATTACACTCTACAGGCTCTAAAACATATTTCCCAAGCCTGGAACGACTCAGACGGAGGGGTCTATGTCTGCACCCGCTTTCTGTGATGATGATGATGATAATAATGAAACCAAGCTACTTTGGTCATGCATAGCCTGCTTCACGAGAAAAGACTATTTGATTGGTCGACCAAAGTCAGACATGTCAGCAATTTCACAGGACATTAGAGAGGCAGGCTCTGTATCCATAATCCAATCCTGAGCAAAATCTGACGCATGTCGTGACCAGATGGTCGGGACAAAATCAGCTTGGAGTCTGTTTGCGGGCCCCGTCTGACTGGTACTGGGGACTGACTGGATAAATAAAGGGGTGGCTGTTCCGTCTTCCTCAGAGGATGAGCACGAGAGGTTTGTAGGTGGGGCGGGTGTTGGGTTGAGCTGCATGTAGTGCAGTCACGGCTATATACAATCAAGGCCACCAAACACGCATAAAAGCTGTACCTTAATGAATAGCAATATATTTTGTTCAGAAATCAGCACAAAAAAGCATTTTGTAGTTCCCCCTCTTTCATCAAACAGAACATATATTTAATCTCACCCTGGTTGGTTTTATAGTTCTTCACCACTATGTTGTGACCACGCTATTACATCTCTCTACTCGTTTGTAAAAACATTAATTCAAGCCTTTTTGCCACACATTCACCCAGAGACAATTTCCACAAAACTTTTGAAAACAGTGCTAGCAAAGTGCTTCTGTGCTCTTCGCTGTTTGTTCGCTTGTTGCTCAGCATATCAAACAGATAAACTGTCTCGGCCCCCTCGCTATCTCACCCCAACAGCCCATGCCAGTATAAGTAGCAGCGCTTCCATATCTCTTAAGTGTTACTGCTTGTCTGTTCATTCAGTTGGAGCTTTTTAAGAGCGTCGAGCTCCCCTGATGTGTGTCAGTGCCTGCAGGGAGAGACCTCTGTGTACAATGTTTACCTTTTTCCAAATTCAGACTCTTTCTGTGACCCTCAATGGTTCCAAAGTGCCGTGCAAACTGTGCAATCCGTCATGTTCTGGCTTATTCAAGGAGGACATGAACACACTGTTAGCAGCAACACTGATTGCTGTGATTCCTCCCTATTCTTTCTTTTGTTTAAATATGTGTGTATCTGTTTATTTATAGCATGAAAACCCATGTGTTCTGTGTGTTTTTGTGCTTTTTACAGTGATTCACTGTCTGCTTGTGCATGGCCCCAGACACATTTCATGCAACTTAGCCATTTCACAGTCTCTTTCTTAGCCGCGTCCCCCTTTCCTGTAAGTAATGCAAGTGGAGGACAGAGGGGACTTGAGCAGGGGTCACGTCCGCCTATAGGAGGAGGTGGCCTCATTGTCTCGGTTGGGTGGTTTCAGGATCTTCTTCCTTTCATTTATTTGATTAAATAAACACACTCCTTTGTGTATGTATCTGCTCACGGAGTAGAACCAGCATAATAAAGCGGCTCAGCCTCTCACAGGGGGGCCCTCTTGATTGGCAGACATAAGGATATCTAACCAGAGCCTGTTTTATAGGACTGAATAGCCTTTTACCCACTCAATTATAGCGAGCCATGAAAGATTCATTTTAGATCCATTTTCTGATAATAAAAATGAGGGGATAGTTGTTTCTTGCCATCCACAGCACAACCACACCCCCCCCCCTACCTCCCCCACACACCCCCAACCCCCAACCCCCCCACACCTACTCACCCATGCAACCCCCATACCCTATCTAGAGATGGATTTAAAGTTTCACGATTGTGCAAATTTCATTGTCATGGTTTATCACTGGAGTTTGTCTCTCTCTCTCTTTCTTTCTCTCTCTCTCTCTCTCTCTCTCTCTCTCTCTCTCTCTCTCTCTCTCTCCCTCACCCGTTGGTTCGACTCACAGAACATCAACCACTTTGATCTTTTCGGTGACATGTCCACTCCTCCCTCGGTGAGTTCATCCCTACAAAACCAAACCCTGACTAACTTTGTGTAATTGAAACAAGTTTATAGCTTTGTATGGGCAAATTACATTATTTTATCCGTAATGTTAGGTCATTTAATTAGGACAGTCGCAGAGATCTAAATTACCTGATTATCCGACAGTTCTGCAGATAGAAGATAAATGTGCAGCGCGGTGACTTTTAGGTGACTTTGATATAAATTATATCTGTGTGTGTGTGTGTGCGTGCTTTGCCTCCCAGATGCCCCCATCACCTGCCAACACACTGGACCCAAGCAGGTGCAGTCGCCAGCAGCAACACACTCCTGCTGAGTTGTACGCCCCCTTCAGCCCCACCTCTGTGCCGTCAGGTAGCTTCCCAGACTGAAACGCTGCATCTTTTCCACAATAAAAAAAAACATAAAGGAGAATAAGGTGCTGGTGGGGATGTGTTCCTTTGATGTGTAGTTTGTGAAAAGCCATGCCAAGATTTTGCAGGATGTGGATTTATCTTTCAAGGACCCCACATCAAGCAGCAGTGTGCTAATGCTGTAACCCACGGAGATACTGTAATGGCGTGTTTATTAAAGAGCCACCATACTGGTGGTATTGTATATTTTAGTAAAACCATTGACATTGTAGTTTTCCAAGAACATCCAAGAACATCATTTTGAAACAGCAGCCTACTGAAGAGCAACCTTTTTAATGCAAGAAAAAACCCATTCACATCATACTTTTCCCAATGTGCCTGTCCATAATAACACAGCTTATGAAGTCAAAGCTTTTCACTAGCTTAGCCTCAATTCTCAGATGTTGTCCTGGAACACTCCAACAAGGAAGCACTTTCAGTAGCTTGCCAATATATTTCCATGCAACAGTAAGATAAATTAGATAGAAATGTGAATATGACATTGATTATTGATCTCAAGCTTTAAGTTTCTGCAGTCTTTCTGAGTAGTCTCAAAGCAATAGTTACTAAGTACAACACACCATGTCTCTCAGTTGAGTCTAAGACTGTAAAAACTTAAGGAATGCTGTCTTTCGAATTGAGTAACTTATCACTGTTAGTCAAAGAGTAGTCAGAGATTGCAAGACAGCAATATACATTTTAAATTAAAATTGATATATTGAACGCAGGAGACAGGGTATTCTGTGCTCATACAGCAATTTTAATAACCATCTCCACTTCCTTTTTTTGCCTTGATATCCTCAAATCCCTTACTTCCTTTTCCCTCCTCTCATTTGTTCTTCAGGTTATATGAGCATGGGTCCGGTGCAGGCGGCCCAGTGGGCGCAGCAGCCGTTTCCTGCCCAGGCCCAGACTCTGGCCTTCCCTGTGCAGGGGCCCCTCCAGGTGGCTCAGGTCCTCCCTGGTGGTCAGCCAGTCATCTGGAGCCAGGCCAACATTTTCCCGGCCACCCAGCAGCAGTGGGCGGCCATGGCAGCCTACATGCCGGCACAGACCGTGGGCGTGGGAGGGCACGCCATACCAGCTGCCATGCTCCAAGGCCTGGTACCCATTACCACCATGTGCCCCCAAGCCTGCGACATATCAGCCCCCTCCTCTGCCATCACCAGCCCCCAGCACACAGCCGACCCCAGCCTGCTGCAGAGGCAGCTGAGCCTGGGGAGGGAAGGCCTCGGCATGGACTCAGATGCAGGCGAGGGCCCCTCTACATCAGGAGCCAGAGCAGCAGGTGTGGGACCTGGCGTGGCGTCTGCAGCGGTGAGCAGGTGTGGGACCCCAGGCCTTATGGGTGTACCTGACACACTGGACTGCAGTCAGCTGCTGCTGCCTCCGTCAGCTGCCGCAAACCAGGAAGAGGAAGGGAGCTGTAGTGACCTTGATCTCTCTAGGATGACCTTGAGCCCCGGTACATCCACATCACCGTCTACTGAATCCCGTAAGAGCTTTTAATTATTGTCTTCCTACAGAATTGCATCTTATGCAGAGGGGGGGCACAACATTTTTCAAAGGCAAAATGGCACATTTCAGCAACAGGGCAATTTAAAGTGCTTTGTAATACAATTTTTTTACAATCAATTAACAAATAAAAACAGATTAAATTCAAGAATACCAGTTACAGTGCAATATAAGAAATTGAACATTAAAGAGCAGTTCAAAACAGTTAAACAGATCTACAGAGATGCCCCATCCCATCAGTTGTATCCTGCAGACTAAAGAAAAATCATGCTATGATCTTTTTTATTTTAATTTCAATATTTTCGATTAAAATGAGAACGATGATACAACAGGGATTATTCCCTTTGTCATATCGTGCAGCACTATTACTAAACCATCATTTGTTACATTATTAACCTTTCTCATGGCTCTAGCAGTGACAATGTCACAGGCTGAACTATCTTAACATCTGCTAGATCCATTGCCACGACATTCTCTACAGGCTTTTGTTGTTCCCAAGTGATGAAGCTAACTGACTTGGTGAAAGTTGACCATATTCAGGACAAACATGGTCCGTGTGTACTAGGCTTAGAGTGCTCATATTATTGCAGGTTCATACTTGTATGTAGAGGTTGCATCAGAATAGGTTTACATGGTTTAATTTTCAAAAAACACCATATTCATGTGTGTTGAGCTCTATGTGTTATCTGCAGAGTGAGGCCTCTCACTTCTGTTCCATCTATGTTGTTAGTCGCACACGTGCACTACCTAGGTAAGGATTGCTAGCCAGTCAGAAGCAGAGCAAGAGGGCGTGCCACGCTAGCAGCTAGACGAGCATTATGGGAGTTACAAAGTGATGCATATTTGTCATGGAAGTTAAGGCTGGACTACAATAGAGCTGTTTGAGATACCAAGTGTAATTGAAAAGAAGGTCGAAAGGGATGACATGCAATAAAGGTCATGACGTGGAATCCACTGCCTCCCATGAATGTTTATTCACAGAGCAGATTAGCATTAAACAGTATCACTACACATTTTGGAAAGTGGCAAAAAAACAAAAACCTACAATCTCAGAAATCCGAATCAAAGAAAAGATTATTGCTAGATAAATTACACTCACTAGGGAGATTACATGTCCTCCTGTATGTGCTTAACATTTCTTATTTCTTTCTCTCTCCGCAGCATCCACTCCTGCCCCTCCGCTGAGCTTGTCTTCAGACTGCCCTCCTTCCCAGGCCAGTGACCCCCCCACAGATCACTCCCCTGGAGACCCAGTGGGCAACTGCAGCAACGTTAAGGAGGGACAATCGGTGAGCTCCGTCCCCCCGGGTCCCATCCCAGTCAATAAGATTCATGGCTTTGATTTCACAACTGACTAGCATGATGCTAATCTATTATTGTCATATGGATCATCTGTTCTCAAGTACATCGCATGTAATCACACACAGAATGTCACATGATTAATATGGCCAAATTGGATTGATTGTTTTTTTCTTCGGAAAAATGTCAAGTCCATTAAACATTAAATGTCAAAGATGATTTAAATGTCGTGATTAGACCATATTTAAGAAGTCAATTCACGTTTAAAGGTAATTATGGTCGTTATTCTAAATGTTTTACTGATGTTTTCCTGGGAAATGTGGGAGGAAAAAAAAACATTTTGCAGGGCCTTACATGCTGGAGTAGAGTTGATTTTGCAAAAGCAGGTCGCCTGCAAAATATAAATTTAACAGCTTTCTCCCTCTCTCCCCGTCTCTCTCTCTCTCTAAGGGCTCTGTTGTTGCAAGGTCGATCTCTCCGGTGCCCAGTGGAGCTCCTGATCCTCCGCAGGGTCAGACCTGTCCACAGGAAGACAGCTAGAGAACAACATGGGTATTTCACGCTCCCCTCCTCTTTTATTTGCTTGTGTAATTTATCAACTACCTTTACATTGCAACACTTCATGTGTTTTCTCCTCTTCTCTTTTCACCCCCAAAGTCCAACGACTCCCCACCCCGGTCTTTAGTTTTTTCATAACCCTGCCTGGTGTTCCATTGTTAGCTTTATATTTCCATTTGTCTCCTTTTTTCGTTTCTGATGAGTGGTTTGCTGCTAGTTGGAAAAGAGCATTGGTTTTAGTTCAATGTTTCTGACATTATGCTTCTCTGCATCACCCAAATGAAAGATATGGAAGGCACAATGTTGCCACCCGGTGGTCAGAGTTGTAACCGGTCACGTACAGCTTCATTATTTGGTCCATTGTTGCTTTGTCTTTTAGGGAACAGAAACTCTCAAGGCCAAGACAGAAGCTCAAGAGAAAGAGATGAAGAGAGGATGAGGGACTATGAACAGCAGCATCTCTCCAAGCTGGATTACACAGACTTGTTCTGTTTTTTTAACCTTTAAAGGATATTTTGGCAGTTCTGTAATAAGCTGGCTATCCTGTGATCTACTTTCCTCCCGAAGTCAGCACAATGTACTGTACTCCTCAACATGACAACCAGACTTTGGGTTCATTGTCCAATCAAATATCCTTTCAACCAGGAAGTGACCTTTGATCTTCGACCAAAACCTACAGTACAGCAGGAGGTGAATGCACCCTCCTCCTGTCACAGATTAATGAGTTTATACCTGTGAGGATATGTTAAACAGCCATGGTGACACTGATGATGCAAATCACTTTTTGGAAACTTTCAAGAGGAGCAGCGTCCTACTGTAAGTGGCTGGCCTTTGGTTTGTCAGCTGCCACCAGCAAAGACTCTACAAAGCAGATGGATTTGCCAAATGTTCTCATCGTATTGCTCCTCTGATCCAATCCATTTTGCATGAACAGACTTGATGTGGATTCAGCGGACTCAGTTGTGAGCAAAACTGTTCTCTGCAGCTTCTTTCTAGACCTGAAACCAATAAAAAAAATATATCATTTCTTTTTGTTATTTTAAAAGCTGTGAATTCTTAGTTGATGACTCCAAGTCACTGCAGGTATTGAAATGACTTTGTGACATCACTGTCTAAATCTAAATTTGCCAAACATCTATTTTGTAAATAAGAATCTGTCTCCCCAGTCCCCCATACCTGAGCCTCTGTGCCATGAGATAGCTCTCTGTCACTTGGATACCTGTGTTTCTCTCAAGCAATGCCCTACCAGCACCTCCATTTTTGACGTCTGGATGTTTGTTTCGCTTTTGCAGCCATTTTTTTTTTTTTTTCTGAAAATGTCTGTTTCTGTTTGGTTGGTGAGATCTGAACTGTGAATCTGTGTCACATGGTCATTCAAAAATAAAACCTGCTGTACCTGTCACACTGAAAGAAATGAAGGGGTCGCCATACTTACAGATAGCGACAAATATCCTACTACTCCTTAAAGGTTTCAGGTTTTTTATTATTATTTCTTTTTTAGTAAATAGAAGGCAGATTTTCTTGAATCTCTTTGTTTTTTAGATATTCTACATTTCCAGCTGAGGTCGCATTGTTTACAATTTGCCTCTTTGAATCATATCTCTGTTTGGTTTCTTGAATAAATAGGCGGAATAAACCCGTACTGGCTTAACCACAATCTCAGAGACAGTAGTGTGCATTTCTATGCCTTATCAGGTTTATTTTTGTTGTCCAGTCACTGTTCTTCTTGTCACGTCATTTGTATACAGGTCATTGTTGTAACAAAGCAGTTGGGGGAAAATTGTAGGTCTGCTCCACCAAATCAAAATGGTCAAAAAGAAAAGCAACTTTATACGAACAATAGAGATATCACTATTAACCGCTAGGCTTACAATAGGAAATGGCAACGGTACCCCTGCTTGTGTAAAAAAAAAGAGAAATAGTCCCAAATATTTTGTAAATTTTATTTATGGATCTAAGAATTGTCATGAAAAAAGAAAAAAGGACTTTTGTACATCTATGACTTACCCAATCACTGTACCCATGCCACTGTTCAGTCACAAATAAAATATCATATGATTCCCACTTTTCTGCTCGGCTTTCTATTTAACTCGATGCCATCTTTTTCTAAGCCAGCCAACAGAGGTTGCTCTCCTTACACAAACACAGCAGGCATCGCCCATGCAGTCAATCATTGTCATGCAAATGTGATATATTAGTATAATCATACCCTGTTATTTTTTTGTGTGCTGATTATATTATTTGATTACATGAGTACCATAGTGTCAATCAAAATCATACTTCTGTAAACGTACAGAAGTATTCAAAGCAAAATGTTTTGTATCAAAAGTATTTATCAAACAGACAGATGACCCTTTTTACTAACACCTTACTAAATATTACGTCATCAGATTAATTTTATAATGACACATCTATGTGTAAGCATCATTTTATTGTAACTGGTCAAAGTGGAGCGAGATTTACCACTTTTTTTACAGTTAGGTACTTTATTTCTGTGGTTCCAAACATACAGTAGAGGTTGAGGATCTAATCACAGCCCACAGAAAGTACTGCAAGGACAACATCCTCATATGTTGTTTGCTATAACTATATTAGTAATAAATCAGTAGTAGTTCTTAGTAACAAGTAGTAGATATTAGTTTGAGTGTTATGTTGCTTTTCACTGAGTCAGTAAACTGAAGCTGAGTGAATTGATTGTGTAATTTTGTAAAATCCAAAATCAAGCTTAAAGGTCAGATGTACACAAACACAACTAACAAGATCTGACCAAAGAAGTCTGTAACGGGAATTTACGTCATTACAAAGCCTTCATTTTCCAACACAGTCATGTTGTATCTACTTTCTGTATTATTCTTGTCAATTCAGATTCACCACATTCCTACGGATAATACACATAAAGTTTATCATAACTGAAAAGTCATCCAGACCTCCTGGATCGCCTAATAAACATGTCCATAGATTCAAATCTTTTCACACTAAACCTAAGTCATAACTGTGTTTAATATACATTTACACAATACTTAATACCACAACACCTTGTAATGTGGCTCGGAGGCCTGCAGTGTTGTGTATTCAGCTTCACGTCAGAGTCTAATGGCTGCCCTATAGATCTAGGCCAGTATTGATCAGGTTGTGTTTACACAGAGAACTGAGCAGTGCCTTCTACTTTTTCAGTCCCAACAAACAACCATGGTTCCTGTGGTGATACGAGTGATGAGTGCCCTCAGTTTGCGGTGCTGTCTACTTTATGGTACTTTGTGCTTGGTGCTGCTAAGGTAGGAGTTTTACTTGTCTGTTTAGTAACATATTGCCTGTACAGTATGTTAATGTTCTTTTCCATTGGGTTTAACTGTGTGTGGCCTTATTGCTGTCAAAGACAAATTGACTTCTACCATAGTTTTCACGTTTTCATTGTGAGATTTTAGGTGATTTTTGGAACGTAATTGACTGTCTTTCCTCAGATTAAGATCTAATCATAGTTCCATCAGTAAAAATCCTTTGCATTCAAATGGGTAAAAAATGTCTGCCAAAATAATTGTTAAGTTGTTTTGATTTGATTCTTATCTACATGTCACAGTAAAGTTGTCGTGACAACAGCAAGCGATGAAGAGCCTAGTGTTCGTGATGCTCGGTCAGTGGGCGATCAGGTGCTAGTTCGTCCAGTGGACTGTGTTTTATCAGAGTGGAACTCGTGGTCACGCTGTGACACCTGTCAGAAAAAAAGAGTAAGTATGATGATATCAGACAGGAGCTAGTGGGCCCCAAGGGGGTGATGTTTAATTTACAAGTGCAGTCAGTGACACACACACACACACACACACACACACACACACACACACACACACACACACACACACACACACTCACACACACACTCACACACACACAGATTGAGATACAGGCAAGCAACTCGAGGAACTAAAAAACAGTAGGTGGTAGGCAGATTTTGTGACCTTTGGATGAGCCACACTAGCTGTTTGTCTATCAATTTCAAGTTGTTGTGCTGAGCTACATTATCCAGCTGCTTGCAGCAGCTTTAGCATAAAAAAGTTGTTTCAGTCTTGTCATCTAACTGAAATAAATCAAATAACATTTCAAACGTTTGATTAAGCTTTACTTAACAGTCAAGATACTAAATGAAATGTACAAAAAATGCTATATGATTTGCATTGAACTGAATATAAGCCCCAAATCCTGCTACACTACTAGCTTTTGATCCAACCAATTGTCATCACTGGTTATCCTAAATTAGATTACATTTGGATACAGTCACATTAGATTTGGGTGAACAAATTGTTTATACAGTGTTAAAATTAAGAGATAATTCTGCAGTCTGAGGCATTCAGCATTTTGACCCTTGTGGATTGTTTTTCTGTTACTGAAAGGAGCTCCACTGCTGGGAAAGGTCTCAGCTGATGTACTTCAGTGCTCCATCTCCTCCACTTTACTAGGTGGGGGATTAATAAACTTGACATGACAAAGTGAAAACAGACCTCTAATAGTATTTTGGCTGTTATGGTTCCCCTGGAGCAGTTTGAGAGCTATTCCACCACCTTTATTGGCTAGTGGCAAGCCTTCCTCTGTGTTTCTCTGACCGTTTATGTTTTTTTTTCCTTCAACCATCCAGTATCGCTTTGCTAAACTGGTCCAGCCGTCTCTGTTTGGGGGGCAGCCATGCAATTTTCATGACAGGGAGGAAGAGGCCTGTAACGTGTCATCCCGGTACACCTGTGACAATGTTCCTTTATGTGAGGGATTCCTCTGTGCCCAAACAGGTACACCCTACACCATCGTTATTCTTCCCCACTGTATTTAGTCTTTATGCTAAGCTAAGATAATCAGCTTCTTGCTGTAGCTTTATATCTGGATCTACTTTCAGCGAGAAAGCAAATAAGCATATTTCCAAAATTCTCAAATGAACAATCAGTCTGCTAAACCCCATCCACGTGGTTCCTCTCCTTCAGGTCGTTGTATTCACAGAACTCTGCAGTGTAGTGGGGAGGATGACTGTGGGGACATGTCAGACGAAGTTGGCTGTAAAAAGGTGCCAAAACCCTGCAGGCAGGAGGCTGAAGAGTACTGGGGAATCGAAAATCTTGCCAAAGGGTGAGCCACAGTCGTAATGTTCTGCATTGAGAGTTTCCACATATTTTCGAGGTCTTAGATATGTGAACATGTTACTCTTCTCAAATCAATCTGCTCACTGTTAATGCTGTTGCTGTTACCCGTCTTTCAGAATTAACATCTTGAACAGTGACCTGGAGGGAGTGGTGCTTGATAACAGATACTATGCTGGCAGCTGCTTGCCACACTTCATCCAAGATGTCAGATTCAGGAAGCCTTACAATTTGCAACAGTACACTGTGCAGGTGAATCCGGCTGGCAATCACACTTTAGTAGAATGAGTATTGAGTTGGTGTTTATATACCTGTACCACTTTCACATTAATACATTATTTATTAATTGTTTACAAATCAATTACAATTAGGCTCCTTCAAAAATAACAAAAAATAAGTTATAAGCCATTGATAAGAAGAATTTTTAGGTTACCAAATTGTAGAAATTCTCTTCGACTGATTAGACTATACTTCCTGAAAAAGCCTGCAGAGTGATCAAAAATTCAAACTTATGAAGAATTTAATAACAGATTACTAACATTTACAACTGCATTTTTACTAAAATAGAAATGCCAGACACCAGCCAACCTAATGACCAACAATGTGTTCTTTGTCATTTTAGTTTAGAGCTGCTCTCCATATATCATTACTAAATGATTAAATAACATTAGTACCACTACAACCTATAAACCCTTTGTAAAGACCGCCTTATTAGAAAGTGGTGCCATTGTTTGTCTTTGGTTGCATCAGCTGGGATACATTTTTGCCTTTTAATAAAGATTTAGCTTATTTCTCATTTCATCTGTAATTCCATTTTCTAAACACAGTTGGTAGTAAATACATTGTTTTATTACTAGGGTCTTGCTTATAACATACTAAAAAGGACATTTTGCCTCCCATGTATTTACAGACAAAAGGCTCATATGATTTCACCTTGGAGGCTTTCGACTCATACTCTGAGTACATGGACCACACCATAAAGGAGCGCTCGACCCAAACCTCTTTTTCCATTGGCTTTGCCGTTCCAGGAGTAGCTGAATTTGGCTTTGACTTTAAAGATGAGAAATACACCAAGGCAGAACGGAAGATTCGCCGTGCTTCTGGCAAGGTGAGATATTTTTTTTTATTTTAGTTTTTTTCTGATCTTTGTACAACCTGATGATTTTTTAAAAACAAAACTGACCAGACCTTAGGAATTTACAATGTATACAAATTACAAAATTCATTTTCAAAAAACTCTGCAAATTCAAACTCCAATCTTCAAAAGCGTGAAATAACGCTGTTTTACATATTTTGGGTTGGTGGCTACCCTTCTCGCTTTTTGGCAAGCAAAATTTGGATCCCTAAGGTTCGTTTGGTGTTAATGAAAATTGGCCATTCAATATTCATAGTGTGGTTACTTTCACAACACTTCTGGCGCGCCGCTTCATTCTTTTGAACTGGAAGGGGTCTAGACCTCCTTGTCACACAAGATGGGTGAGAGATGTATTGTCTCCCTTAAAATTGCTCAAAAGAAAGTACACACTGCTGGGAACCAAGTCCACATTTCATGAGGTATGGGGTCCTTTATTACATTACTTTGATATCTTGAAGGATATAAAAGACTGGGATGATCAATCATAGAAAACAGGTGACACCTCTGGTTCAATAAGGTCTTCTTTATTTGTGACAGGATGATGACTTTAGGTGTAGCTATTTTTTTTAAATTCTCTTTTCTTTTCAGGATAAGGTTTACTGTAAAATGTTTGTCTAATTGTTTAATGGTTTAAAATTAATTATTTTACCTTTTTGTAACCACACGAGGATGTTAGGGTGCATGGGTTGTGGGGTGGAGTGGGATTTGTTGTTGTTGCTTAACGTCTGTTAAATACCGATAAACCAAACCTAACAAAAAATACTAAGAAAAGCAGTAAAATAGCCATTCCATTGCTTTGCAATGATTCTCCCCTCAGACTAACAGTTTTGTGAGAGCCAAAGTCGAACTGGAGCTGGCCCAGTATATGTTGAAATCAGATGATTTGATGCTCCATCCTGAGTTCCTGCAGCGCCTGCGCTCCTTGCCACAGTCCTATGTTTATGGGGAATACAGAGAGATCTACAGGGACTACGGCACCCACTACATCACAGAGGCAGCTCTTGGAGGAGACTATGAGCACACCATTATCCTGGACAAGGAAAAGCTTGAGAAGACAGGTAATACATATTAGCATCTGCCGAACTGGAGTCATGGTGGTCTCGGACAAAGTTTGATTTAATAGCTAAATTTCTTAATTTACTACAAGTAGCAAGGATGCAGTAAGATAATTATAATGATCAGATAACAGGGGTCTGGCAATGGCAGTGGCACCATCTCTATCCTGTCATCCTTAACACTGACTCTACTGATAAATAAGATGAACCATTGCACTGAAATGTTGACAACACATTTCTTGACTATAATGTTGACAGGTAGTACCCATCCCCTATCTTTGTTGTTCTAGATTATTCTTTGGACGACTACAAACGCTGTACGGAGGCAGGCCTTAAGGTTGGGGCCAACATTGAAGGTGTTTACGTGTCTGTGGGTTTCTCAGGTGGATCTTGTGATGGTCTGCTGAATGAGATGGGAGGTGAGGTCCAACGTTTTATTAAATGTTTTGCAGAATATGTTCTGTTTTACATCAGACACTGAACTGATGCTAAAAATCTAAAGTCCTTTTGTCCCCCCCACCCCCCCAGAGGACACAGTAAATGGCCGCATGGTGGAGGACTTTGTTGCCGTTGTAAGGGGTGGAAGTAGTGAATCCATCTCTGCTTTGGTGTCTAAAAAGCTTCCCACCCCGCAGCTAATGGGGCTCTGGGGCGAAGGCGTGCACTTTAACCCCGACTTCATTCGCAAAACAGTGAGTGTGTCTGTCTCTTTACTAAATGAACTTGTCTATTTCTGTTTTTGTTAATGTTACAAGCTACAATCCCAACAATAACTCTCTCTCATCTGTTTTTCCTGTCTCTTACTCTTGTGAGATTACCGCAATTAACACCTCTTTTTCTTCTTCCTTTAAATTTCTCCATCTCAATTTGAGACCGTAATAAAACAGTGTACAATGACTACAGGAATTGATGCAGAAACATTCAAAAAATAGACTTGGTCAGCAGTGCTACCAGGATTGGCACAATTACAAACAAGCACATCTGGAATACAAACAGAAAAAGATGCCAATGCAAACTGTGCCAAATACAAATGATCAAGTTTCAGCTTAGGGTGTGGCCTTTATCATAATGTCTCTTTCTCATTGGTGGGCCAAATTCTCTGGGAGGGCAGAGAAAGGGGAGGTAACTTTGCCCCTTATGACCTCATAAGGAGCAAGATTCCAGATCGCTCCCATCTGAGCTTTCATTTTCTCTAGGGCAGAGCAGGATACCCATCGCCACCTCTAGCCACTGGGGGACCATAGGCAGTCTGGTGTGGGTTGTGTTTCAGAAAGTGAAATTTTCATGCCATGGGACCTTTACTAATACCATTTGCTTCTCATTAGACAAAACCGCTGTATGAGCTGGTGAACTCCAGGGACTTTTCCCAGGATGCCACCCTGAAAAGAAACCTAAAGAAAGCACTGGCCGAGTACCTGGCAGAGGCTAGTCCGTGCCGATGTGCTCCCTGCCTCAACAACGGCGTGGCCGTTTTGAAAGGTACCTCAGAGGATATTATTAGTTGGTGTTTATCACAATTTTTTTTACCCGTTTTCCATCCATGTTTGACTGAAAACTCATTGCATTAATCCTTTTCTAAGCAACATTTTGTTTTAACTCAGCCGAGGAGGATGAGTCTCTCTTTCATGAGTGTGCTTCCTTCTATGTATTGATAAGACCAGGATAGTTCAGTAGAAAGAAAACATCTCCAACACTGGGAAACTCACAAGAAAACAATCTAGATTGATAAACAGCACTACAGATAAGAGGAGACGTGTATTATTTTTTTTATTTTTGGGTGAAATGTCCCTTTGGGTGAACTTTATAATCCTCAACGGATGACCAAGTAAGCCTGTAACACTATCAGAATTTGTCTCTGGAGTTTTTGTTCATAAACACAAAAAACTTATGTGCAAAGTGACTCTGGTGATGTTTATAGTGGTGCTGATTATATAAGTGATAATGATGATTGTTTATCTACCTCAACAGGCACCAGGTGTGACTGTGTCTGTCCTGTTGGCTACTCTGGACGGGGCTGTGAGATCACTACTAGGCGAAAAGGTTAGATCTAAAGATCCAAAATGTTAAACACTGCATCTAACATTATTTTTCTTTCTTTGCACTAAAACGCATTTGTCATTATGCCTTGCATCATGACATAAAATGTGATGTGGCCCCTTCTGACAGATGCAAGCATTGATGGCAGCTGGAGCTGCTGGGGCGCGTGGTCATCCTGCAGTGGAAGAACAATGATGAGGAGTCGACAGTGTAACAACCCAGATCCCAGCAATGGAGGCCTGGCGTGCAGAGGACTGCAGCAGGAGTCTACTGAATGCATTTAAAATAAAATAAAATAAATAGTAATAAAAAAAACCCATGAAAAATGAACTTTGGTCTGTGTTGTTTGTCTTTTTTTTTTAGACTGCCTGGTGTCGACATAATGAATCATGTTTTAATAAAAACGGACTTGACTTGAATGGATGTCTTCAATGGATATTTCATAAAGAATGGTAAACCATGTCCCTTCTTTGTAGCCTTAAAGCATTTAACTAGATCTGCTTTAAGCATTGAACTGGATTCAGCTCATCTTACCCAAATGAAACCATTACACACAGAAAGCACCTAGAGTTGACAATTTCACCATTGTGCTTAGGACCAGCTCAGACAGAAACACACACACACACACAAACACACACACACACACACACACACACACACACACACACACACACACACACACACACACACACACACACACACACACATTCATTTCAATTTGATTTTTAGAGCTCACACATTTATAAAGGGATTGTGGAGGAGCAGTTTTTATTCATTAAAAAAAACGACTTTGATCATGCTTATTTAGCACTCAAAAGCATTTTCACTCTGGAATGCGAGCGACTTTAACAACGCCGAGTCTGAGAGGAGGAGCCCTGGCAGGTTGCTCCGCCCCCATAAGGTGCAGGATTGTTACAGGTTCTTGTCCGAGTCTTCCTCCCCGATCCACAGGAAGACCAGGCCCCCCAGCACGACCATGACCCATCTGTCTTGGTATCTATTGAAGAAAAATGCAGGGAGTTTAAGCTGAGTTCAAAAAGCAAATAGATTCAGAAACAGGATAAGTCTGCACAATGTCATTACTCCAAGACATCCTCTGAAGAAGGAGCAAGGGAAACATGCAGCATGTGAGTGTCTGGCAGAAAATATATACAACACAGTTTACATAACACTTTAGTCCCTTTCAACCTGTTTAAGAAAACACTCCTGCCCATGTGAAAAAAATTGTTACGGTTTGCATTTGTTTTGCACTTTTTACTCTACATTTCAATGAAAGCTTTAATTACCTGTTCCTTCACAAAAAAGGTCTGGATGCATTAGATCATCATTAACATAATTAATAATTATCATAGATATTAATTTAATTTTAAATAAATTTATTTTAATGTATCCTTCACAGAATTTTTGCTTTTATTTAAATAGTTTGATATTTTGGGAAATATGCTTATTTGCCTGGAAACCTCACACACACCTGGCAAAGAAGCATGTTTTTTTTTTTTTTACAATTTTCAGTTTTGGTGCAGAATACACAAAACAAGATAAATACATACAATATGTTAATTAGTGAGCTTCAGTGGTGCTGGTAGTCAGATTTCTTTTTACTTTTGGTCACAGCAAGGCCAGCTGTTCCCCACTGATTTGATTCCTCATGCTAAGCTAAGCTAACTGTGTCCTGTCTCCACCTTCACATGCAACATGGTGTTTATCTTCTCATCTAACTCTCAGCTAGAAATTGAATAATAATATAACTCAAAATGTAAAAACTTTCCTTTATTTAAGGAAATGATTTGAAACGTGTTTACCTTACCACTTTTTTTACTTATGTCAAGGTCTCACCTCTTCCGAGAGTGTCTTCACAGGCCTCTCCCGAGAAGCCTGACTTACAGATGCACTTACAGGAGGTACCCATTAGGACAGGGATGCCGTTGTGCCTGCAGGGGGCGCAGCGACAGGGGTCAAACTGCTGCTGATACTCATCCCAGCCTCTCTCTAAGTTGGCCAGTCTCGCACCTACATGGTCAGCCGCTGTGCTGATGCGCACTAGCTCAAAAATTGGCATTTTCTGGGTCATAAGGCAGGAAGGAGAAAGAGAAAAAAAAAAATTTTAAACAACAAAAAAACTTAAGAAGTAGGGATGGAAATCAGCAAAGGCCCCATACAATATTATCATGATACTTATACGATATTGTTGCAATTTTAAACATATTGTAATATTCTGCGATATATATATATATATATATACCTGTATACCTGCATATATATATCTGTTTCCCAACTTCAAATTATACCCCATGAAGCAAAACTTTGTAAACATGTTTTTTGTATAGAACAAAAAAATGTCTCTGGTTTGTTCATCTCACCTCAGTTCCATCAAGTGGACTGAAAAGCATTTAACCATGTTATTCTACAACCCAAAGGTTAAATTCTCTTGTGCAATTTATACAACAAAAGATCAATACTTGGCGTCCGTGTGTCAATACAGTATTGCCACGGAAAATATTGCGATACTATGCAGCACTGATCCCCCCCACAACCCCCCTCCCACCCCACACCCCCACCCCTACTAAAAAGCAGATGACCACACCAGCAAAGGCACAAAAGCAGTGTGTGGTTATAGATTGAGAAGGTACAATTTTGTTTTGTTTTTCTTCTGTTCACAGCATGTTATGTCAAATCGTCTTCCGTTATGTCACCTCATATTCGATGAGTGTTGGGTTGTATTTAAGGGTCGCTCCCCAGTTTTTGTAGGTGTCAGTGTTCCTGATAGCCAACAAGCCACTGCTGCTGTGTGTGACTCCCCCCTTCACTAGAGTATAAATGTCCTCAATCACAGATGAACTAGAGCTCGAGCCTACATTTAAAAAAAGAAAAAAATAATGACTTTTCAGCTCTGACAACACCGTACTGTAACCATCCTTTAATGTCATTTTACAGATAAAGCTTATACACTTAATAGAATTTTATTGACTAACCTTTATCATGCGTTCCTATTTTATCGCAATGCTTGCCACTCACTTTGAGATTTGCTGAGGTAGTTTTTGTCAAGGATTTGCTTAAACCAAAAGAGGCACCAATGCAGCCACCAATTTGTTCACTGTTAATATCTGTGAGAGTTAGGGAAGATAATGAAACAAATGTTACTTTGCATTACACTATCTCTTAGATGACATTGATTATTAACAAACTAAAAAAGCCCACAGTACTTGATTTCGCCATAGATGTTTTGTTGACAACCACAACATATTCAAGGGTTCCTCCCATAATTCCCTCTGTGACATAGTGGGTGCCAAATGTGCGGAAGAAGTGGGAGTAACTCCCAAAGTCGTACTGCTCAGGGAGCTCCATGAGCGAAACGTAGAAATCTTCATGAAGCATCAGCTTGTTACTTCTCATTTTGAAGTGGGCTGTTTTCACTTTGGACCATAGCCTAATGAACCCGAGGTCCTGAGGACAAAAAGGCAAGATTTAAAAAAAAAATTTAAAATGATTTTTCTTGTTTTCAGAGGTAGAACTATTAATTAAAAAAGTTTTTATAAAATGTTCACTTATTACACATCAAATAATGTCCTTTCTTGAGGCCACAAACAGTTGCGGTAACACTTTTTACTGGTGTAAGAAATTTGGGGAGTGGGTATATAAGTTGTACCTATAAGCAGGAGATTGTAAACAGGGGGAGACCCTGTAGGCCTATATGTAAAATCAGAACTTGTTGATTTTAAACTTTTTTTTATTATTACAGAATTAACAAATAAAACACTATACAATGTGTACAATCAGTGAGCTTTACAGGTGCTGGTTAGCAGATGTTTACCATCTGACAGAGCCAGGCTAGCTGGTTCCCTCTGTTTACTGTTTTAATGCTAAGCTAACCTAAGCTGACTAGCTTCTGGAGGTATTGCTTCATATGTAATGGGCAGACATGAGAGTGGTCATCTAATTCTCAGCAAAAGAGCAAACATATTTCCCAAAATAGAAAAAAAAAAAATCAACAAACTCTGACCTCAAACAATAATAATGATATATTTAAAACAAACAAATCTAATTGTGCTTGTCATCATGTAGAACATGTTGAATGTTAACAGTTGATCATACCTGGCTTTTATGCTGGGTTATGTTCTTGAAAAACTCAAATTCACTACTTCCACTCAGTCCCGCTTCCACGTTATAGACCCCAACTGTGACTTCGGCACGGGAAGAACCCATGGTTTTCCTTGCATTCAGTAGGCTCACTGTATCTTCATAGTATTCTTGAGAGCCCTCAGACGTAGCTTGAGCCTGTACAAGGTTAAACTTTATGTAAAAATGTCTTTGTTCAAACAGCCAATTTATTAAGAAATAAATCACAACATTACCACAAAGCGGTAGGTGTGGTAGTTGTAAGGTTTCCTGTAGTTCTTCTCATCTTCATTATAGTGCAGGTTTTCGCAGAAAGCATCATAGATAAATTTCCTCCATTCGCCATTATAGACATATTCACACATTCCTCCAAAGTAACCCGGGTCAAGTACACGATCCACAAAGTCTCCACTCAAGACGTTGTAGCTAGGCAAAGTAGAATCATTCCAATTAGTCATTAGGTGAGGATAATAAAAATCAAATGAGACACATTTAAAATAAGTTATGGTGTGATTTGAATGTCTGTCCAATGTTTAAAGAAATAACTATGCAGCGTACCTGGTAATTCATTTGCATTGCGTTTAAAACCAGCATCAGTGTGATTAAAAACTATGTAAAGTGGATAATAGCAATAACATTAGTAATGAGGTGCAGTATTTACCCCTGAGTGCCACGTTCAGCACCAGGGATTGGCAGTAGAGTGGAACACTTGTCATCTCTCCGGGTGAAGTCTTCACAGCCCTCTTCATCAGAGAAATCATCACAGTCTGACTCTCCATTACAGCGAAGGGACTGGCTGATGCAGCGCCCTGGATAGACAGAGAGACAGATTTACATGTACTGCACATTTGCACACTATCAGACAGAACCATCATCAGCTCAAACAGAATATGTTGTGTGAGCGGTCGTTGATGGGACTTGCCTGTTTCCTTGCAGGTAAAGCTCTCTCCACAGTAATCTGTCACCATACACGGTGTTGTTACTGTTGGACACACCAGCTTCTCCCACAGTGTCCCAGTGCACTCAGTGCCACCAAACTGTGAGGGCTTCACCATGTATCGGAAACGGACCTAAGACAGAGTTAAAAATGAGTTTTCTCTTAAAATCCCTCAGTACTTCCATTCCTGTGCACCATTGTGGAGATATACAGCAGATTCATACAGAAACACTGTAGCAGTAAGCCCTGTGGCATTATGTTTGTAGTGGTGCAGTTAAAATCATATAGCCTTAAATCAATGATTGTTCATTTCTACATTCCATATGAGTAGCTAATATTTGATAGAACCTAA
Source organism: Etheostoma cragini (assembly GCF_013103735.1). Lineage (NCBI taxonomy): Eukaryota > Metazoa > Chordata > Actinopteri > Perciformes > Percidae > Etheostoma > Etheostoma cragini. The sequence goes on along the minus strand of NC_048418.1, from coordinate 7,809,264 downwards.
GAGCAGTTACAAAGTATTTCAGTGTTGTCAAACCAAGGCCTACTTTGTTGACCTTATTTAAGCAGAAGTGCTGATTTAGGATAACTTTTGCTACCTTTAGACCTATTGAATATTTCATCCATGTATTGATCTATGCTACCAGACAGATAAGTGTCTGAACCTCCACTGTTTTTTGGGGGGGAGATCTAGTTTTACAATTGCCAGGCAGGGCTGTAGTCAAGTCCACCTTTCTAAAAACCAAAACCAGTCCAAGACCAGGACTACTTGAAACGGAGTCAAGACTGATTCCAAAAAAGTTTGAGTCCAAGTCTTGACCGAGTCCAATAAGAGACAGTCAATACGGAGACAGATAAAAAAAAAATCTTCAAGACCACTTACTTACCTGTTTGTAGTTTATGTCATGTGAGAGACAGTATGTATTCTATTTTATGATGCTAAGTTGCTTTATAATTTGTTATAATGAAAAAGCAAGTGCAGAGTACTATAGGATCAGAGTAGGCCACATTGTTTACCTAAAATATAAAATGGAAATGTTCCCATTCTTTAACTTATTACTTGTCCTGAAGAACTGAAAGTATAAACTGCTTGCTGCCATTGTGTTTGTGGCAAAATGAAAATGATTGACAACTGTTTTTTTTTTTCAAACGACACAGTCTGACATGTACCAGACAACCAATCTCGATGCCTGTTCTAGATGGATTGTGAAGTAAACCAATATGAATGGCTTTGTTTTGAATGAGGAAGTAACTTTAGAAAAAAGCGTTCAGTGCTAGGCTCTGCCGAGACCAACTAGAATATTTGACGAGGTACCATGTTTGAGTCTGAGACAAGACACAAGCCACCCATAATATAAGATGTGATTACAATTTTCATTCAACATCTTTGAATGAATAATTCATGTAATTAAAAAAAATAAAAAATAAAAAAAACATTACCTTTTTGTCTGTGCAAGAGTTACAAGGAGTCCAAGATGACCAGCTCCCCAAATTACAGTTGATGGGTATTGGCTTGTTTACAGATCTGGCCCTCCTCAGCCCAGCCCAACTTGTGCCCAAAAAACATACGTTATCATCTCAGTTTCTCTTCTAATACCCATGGTGCACAGGATAAATTAAATCACTGCTTTCAAGGTTTTATATGTGAATGTAAAAAAGATGTTGAAGCGAGGAATACTGCACCTGCTATCAGCAGTTGTCCATGGCCTCCTGGATGCATCCACAACTGGGTTAAAATTGACAGACAGATGCAGTGTGCATAAAGCCAAGAGTAAATGAACAAATATCTCCATACTGAAAATGATCAGCTTGTACTTCAGATTAAAATGCCATGACAAAACAGCCGTTGTGTGGTGGCTTCTACCACTGCAATGTTGACCAACCACAGTGAATGATTGATCAGGAGTAAACACAGGCTCTTACAACAGCTGGGGAAGTTTTTTTTTTTTTTTAATGATCTATTACCCCCATTTCTACAGACCCACACTCAAATACAGCTAGGACATGTTGTCCCAACAAGCACTTTTAATGTAACTACAGTAAAAGTACTTTGAACACCTCAAACTGAAACAAGTTTGGTTATCTTTATACTCTATCTGCAGTAAGGGAAGCCATTGGTTAAATTATTATTATTATTAGTATTAGTATTTATAAATAATATTCTAATAACCTCAATTATAATACCTTGATAATACCTATACATAAGTGTTTTCCGTCGCTTCTGATTTGTCAATTGAACCGCATGAACGCGCACGGCATCAGGTGACGCGCAGCACGCAGGTGCGTCGCGTGTCCCACGGCGGTGCGTTCAAATTGTTTGTTTTAGCATAAACAGTCTGTTGGATTCTTCTCGATACTTTTATGAACGTAGCCGTCAGCGTCCACATCACCTTAGTTTAGACTGCTTTCCAAATGTACAACCCTGAATGGTGATGAAAAAAACGAGCTACGATGGAAGAGGTAACTTTTAAAGATAAAGAAAGTAATTTTAGCCTGAGGACCTTAAGAGGATAGCAACATTTGGTTAATGTTAGCTTTCCTACCATGCCCTGTGCTAGCTGTTACGTTAGTCCATGTTTAATGCACCGTTTTTTAGACAATTTGTTTCACTTGTTTATCATAAGTGTATGCATAGCAAGGTTATCACAATTCTACATAACGGTGCTGTAGTACATTGAATTGTCACTTCACACAGGTAACAAAACATTCTTATGCACTTCTGATTTTGTATATTCATGTGTTTGAGGATTATTTGCCCAGGTTTTCAGATATATGATATTTGCCTCTACCTCAAAGCTATGGCTGAAAATGTAATTTCTTTTGTAGTGTAAAATTGCAAATAAAATATTAAGCAGCATCACTCCTGAGAAAAGTTGGAAGTTAGTTACCTGCTTTTATTCTGGATGAGACATAATGTCAACAGTTCACCATGTGTTCTGTGGACTAACAAACTCTTTTTGTTATTGATTAGTCTGTCAAATATTGCTTTGGTTCATCAGTTAATTGTTTAGTTTATAGAGTTTCTGAAAACTAAAAATGATCATCACTATTCCCAAAAGTTCAACTATCTTGTTTTGTCCAAGCAAAAGTCTAAACTTTATTCATTTGAGAAGCTAGAAAAAAAGATTTATTTTAGTTTCAAATTTTTTTCTTAAATGACTTCAAAGGATTAATTGATAATCTAAGTTGTAATCAACAAATCAATTAAACAACTAATGATCAAAGCTCTATTTTGTTTCTGGGAAATAGATTTTCAAAGATGAATTGTATTCACTTCCATTATATCGGCATGAATGCAGATATTTCAAAACCTGTGCATAATGGCTGATTGATTTGAGGAAATAAAATCTAATAGCGTTTTTCCTGACAGATATTGTGATTACGATTTGATTTGCAGTTTTTTTTTTTAAGCTACGTGTTGCGCCTTCTTACGAGCCAGTTAAATAAAGCAATATACAATAAACGGAAGATCCACTGAAAATATGACATTTCTGTAAACAAGCTGTGTGATATGTAACACTATTTGAACATGTATCTTATGAAAAAACAGGATATGAATAAAAAATAAAAATTGTTGGTACTATATACCACTTTGGAGTGAGTGAGAAAATGCTTTTTGTAACTTTGGTAAACCAACCCTTAAATTATATTGTGTTGGGTTTGGGGCCCTAAACTAAACATCAAGTGTCTGTGAAAGTAAAAGCATTTCTATTTGATGATTATTCATTTTTTCCCCTTCTCTTTTTAATGGAGGGACTGAGCAACTTCAAAGCCCTGAGGGCCAAGTTTCAGGAAGAAGCCCTCTTGGCTCAATCAAAAACCACTCGACCAGCTGTTGCAGAGAAACCCAGACACCTTCCACGTCCCGGAGGGCACTACAGCTCTGGGGTCAACAGTATTAATATTGCTGGAGAAAACAAGACCCCAGCGGTCTCCCGGCTCATCTTCAGAGATGGGCAGCGGACATTTGGTGGCACTCGACCAATTTCCTTTCCACCACAACTTCAACAGACTTGTCCCTCATCGCAGCTGCCTAATAATAGAGACGGCACAACAAGGCAGTCCCTCAAAGAAAGACACATGCCTCTGGTGCTTCCAATCCTGCTTGTAAAAGAGCAAAAGACAGAACCGCCAGCCAAAAATGAGCACAAACTGGAGCCAGGGAAAGATGTCCTGCCACAAACTAAAATCAAGAAGAAAGGTTTGCTGCTTCCTTTCAAGTCAGCCAAGGCATCAAAGGTCAAGGCAGAAAATGGAGAGGAGCCTACGTACGCTGATTTGACCAACAGACCTTGCAGTGCTCCCGGTGCGTTGCCTGCTGTGGAAAACCAAACCACAGAAGAAGGGGCTTCGCTCCAAAGTGACCAATCAACCGCTGAGCTCCCCCTCTCCAGCCCAGATATCCCAACCACCCCTCCTTCTGCAGAGACGAGTGTTGACTCCGACAACATAATCATTAGCACCTTGGAGAGGGCCAGGAAGAAGTTTTCACGCAGGCAGATGTTGATCTGTGCCAAACCTAAGAACTTGCATTCCCCCGACTACGTCTCAAGAGACAAGGCGTTTCCTTTACCGCCAAAAAACCTTGTTGAACCTGAACTACCTGTACCCCCACCAGTCTTTCTTCCGCACATGGCTTATCTATCGGCCCGGCCTTTCTTCAAAGTCAACCACTCTGCACGCAGTAAGTTGTACAGTATAATTCAGCGATAAACAATTTTTGTCCATGTTAGACACCCTTATCTTCTTATACTGTTTATTTGATTAGATTTCTAAAGAATTTGCGATATTGTATTTCCCAATGGTTAGAGTCTACGTTGGATAAGCCGTTGGGCAGAGATAACGCTCTTCCCTCTGTCAGGACTGGTAAATCTCTTCCACCCTGTGCTCCGCAAAAGAAGCATTTACCTGACTTGAGGTCACTGGGTCCATTGCCACCAAAGCCCCCCAGACCTCCATTGGTAGATCTCAGCTGTTACAACCGACACACAGTTAACGGTATGTTAACTTGTTGTTGTATTTTTCAATTCCCATAACTTTTGGGCTACGCACTGAATATTATGAAAGCAAAAAGTTGTATTTATACTTGGACATTTACTGTGTATTGTACTGCAGTTTACATCATATCTATTTGTGGTAAGGTTGAACGTCTGTTCTGATTCTGTGCTGGTTTTGGTTTCTTATTGTAGAGATGTCACCAGGTCTTGGCACCTGCGGAGAGCCAGAGGCTGAGCACCCACTCACCGCCAACCCTGTACTAGATGCCCCAGAGTTTCCAGACTTTGAGAATTCAGAGATGAAAACAGCCGAGTGTGAAGCTGTTGACATTTGTGCGTTAGAACTGGAGGCCTTAGACTTTGTCAACATTGACCTTCCTGTACCAGATGACTGCGGGGCCGCCGATGTTGAGGATCCCCAACCTGACTTGGCAGTGTGCGATCCGGTAGAGCCCTATATAAGCACCAGCCTCCAGGATCTGAACCTTGGCAATCAGAACTTAATACCCCTCGATCCAGCCAGCTTCCATGAACCAATAAACGGTTCGGAGTTCCCAGAGCCTGCTGTATGTGAGCAGTGGTCTCAGGGTGAGGAGGTGAGCGTAGATCCTCTTTCTAGTACTCAAGCTGATGAGATTGACCTGGGAGAGACTGAGTCTCACTCTGCTACACAGGAAACTGACAATGGTGACCACGCATCATTGAATGATGGGATTCAACCACATTCCAAGTGAGTTTTGTAGTACCTGCAATCCCACTTTTTTTCACATTTCCTGTTCGTAATTTTTTTTTATATTTTTGCCCCCTGTAGTGTATCGCAACAGGACAGTTACTTTGAGTCGTGCAATAATGTGTATGAGGATGTCGAGAACATCAACAAATTCATCTTGGCCCAGAACTCGTGGAAACGAAAAGATTGTCTGAAGAGTAAGAATATTTACTTAATACAGTTTTTCTTTTTGATATTCGATCTGTTGCAGATATTTGTTAGGGTCCCTATTAAACTTCCTTTAAATCATTTTTACAGATCCATATGCTGACAACCACCCTATGGTAACTCATTTCTTTTTTAAATTAAATGTAATTGAGTGTATAAGTGCAATAAGAGAACTGTTAAGTTTACGGTCAGACATAAATCTGTGGTAAATGAAATGTGTCATCTGTTTATTTGGAGGAGGAGACGGTTCTTAACATGTGGCCGCAGAATCCATGGTATGTCTTTTTTTTTTTCCTCAAACATACAAGTCCTTTCATTGACATTGTTTTCTGCCAGACGAAAGGCAGCAATTGATTTTTCTCTCACTGTGGTAATCAAACTGCAGGGGCATGGTATCAGAACACGGTCATTCGGCCCATAATCATGTCCACAGGTATGTTAGACAGCTCCCCTCTCATACAGCAGGCCAACATTTCACATTGAAAACAGCTTTTGTTATTTCTTGTTCAGTTTTGTTTTTAATTGCATATGCTTCACTTATATTTCAGGTGGTAGACATAATCTGTATTTTATTTTGTTGCCACTGAACAGTCTGAAAGAACACCAAAGCCCCAACGCTGCCTGCCATAAAGAACAGAAGAAGAAGGAAAAGCATCGACTGGAGAAGCAGAGAAAGGAGCAAAAAGAAAGGGAGAAGAAGGAAAATGAAATGAAAAAGAAATTCAAAGTAAGTCACACAATCACAATTACTCGATAGTTAACCTTTTTATTTAGTCTTGAAGAGCAGTTTTTTTTTCCTCATCTGCTTTTAAATGGCTTGTACAAATTAAAATTGCTTGCGAACGTTACACATATTGCGTGCTAGTGAATGTCTTACTTGTATGTCTAGTATCACAATGACGGTCAGTGAAAAGCGGTAAACTATGCACTGCTGAACTGCTCTGAAATCAGTCCAAACTACAGCATCTCAGTACTGAAAATGTGACACTCAAGGTGAGCGGGGAAGAGGAGCCCATGTACCACGCCAAGGTTATGGTGGCTAGCAAGGTTCGCAAGAATGACCTGCCAGTAAAGAGCGGGGACACCGTCGGCATCATTCGCACCACCAGCTGCCCCAAAGGCAAATGGTTGGCCCGAGACGCCAACAACAAGTGTGAGTTTGGACACGTTTTCATGTAAGCCCAAGAATGGAAATCAGGATATGAGATGTAACAATGCTTTGGTGCTGATATGAGGTTGTTTGACAAGATTTGACCCAAACTAAGAGTACCTAAGCATGTCTTGACCGCGCCTAAATTTCGGACTACAATCGGGCTAAGAATAACCTCTGATCACATAGAAGTAATGGGAATTATGGGAAGTATTTTCTTTTAACACGTTTACACCACAGTTTCTCAGCGTGTCCAGTAACTACCTCATCCTGGGTATTGCAGACGGCTATATTTCAGTGATGAATGTCGAACTAAATATCAAAGAGATGCTGGAACTTGGTAAAAAGGCCCAAGCAGCTGGACGCGGTGGCAACATGGAGGGGGACACCGTCAGCATTGGAAGCAGGTACTTGGTCTGTGTCCTACATACTAAAGTAAAACTTTGTTTGGTACAGATCCTCGCAAAATAATGCCACTTCAATCATAATTATTTTCTTTTTCTTCTATGAGTAAAACAAAATTGAGTATTCCCTCCAATATCATGAATCATATCGCAATATCAGTCAAAATAAGCGCAATTAGATATTTTACTAATATCATGCAGCCCTAGTGTTGGTGTGTGTGTGTGTGTGTAATGGTTCTTAATGCTTTTCTTTGTTTTGCAGATCTTCTAGCCACCCTGTACTAACAAGCAGTTGTGAGTATAATTAGCCTCTGCATTAAAAACCTAGCTTACTATTGATATACGGGTTGTAGTGTCACCTCTAACCCTAATTTTTGCTAAGACCTACAGTTAACTGGTTGAGATAATGAATGGACTTGTTGACTGACAGAACAGTTGCAGAGTTTGGCAACCAGCTGAAAGACCCACACGTCCACATGCCTGGCCTGAATATCTTTACTAGTTGTCATCTGCTTGACAGCCATGTGTTTTATGATTGTGTAAGAATTCCATGTAAGCTTTGGGTTTCAGTTGCTACCCTGCAAAACATCTACCGCCACCATGCTCAGTGTGCTTTATCAAACTTATCTGTTTTTCCACAGTCACGGATGACAGTGAGGAGTGGGCATGTGAAGATGAGACCCTCTCACCCCCCATTGAAAGCCAGTAAGTACTGTCCTTGATTGTGGCTTAAACTTGGTTTTGATAGAAACCTTTCACCACATGATAGTACATTTAAGTAATTCCCCCTGAAAGAGATGACGGAATGTATATGGCACACCGTAATTATCTTTTTTTTTTTCTCTCTCTCTTTATTCTGTATAGTAGCGTTCCCCATCAGACTGCTTCACTCCCCGAGATGTGTGAGTACACTTTTCATCCCGTCCTTTTGGAAGTATTGGATCAGCCCCTACTGGTTAGAAAGGGGAATGCAAACTCTGCCTGTAGTTGTTTTCTATTATGCATTACATGGCAGACTGTAACTTGCCTTTTAAATGTGCATTTTTACCATGGCGCTTCCTTACTCCCTCCGTCCACTGGCATACTGTCTTTGCATATCTCACCCTCATCCATCCATCCCTCACCTTCCCACCCACCTCTGCCCTTCACGTGTTCGCTTTGACAGCCCGTGGCTATGTCAGCGCCCAGCACACTCTAAACGATGCCAACCTGGAAGACCTACACACGCAGTAAGTCCCAAACCTTGGCACGTTTTCATTGCTTACCCAAATGTACATAAGTCTTTCTGCATCCACCTCTCGTGTGTGTGTGTGTGTGTGTGTGTGTGTGTGTGTGTGTGTGTGTGT
>NC_048418.1:7718375-7800835 GCF_013103735.1 Etheostoma cragini | reverse complement strand
GTGTGTGTGTGTGTGTGTGTGTGTGTGTGTGTGTGTTCATGATAATACTAGAGAACATAATCAATAGTTTGTGTATTGGGTGATAAACACAGGGGACTAGGCCTTCAACTAGCAATTGTTTTTATTATTTTCTCGGTTAAAATGTCAAAAGTTGTGAAAACCACCCGTTATAATTTGCCAGAGCCTAAAGGGAGCTATTCAAGTAGCTTGTATTGTTCAGCTGGCAGTCAGAATCCCAAAGATATATTCGGTGTACTTTCACAAATACCAAAGAAAAACAGCAAATCAATTCATTACAAGTCAGTGGTACCAGATTTTGATGGCACCAAATACTCTATTCAGAGCCCAACTCTCCCAGTTGTCATAAAAGTAGCTTAAAAGTATTAGAAATGTTGGATAAAACTCAATGTGAAAAGTAAATTAAGTCCAAAGTAGAATATGATAACTTTTTGTTAAAATAAGCCGCACGCGGAGCCTTGTTAAAACTATAACTGCATCTTAACAACACAGCACCTCTTGGATAAACAGGCTTATCATCAAAAGCCTAATAAAAGCAGTATTTATTTCAGCCTTACTGCATTGGATTGTAATACATTGTATAGGTGTTCCTCGCCCCCTGTAGTCAACTGGTGAGAATGAAAAGTAATTGTTACAGTAGTAAAATAAGTCCTTATTTCTTGTATTCATTCATTAGCACCAGACACGAGGCCCTGCAGAAACTAGCCATCTTCTTCCAACATAGCAAAGATGAATTTAGTGACATTCCTGATAATGAAGGAGCAACACCTACAAAGTACAGTATTCTCTTATCCATGACCTCAATCATTACTTTGTCGAAAGTTATCTTTTCATGTCCACTGATGACCCTGTTAATAATATAAACATGTTTTCTTCATTTCATTCATTCTATCCTATGCCAAGTGCTGAGCCATCAAGTAAGTTTACAGATTTATATCCAGGACTCCACTGTTGTCACCACGTGTCACTCTCACTGATAATGGTAGAGCTAAGAGGAGGGTACTTACAAATCTCTTTTAGGACTCTACAGTCCAGTTGGCGCCCTGCCTGTAATGGAAAAAGCCTTGTAGGGTACATTTATCTGATTCATGTAACCAGGAGACAGGTTGCAGAGACGGTTCTGAGTTAATGTGACATTTGTATCTGCTCGTCTTTATCCAGGCTTCTTGTTTGCTGTTGAGGAGCCTCCATATCCGTACGTGTTGACAGGTTTCCTTCTAATCAGCAAGTGAAGCTTGCCGCTAGTTGTTCTTTATCTGAGTACTTGTAGTACATCAGGTGGTTTGGCATTTCCCTTCTGAACTGTGATGTCCCTTGTGTTTTTGTATGACAGTGAACAGGAGGAGGACTTCACAGAGCTGGAGCTCCTTCCTCCCCCACTGCTATATGCTGACACCTTCTGATTACCACGCTGGCTAAAACTGCACAGTTCACTTTTGGGATGTGATTCCACAAAGAATATCTGCCGTGTATCTGAAAAAAAAAATTGGATCCTTCACAGTGGACAAAAGAAAAACAATCATGAACAGAGCTGCTGATATGACTGTACTGTAATTCTGATCTCACCTTTTTGTTTTATTGTTGTGCATATTTAACATTGTGTTCTACACGTTTATTTCCTTTAATGTTAATAGAGCACAAATAGAATCATTGCACTTTGTCCAAAGAGCACTGACATAAAGTAGCCAACTGTTCACTTGGAGAAACTTACATTTAAATATTTGTTTGTAAATGTTTTCTTTCCATATAGATTTTTATTTCCTCTGACACATCTAATAAATATTTGTTAATGATTTGTTTTTGATGACATTGGTTGTTTGTCCCTGATTGAAACAGACTGCTGGAGCAATAATAATGTATACAATCATAATGTATATAGTGTAGATCCTGTAGACCTTCACTCCTGGGAAAAGTGATACAATTCGTCCTTTCTTATCTGCACTTCGCTCTCAGTCAAAACTTTTGTCAAGGTGGGATATACAGTAAATGATTCTTTTGAAATGTCATTTAAGGGTTTTCATTTGTCACAGTGCACATGCATGTCACACAGAAAGTCTTCGTTTTCTTACCAATTAACAACTTAACCTTAACTTAACACTCAATAAAATAACCACATAGATGTACATTGGTGCTCTTATTCATGGGTCTTTTTCATTGTTGTCTGTCTGACTAGCCCCCTTGTTACTGCTGAGTTGAGCAACACCCAGTCCTATCAGAGATGTGTGTGTGTGTGTGTGTGTGAGTGAGGGAGCTGCTATTAATTGAAGGGAGGAGCCGGAGGAGTGGCTTTTTTTGGAAGGCTGTCACAGGTCTCTCTACCCCTAAGAACAGGAGTAATGTAGGAAGTATGGTTAGAAGTTAGAAGGAGTGAGAGCTGTGATTGTAAGAAGACAACTAGTGGTTACATTTTGAAAGAGCGTTTTTCCTGAACAGCAACATTAGTTTAGACTTGCATGACGACGACGTCCCCTTAGGATCCAAGTAGAATCGCTAGGCACTTAGAAAGTACTCAAGAAAGGCACTGCGACAGCTTGTAACACGATTTTGATTCCCTTTTTATTTGAACCAGATAACACGTTTTAAATGCAACGCTGTTTGATATATGAGAAAACTATGGCAGCCGAGACGAGGAACGGCGGGAGTTCACTGAACAACAATAACTGCAAAGACCATAGCAGGAGAAAGTTACTGGTCGGAGTGGATCTCTTCTGCTTATTTTTAGGTAAGAGTCCCACTGCATGCTAATTACCGTCATAGATACCAGGTGTTATATTGCTATGTATAACGTTGTGTGTTAAATGTGTTATGGTGACTTTTGGTAGAGAATGGCTTTATTTTAATTTTTTGTACCAATATTGTTTCATTGTGATATATATTTTTTTACTTTGCATGACAAGCTTGTTCAAGATAAGATTCTTTGCTCCAGCTCATACTGTGTCTTCCATAATATTATGATCGTTTCCCAAAATGCGATACGTTTAGTATTTTACTTAGAAGACGTACGTTTTTACTTGTACAGTCCTTATAGCTGGGTTAAGCTAAATATCACTTCCATTTAATACATGCACCATTAATTGAAACTAATAAGGGACTTAGCTAACATTCAAAACAAATTGTCACATTCAAACACTTTAGTTAGCCTAAAATGAGGTCGACTGTGTTACCTAAGCAACAAGTGATTTCCCCCATTCCCAATAGTAGCCTAACAGCTATTAAGCTAGATATTTTCCTTAAATTAGTTTGGCTAGGGAAGGTATGTTTTCCTCAGCCCCCACCCTTCAAAATAACAGTGCTGGCAAAGGGGAAACTATATAAATATCTCCACAAGGGATATATTTCTTTGGTCTCGAGCCACACCTGTACTGTAGCTACCTCTGTTTTGGCTTATTATATTTTCCAGAATGGCTCACATTCCACAGCAGAAAGAATTCTCTTGATCTCAACATCTGGCATAACATAATATGAATGTGTGGGTGTGGGTGTGGCGTAATTAAGGGAAGTGGTGTTGAGAAGGTCAAACCTCTGTGTGTGTGTGTGTGTGTGTGTGTGTGTGTGTGTGTGTGTGTGGGGGGGGGTCATCAGCACAGGTTCTTTTGATGTTCAACACTGTTCAACACAGTGTTAAGGTTGTTAAATATTTTTGTGACACTGAAGTTTAGACCCAAAAGGTTTGCCTGTCCTCAGGGCTTAAACCTTTGACCATATACTAATTTCACTAATTTTCTTCTCTGATAACACCATATGTTCCCAATTGTTATATTATGTTGTTCTGTGGAATGTTATTGTGTGAGAACATGATTGCAAACAGCAAAGCCGTGTTCAACTATAAAACAAAACGTTTGCAACTGCATGGGGAAACCACCATTCTGGCTATTGTTAAAGCAGTCCCAGGATCTACAGTATAAACACTCTTTCTTTCTAACAAGCTATATTTAGCTTTAATCTAGTTTTTGTCTCTATGGTGGGTAAATCCCAATGATTTGCTCTGTGCATGTACATTCCCACAGTGGTTTTCTGGCTAAAGATGTGGCTTAAAGAGAGCCACCACAAGGAGGAAATGTTGGGCCAGTACTGGAAATCACCACGCCTCCATTGTCATACACTGATTGCACTTCTAGTATTACTGCATCCAGGGATATCTCTCCAACACACATGAACTATCTCCGGACACTGTAATCCCAGTAGACCACCAGTAAATATAACATTACTCAGTACACTAGAGAGTATTCACCCTGATTTAGTGGTAAATGGAATTAAATCCTGACAAATAATGCTGTGGAAAGCAATTATTTAGTGTTTTGCTTGAACCCCGGTGAGGTGATCAGGTTTAGTTTACGTTAAGCTGTAGCAGGTGGCTCTCATGTTTCCCAGTTAATCGTCTTATGTTTCTGTGTGCTTTTGCCCTGGTTCGGCATGAGGTAAAAGGTGGTTAATCGGCCACAATTCCACCTATATTTTTTAGGTTTGAGAACACCCGTCCTTTTTTATGTTGACGTTAACCCAAATTACAAACAGAAAAATACTTTTGTAATGTTGATTGTATCTAATACTTGTATTAATGGTGGGGTAGTCTCAACACTAAAACTGAAACTGAAAGAGTCTCCATTCTTGTAATTTGGGTAAATTGACCCTTTTAAAGTGAACTAACATGAGTGTTCTCAATCAGATATGCTGAACATTTACATCGCATTTACAACATATTAAATAAAAAAGACAGAAAGATGTTAAAATGTCAGTTTATATACAGTTAGTTAAAGAAGTCAAAAAAGCTGAAGTTGAAGCACGGGTTGAAGTGTCAGTTGTCAGTTTTAGTTAAAGTCCTGAAAGAAACAAACTGTGCTGTCCAGTTAGAACAGCCAACATGGGCCTCAAATGATCTGGAGTTAAGAAGTTTACCAGACAGTTGAACATGGCTTTGGAACATTAGCAAAGCCTTTCAAGTAATTGTCAAACATGGTTGTATAGACATTTTCACTGTATAACTAACCAAAACCAAAGAAAAACAAAGACTTGGACTACATTCTATTGCATGTTGGGAAATTAGAAGACAACAGGCCACAATATCTGCTTGAATTGAGTTACTGTTAAACTACATTAATCCTACATTTAAAGTACGTGCATTTTCCCCCAGGTACTACTGAATGATGTCTGCAATCATTTCTGCTATATATACAGTATGTGCATACAAGGTCATGTGTGTCTAAATGTATGCATATACCTTGCGTTTCTATGTACATACTGTACATGTATTGTCAGTGCCAATATATGTTTCTATTTGTGTAATTGGTGGCTGTGGGTAAAGCGGAGGAACAGATATGTCAACTGCCTTGTCTGTAATACCTAATCTTCCTTAGAAATGTGAGTAATAACAGCAGCAGTTATAGCCGCTAGCAATTCAATGCTAATGCGCTTTTATTTAACCTAAGTAGGCATACCGGTTGCATTTCTACAGTGGAACTATGAACTCATTTTTTCACAGGGCCTAATAGACAGACAGGGGGGCAGTGTGTGGGGGCTGCTGTGAGTAAAAACAACTGCATCTGTGTATACACCACAAATACCTCAGACATTATACATTTCTACGCCAGACAGTGAGCGATCCCTGCAAGTGGAAAATGTGCGTCTGTTTATTTTAATAGTCACACTTGGTGTTTTGGCGAATGCCTCCAAAATATGGTGGGGATTTAATTCAGCGTGAGGATTCTACATTGGTTCTAGTTTCCACAAACGGCAGCTACATGGAGCTGCTTGTGCTGAACTGGGGGAAAGCAAATGGGCAAATCTAGGAAATTCTAAGAAGTGTGTCTAAACGATGCATTTTTTCTCAATTTTGATGTGGGTTTCAGCGCTATGTGCTGAAAAAGTCATAGTTGTAACAGTGTTTGCTTATTTTCAATTAGGGGCCCCAGTTGATTGTATTTCACTTTGTTTGTCTCTGTTGTCTTTGGGCTGATGTTGAGCTAACGCAGAAGACATACCCACGCCTGTGCTGACTGGTGTTGTTGTTGGCAGGACAGGGACACCCTCCCCCTCCTCCTCGCCCCCTGGCTGTTAGAAGCGGGAAAGGAGGAAGAGGGTAGGAGGGGAAAATCCTAACAGGCTGTACTTAATGCTGATGCTGCACTGTTAAGATGGATGGAAGGGGTCAAAGGACTGAGCGGAGAAGAAAGCCCCGCTGAGTGTCTGCAAAACAGGACTTGACTGTCTTGTTGCACTTGACCAGGGCAGGTTGTGGGCACTTTATTTCATCGATGCATTTGTCACCTCTGTCTCTTTCCATCAGTCTGTGCCTCTGGCCCTTGAGTGTGTTTAAAGGCAGGGGTCAATACTCTGGAGTTATCACATCCAGCACTTTCAGCTGTGTATGCCTTTTCTTAAAAGATACTTATCAGCAGTTTGGGAAGTCCTGTGTGATTATGTTCATGGCCAGGCTAAGCAAACTGATGGGATCAGACATTAAGGATTCAGGGTACTGTAAAGTACCGTGTATTTTTACAGTTACAGAACTCTGAGACATCCCACCCTGCTCTTTCTCTTGCCACCAGACTTGGTATTTGTTTGACGAGTGAGAATGAAAACAAGAAAGTTAATAATGTGAATCCTGCTGAATGTGGAGGGAATGCCAGCATCCTGGAGTTCCCATCAGGCAACACCGCTCTGTCTGTAATCCGAGCTCAATCCAGCTGGACTTTCAAAGGCCAAAGTCTAGCTTGTGCGTGTGTAAGTGTGTAAGGGGTTGATGGGCTCAGCAAGTGAAGCGTGTGTTGACATTTGGTTTCAGAAATGACGCCCCCCTCACCGCAACTATGCTGCCTTTTAGCAGCTCTCAGCACTGACCTCTACACCCCGGTGCTTTGGAGACTGAGAGACAGACGAAGAGAGCGTGTGAGAAAGTGAACGCTGATGTTTGTTTTCCTTTGTATCGGCAGATCGCAGAAATATTTAACGAATGACTTGCGAGCTCCACCATCAGTTAATTGCTGCTTTTTGAAGTGATTTTGTAAAGTGTATTTTCCAAATTCTGTCTGACATTTGAAGCCTCCCCTGGGTCCAAACTCAAATTTCAAAGTCCTGCATTGAAGCCTTTGGTAAACGTGAAAATAAGCTGTCTTTTTTTTGGCTAGCATCTCAGTAACACCCACTCTTGTTTGTTGACAGGAGATAAATAACATCTTTTTGCCACTTTACGTGGCAATACACACTAAATTGATCGGACACAGAAGCCCCCAAAGGCATCTTAAAGTGGGCCTTTTTAAGTGCACTTGAAAGCCTCGGCAGGAAAGGGGGGATGGCTCTGATATTGTTGGTGTTTCTGTTTCTTGTCAACAGAAATTGTCTCTGGCTTAAGAGCATGACACATCCAATCCTTTTAGTGCTAACTCAGACAGTGTAAGACCAGTTGAGGCTATTCTAAGCATAAAAAGTTCACTTAAGTCTAAAACAACAATTTTGCTTTGATTTGGGCACTAATTCCAACACATTTTAGTCTCTTTATTTTGGCTCATTTTCACATGACAGCATCAGTGTCCGTTTTGAAAACAGGATGACATTGATAACTTGAATACTTGTCTGCTGGGAGTTTTTTTTAATGTTTGTATAAATGTCAGAGATGTCTGTGTCTTTGTGTTCTTTTCTATTCTTCTTCTTGTTGATATGTCTATTGATGCAACTGCCCACTGTTGTAGTTTAAAGAGCTGTTTGACCTCTGCTCCTGTGTGTCCAACCATACAGTGTTGCTTGTTGCCGTGTTTTTGCACAAATCTCCCTTCCCGCCTTACCAGAGAGGATTCTTCTGCAATGACAACAGCATCAGGCTGAACTATAAAGGCAGCACGGTGTCCACCGCCGTGCTCTCAGCTGTGGGTGTCACTGTGCCCATGGTCTCAGTAAGTCCGGCTGTGGTACTGCAAGAGAAAGAGAGAGCATATGTTGGGACGCTCTCGGTTCATCCAATGGTTGGCTTGTGACAGCTCAAAAAACAAAACATGATTGGTGCAACAGGCGGTAACTCCCACACAATGGTTTTGTGTTATACTTCATTAGCTGCAAATCAAGTATACAGGCATTACTGCCAAGCATTTTCCAAAAGCTTTCAGATTGATTTCCTAGCGGCAGTCATTGTTTTCTATTCATTTCACTATTGTAACAAAATAGTTTAATCGTTGAAGTAATTTATGACTTAAAAATACCAAAGATTTGATGAGTTTGAGTTCTTAAGTTCTCTCTTGACCTCAAAAATAGTAATTTTCTACTACCGATTATTCTCAAATTGTGTGTGTTATTCTGTCAGTCCAAAATCTGGAGATTTTTAATTTAGTACCATGGTCCCTCTTTAGTCACATACAGTCACATTCATATATTGTTTTAGGTTCCTTTAATTCCAAATGGCTGCCACTCATTGTCATTCACCAATGGCAGCCTGAAGAGATAGTTTAAAAAAAGAAAAGTGTGCTTTGGAAAATGGCCAGCGGTAAAACAACATGAAACAAATAGATATGGCCCTTTGAGACATCAGGTCTGCTCAAAAGTCCCCACTAAAACTGAATATTGAACAAAGCTGTCATTATTTCTTGATTAGTCACAGTAACAGCCGCAGAATGGACTGAGCCTGTCCCTGATGTTCCCTTTTGCCTCCTTGCTCGTACCTGCGACCTCAGTAATTTGCGTATCAATTAACCCATCCCCTCCATCTCTCTCTCCCTCACCCATCCCCACCCCCTCCTTTCTCTCTGTGCCGCTCACTGCTTCTTCACACTAGCCGGCCTGCCTTTCTTGGTCATTGAGACCAGCGCTGTTCAGCCTTACCATAGAGGGTTTTACTGCGATGATGAGTCCATCAAGTACCCGGCCAAAAATGGAGACACCATTAGCGACGGTGTGCTTAGTGCTGCTGGCATTCTTATCACCATCCTCTCTGTAAGTCACCTCACTCTGATCACTAATGTCATCATCACTCTTTATGTTTCAGTAACCTTCACCATTACTAGCAACACTGACAACTTATATCTGATGTTGACCACAATTTCTCATCCTCAGTGTATTGGAGTAGTTCACAATATGCCCAGAAGAAGTTATAATTAGTTATTGATAACATTTCCAACAATGTACAGTATAATATAATGGTAGTAATGTAGAGATTTTAAACTTTGAATACGTTTTCACCAACCAAACCATGCATATTCCGACTGACCTCATGTTTAGAGAAATGTACCTGTGCACACTCCATCAGATGACTTCTGAAACGACCACTCCCCATACCTGTGCTATCTGTCCCTCTGATTGGCGTCAGCACATTCCAGATAAAAAGATGTCAACAACATTTGTTCAAGGCCTTTCTCCTTCTGGGCTTAAGATGACTAAAGCACTTTAGCGAGCAAGCAAGTGTTGAATAATTAGTTTCGATCTCCTGGCAGAAAACAGTGAGGATGTATCAATTCATTCATTGAGGTAACGTCAAAGAGGCTATTTAAAAAGTGTCTAGAGTTGGTTCTGTCTGTCATGTTTTCATCTAATATGTCAATTGAATTGACCCTTGGACTGTAACGGCTTAAGCAACCACTCTAAACAATTAAGCAACATCTAATAAAACTTTAGAAATCACCCCGAAATCCATAGCATCCATGTAGCAACCACCTGAAAACACATTGGGAGGAACTGCAAAATCCCGAGAAGCAACTTAGCAAACAGCTAGCTACTACATAGGAAACACAACTTAGATTTATATTCAACTATGTGCTAGACACCTAGCGATGTCTCAGCGTCAGCCACTAACACATTAGCTACCACATTGAAAATACCAAGTGATCAGTAATGTGTTAACAATGGGCTAGCTAAAACAGATTCCTGGGACACGCACTTAGGGACTTTAGGCACACTTGAAAAATTTTCAGAAATCTTCTAGTTGCTCCTTGGTGTTATTTAGCACTGCCATCATATGTGTTGTCACTTGGCAGAACCACTGTGGGAAGGTGCCTTGCCACATGGCTTGGCCTGTTTCTCCCTGTAGCCACTAGTGCCCTCCTCCTGGAGAGCAGACTACTATATGGGCTCAGGGCCACAGGGGTTTTCATAGTGAGGAGTTCTGGCCACGTGTAATTATGGTTGACGCAATGGTTGTTTGGTTAAATACTGTAATCGGTGGAGTGGAATAGTGGTGAAGGCCCAAAACAAGAAGGCTTTGCCAGATATCTCATTTTCCCCCATGCACAATTACAATCCATCTCCCCCCTGGAGTGTTCTGGCCAGCTTTTGTGTTGTCTGAACCAGAAATCACCAACATTAGGTAATCTAGTGCTTGGTTTCCCACTGACGAGAGCTGAGAAACACAAAAGGCCTCCTCTTTTTTATAATTTATGCAGATGTTTTTTTAGAAGAAATGAAAACACCATGGTGTCATTTTGGCAATACAAGACGTTTAACATAAGCCACAAATCAGCGTCTTTCACCCATGATTATCTCAGTGTAACAGCTACATATCCTCCAATGCCAATTTATTCATTCATTCACATAGTTAAATCTTTCTCACAAGGGGAACCAGATGTGTTTCTTCCCAACCCCCTCCCTTTTTCCCATGAAAACAGCTGGGCTTTATCGAGCTGGCTCTAAAGGCCTGGATGGTGGAAAACAACAGACTCTATCAGCTTGTTAAACCTCCGTAAGAGCTATCCCTCTGCAGAGAGGGTTTCTCAGAATGAGACTTATTTCTGCGCCCCTCTGAAGAATGTCTGATGAAACCGAGATACTAACATGAAAACTGCCAGACTTCCCGTGTGAAATCGGAGCCGTTTCAGAGAGGCAGCCGGAGCGGTGAAAAACAAACGTGCCCCCGACGTGCGCCTGGTGGAGTCTGGCCACCAAAATCAGACACGTTGCCTAGCTCAGCATTTCTGCTGATTAGAACCAGCGGGGCCTCCACTGCTCCCTCTCACTCAACTCCTCAATCCTGTTCTCCCTTCTTCCTTTTGCTCTTCCTCTCCTCTACACCTTTAGCTTTCCATCCTCCCCTCTGCCCTCCATCTCTCCACTTTTCTCCCTGGAACTCCCTCCAGACTCTTGTTCTGACTTCTCTTTCACACTTTAATTTCTGAGCTGCTGGATGACAACAGGGGATCAGGGGGTTGGGAAGACGTTTTTGAGCTGGAACAGCTGTTGTGAGTTATGGCTATCCACCTCCCCCTAAGTGCGCCTTACACGTCAATCGTCGGTTTTAGACGGTGGTTTATTTACACACTTACATAAAACTATACATGGCAGACAGTTTGAGTTGCCTCCCACGTCGCCTCACTGTTTTCTCTCAGAAGCAGAATGGCACAGGTAAACACATTCAACTATAAAGTAGCCCTTTCAAACCACGCCAGAAGAAATCACTGTATTCTGTTTAAGCTGTCATAATAACAACTTGATCCTGAAAAAAACGTTATTTTAGTTACATCCAGCACTTGAGTTCTCTATAGCCTGGTCCCCAATGTCCATCCTTAATAGAATCACAAGCTTTGGCTGGCCAAGCAAATTCTTCTGTCCATGTAACATAACATTTAATAGTGCTGTCTCATTCCTCATAAAAGGTTTTGGCACTCCTGCACTCACACATTTTCACTTAGCACTCAAGAGATGTGAATGAAGTGCTTAGGAATTAGCGGGGGACATTGGGACTGGGATTGGGTTAAAATCATCATGTCCACTGACGTCACCATCACTTCTGTGCCTTCAGATCATCATTGGGGAGAGCTACAGGATCTACTTTCTAAACGAGGGATCCAAGTCTTTTGTAGGGAACCCCTACATATCTGCTCTCTACAAGCAGGTGGGCGTGTTCATCTTTGGCTGCGCCATCAGCCAATCCTTCACTGACATTGCCAAAGTGTCAGTGGGCCGAATGCGCCCTCACTTCCTCGATGTGTGCAAACCTGACTTCTCCACTATCAACTGTTCCCTGGGATACATCACTGACTACCAGTGTCAGGGGCCAGAGAGCAAAGTTCAGGAGGCCAGGTATTAATGATACATTGAGAGAACAATATAGAACAAATTTTAAACGTTTTACCTTGTTTATGTATGTATACAGTATATAGCATACAGTTGACATACAGTATGTATTGTACATATTGTAAGCTGTGGTATAATATGATTGTCCTCTATTCTTCTTAGGAAGTCTTTTTTCTCTGGACATGCATCGTTCTCCATGTACACCATGCTGTACCTGGTGGTGAGTTACTGAATTGTTTTTATAACACACATCACAGCAAATTATGAACAAATTTCCCTAGGTAGGTAGAAAACACTTATCTATAAATATCACCTTTATAATGTCTTCACTTTTACAGTTTTACCTGCAGTCTCGCTTCACTTGGCATGGAGCTCGCCTGTTGCGCCCTCTGACCCAGTTCACCCTCATTATGATGTCTTTTTACACCGGCCTGTCCCGTGTCTCTGATCACAAGCACCACCCAACTGATGTCCTAGCAGGTTTTGTGCAGGGAGCCCTGGTGGCCTACATTATAGTGAGTGGTTCTACATTCTGTTATAATATCGTAATCTTCTATATTAGATTAGATCATATTGCCGTAACTACACATTCCTTTCACAACATGTTATTTCTAACTTGCCAGTTAAATAATGATAATGATTACAACTTCATTTATGCAACATTATTCTTGGGGGACAGAAACACTGTTTACTTATTATATTGTAGAGAGTGTTCATGTAAATGGAAACAGAAGGGGGCCTAATACACAACCTTGAAGAACTGTGTTTAAGGAGAAGAAAATGGCATTACATTGGATAACAGAAAAGGGGACAGGGGCAATTCTTTTCAAATGTAGCCACTTCGATATTCCAAGCGCTCTTAAGTGGTGTAAGGAGGCTACAATCCAAGAAAAGATATATCTGGTATTATATGTGTAGTCTACTGTCCATAATGTTGTGTAGCTTGCATATGTACTGTACCTCCCCTCCAAGACAAATATTTCTACATTATTATAGTTCTTGATAACAGATTCAGATTTTAAATCTGCCACTTTGCAATGATTTTGATGTTCAAGGTTGTTTTCTATTCCCTCCACAGGTATTCTTTGTATCTGATTTGTTCAAGCCCAAAGGTAGACGTTCTACCCTTTTGCCAACCCCAGTGAAGAAAGATCTTGTTCCTCCAGCAGACAACAGAGAACGGAGTAACCATCTCATAATGGCATAAAAAGGCGACTTCAAACTGACTGGGGTGCATAACCCCGACTGGTGACTTTTTTCAGTCACTGCTGCAACCACTGGTCATTACTGGATACAAATAAACTCCCAACAATCTGGATAATGGAGACAAACTATGGAATCTTGAGCCTAATAGGATGAGAGAAAGAGGCTATGGAAAACTGTCAACCAAGTTTTGTTTTCTCAATGGAAATGTTCCATCTTTTTCCTCTCTCACCAGACATTTTAATGTGGAAAAGAGAGAGGAATGGGGATATTTCTACCTCTTCTGTTATGAAGATTATTTGAGATTCTCCTCTGTCAAGGTCTCTCCATGGACACGCATCTGAAATGAAACAAAATTGAGAAATGGCAGCTGTAATCAAAGCTGTGTGGCTTTTGTGCCTTCTCCCCTCAGCTGCATTCAGCATGGGAGATACTATTATATTCCTGCCACTCACTCACTGTGTGACTAATACAAACAAATCATGACAAAAAAACTAATTCCGTGATTTCATGAAGAATGTTTTTTTTTTTTATCACGAACATAAGCATTTTATGTGTGATTTATAGCAGTATTTTAGCGTGACTCACTCCTGTTTGTATCCACTTGAATTACCTAAAGTGAAGCTTTTGGAAAGCTTTGTTATGTCCATTATGCCATGTTTCTTAAGGTGCACATAAATTAGACTAGGTGGGAAGTACAGTGAGAACGTATTTGTTGGATGTGGGCCTCTTTCTGCTGGCTAGGACGGGCCCCCAACTGAGCCATTTAATGATATAACGTCCGTTATACTGTATGTACTAGACGGGTGCTCACAAGTGTAAGGTGTGTCTGTGTGTGTGTTTGGCCTTTCTGTGAGCATGCCAATGTGTCTTAATGTCATGTCTATATATTTCAGTGTGCCTACAAGTGTGCCTATCTTCAGCCAGAGAACAATGACCTGCTCCAACAGATACATGTAAGTTAAGACAGGAACATTGTGGGGAAAAAATCCTCTACGTTAATACATCTACAATACTGTTACTAATCATGGTGAGGAATCACATCACTGAGAAATCCTGTGATATACGGTATCCTACACAGGCTTTTATATATATATATATATATATATATATATATATATATATATATATATATATATATATATACACACACACACACACTCAAAATAAAGACAGGGACGTCTAGAACATTGGTTACTTAAAGTAGCTTTTCATTGTTAAAGCACAATTAAGCAAAAACGTTTTTAATAAATATATATTTTTGGCACATTGTAACCGCTTATTATTTCATAAAGTTTTGTAAAACAATAGGGCTGGCAATGAGGATCTGCATTATTAAAGACGAAAATTATTACATTGAATTTTAGAAGTAATAATGATGCTAATATTTTTGCTCGACATTGATGTAATTAACTAGCAACACTTAAAACCACTGACTAAAAGTGTCCTCCTCAGCTTTAAGTTACTGAGACAAACTTTGATCTGATGTTTAAAAGAAACTATAGTTTTTTCTTAATACATGTCTTGAAAATCTATATACAGCATCAGAAGATTCTGCATGCTACCATACATTGTACAATACTGTATCATTTGTATATATACATTATATCTTTGGAAGAAACGGCCACTATGACTTGTGTGTCAATACCTGTGTAAATGTAAAACACGCTGCTTTAAAAAGGCAAAGCTCGGCAGATTGCATCCAGTAATGTTGACAACTTGTAAAAAATTAAGTTTTCTGAAAATCAAGGCTCTCAAGGCAGATAGCTTCAGTCCATGTTTGTTTAACAAAAGCCTTTCAATGTTTTTGTAATGTGAAGTTTTTGTACAATAAAACTGTAAGATGTGTCAAAGATAAATTGTCTTTAATAAAACAAAAGATGAAGAGCAGCATACTGTGATTATGTTTAGTTCACTCTTTGTGTCATACAAGACTGTTGTATTATGATTTAGTTGCTGTTTCAACTGCATGCGATGGAGTGATCTGGGCGTGGGGCAATGGTAGACTTCCATGCTCGGCTTCCTGTGGGGAAATAGTGTACATTCCAGGCTTTAACCCCACTCCCCAATGACTCTCTGAAATAATATAGACTCCATACAGAAATCATGCCAAAGTGGCAAAGTAGTTTCACATATAAGAATGCTTAGAAGCAATAATTTGCCATTTGTGTCTTGTTTTATCCTCATAGACCACTTATTATTCACAAAAACCTGAATAAACCATGAATAGATAGACCATCTACAGGCTGTACCATGTAAAGTTAGCTCAGCATATCATGAGCTGGGTTATGGTGTTCACATGATACCATAAGCTGATTGATTTACTGTAGATCAGGCACAGTGCCCAGAAGGAGATTAGAATTGATTAGTTTAATAAACAGCTAAATCTGTTATGTTTTATGACCATGCCAGGGGTGATGCTATTGTGCAGCAGCTGTCTTTTGTTATACTATTAAGTTAATTTTTCCTATGTCTTAATTCGTCACAAGACTACACCTACAGAGAGAGTTTAGTTTTTATCACTGCTTTGGTCCAAACTCCAGAGCTCCAAACCTGCGATGACTCTGAGGACACGCCAGGAGTTGTGGACTCCCTGTTAAGGATCTCTGCTCTGAACCAAACATGGAGCACGTTTGATCCAAGTTTCTAAGTAAACACTCCTCGGCTACCAAACATGGTAGTGTCTTCAAATCCATGAGTGTTGCCCTCTCTCTTCAACAAATGTACACATCTAGTGCCAAAAGCTTGACATAATGTTTATCTTTTGTGAACCTGCCCTGACCCACTCCATTAAACCATCCGTGGTGCAAGATTTTCTCAAAGATAGTTTTGCTCGAAAGTAATAGAGGCAGCATGCTGAGTATATTTTAGTATTCACCAGACCAACAAATGGCACAGTCCTTTGCTTTTTCACAGTTTTAGCCAGTAGGGATTCAAAGAGGCTTTCTTGATCAGCAGTGCTTAACATTCTAATGATGAAATCCTTTTCATGTGGTTGGGAGAAAAATAATGTTGGTGTGTTTTCACACCGCAGTTCAACCCCTATTATTTGTGATGTAATTACCCTGTGTGATCTACAAACACATCTGATGAACTCTGCAGCAATGCTGTGGTTGCTCTGAAGCAATGCCTTCTTTCTTGTGTACCCTCTACACACACACACACACACACACACACACACACACACACACACACACACACACACAAATCAAACCAGCATCCTCTTTCCAGCTACAATTGTTGCAACTGTGTGATGAGAAAATACATCATTTCAGTGGCAACAGTTACAATAATCTTCTTCTTCAGTCTTCTTCAGCAGTCTTTTTTTTAATGTGAGAGCTATTCCTACTGGTGGTTTGGTCTGGCTATTTAGGGGGAAAACATGTATAATCAATTTGTAGTTTTTGTAAAAACTCTTGAGTTAAAAGGTGTTTGAAGCAAAAGAAAAAAAATTCTGACCTGGTTCATTTCTTCTAGAAAAGCTGTTCTTCAGAAAGTTTGACCTATCTGCTCCTTTAGTCAACTTGAAGCCTGTCATAGAGTGTGATGCTACATCACATCATTGGCAATAGTCCCTGAGGTCTATTGTCCTTTCCCTGACAGATGGCGGGATGCTAAGAGGAAGCGCGGCATAACCCTCTAAATGCCCTGGCTGATAAGTGACCTCATTACATCTCCACCGGGCATGTTTTTCTCATTCTCAGAACACCATGATGATGCTTGGCTCCCGGGAGACCTTGGCTTTTTAGCCATGCCAAGTGTTTGGACTTTCTGAGAGTTTTTCTTTACTCGGCTCATGTCACACAAGGGTTTTCCAGGAGTATTGCTATCAGCTAGTTGTCTGCAAGGATATTTGTCGCTTGCAAATGTTCTGTTTGAGTGGACTGAAAAAAAAGTGAGGCAAAGGTAGCAGACTTTAAACATTTTACACAAGTCTCCTCCATCTGCCCCTTTACTCATCCTCACACAATACACACAAAAACCCCTCATAAAAAACCTCTCAAAACCTTAATATTAGCCATTATGTGTTGTGTCTGTGCCCAGCAGTACTCAGACTTGGGGTTACAGTGCTGCAGCTGTAAGTAATTCTCTCTCTGTTTCTCTTTTTCCCTCCTTCTCTCCTCATCCTCCCCTGTGTCTGGAGAATGTAAACATCAAGAGGGAAGCCAAATCTCTGCCATCACAACCTTTCTTACAGCTGGAGACAGGGCTGCACTGACCGGGAGTCTGATCCTAGATGTACACAGAGGGTAAAGTGTGATTAGTGTTTAGATTTTGATGCTGCAACAGTTTGTTGATCGTTTAACCCTATCCTGGAGCTTTCTTTTTAAATCAACATTTCAGCGATCCATCTCATTTGGATGACATCCCTTGAAGTGTTTGCCATGGAAGTCACACCATGAATGCAGAGCTAACAATCAAAACCATTCCTTCTTCTTGTAAACTTTTATTCCTGGTGGCTTAAGGATGATGACACTGGCCAGTCGATTGGTAAGTCAAAAATACTTAGTCCCAAAGCACAATATCTCAACAGAAACATCTGGGTTTTAGACAAGATGGTTGTTGTGTATTTGACGTTACAATCATCAAGCAACTTTAAGCAAGCCACTTCCATAAAATCTCTAAACACACACTAGCATGTTACTTGAAGCTCTTTAAAAGCCATTTCTCACAGAAACCCCCATTCCCTGCAACCCAAAGACGCATACCCCCACTAACCCCTAACCTCTCAAACTGATTTCCAACCCCAAAATCCCAAGGCCATTTCCCCCCTCTTATTTCTTTCTCTGCTGAAGAATTTGAACAAATTACCTCCATGTGTGTCTGAAGGAGCCCCATGGGAAAGGAGCCAAAAAGAATATACTGCTGACAGAACACAAACATTGACTTCATCAAACATCACAAGCAGCGTGCTCTGATGCTCTCCATATGCTCACCTGGCATCAGCAGCCATTAACTGACAGCACAGCAACATCTCGCCAGTGAGGCTCTTTATCTTTTTGTGCCACATGTCATTTAGTATCTAAGATGAGGAGGTGGATGGAGGTTGGTCATGCTGGTTGCTTATCACTAATGAGGTAACATTTCAACGTATAGAGGAGGGTATGTTTTTCCTCAGGCCATGATAAGGTGATCGAATGATAATAAAGATTCAGTGTGTCAATCACGTGTAAATGTTTCATACTCATAATCTAACAAAGGTGAACGAAATCCCAGAACCCCTCTAAAGGGCCTCATGTGTTTTCAGTTAGTAACCAGAGAAACAGCAATGGGGGAAGCATGGGACAGGACAGAAAAATACAGAAAAAAAAACAAAAAGGAGCAGAGCAGTAAGACGGGGTATAACTTTCACTGAGTGATTCATTTGAAATCCCAGGTACCACACTCGTTCTAACTGAAACCTGTATTTCTTTTGGCACCTGGCCAGAGACTTTTGACCTTGTACACTTTCTTTCTCATGTCACTCGGCAGGCGCTTGGTTTTGACCTTAGAAGCAATGAATACATGTCTCTGGAGAAATATCACTTGCAGAAGGCCTTTGTGGGAGAAAAATCATCCAATCAACAACAGCTGTATTTTACACAATCATCAATGTGTCTGGAGCTGTAGCTGTCCTTCAATGCTGACCTCCATCATAAGGAATGTGTGATTCACCAGGGGAGGAGAACTCTGGTCCTATTTAACTAACTCCAAGCTGCACTATGACAGAGCTACAGGTTGATCCAGAGGAATCCTCCTCCCCAGGCATCTCTAACACCATACTGTGCACACAGAGAGCGAGGGGGAGATATCATCAAGGATTTGGCATCAACAGTCTTTCTGAGTAGAAGCGGAGCAATGCAATTGCAGGGGGATTAATTGTGTAGCATTCCATTTGGATCCACTACTAGCTGTTTGACGTGTTGTTTAATGGCGATTAGAGAGCAGAATCAAAAATTCCAACAAGCCAGGTGACGTAAGACTGAAGCACTGTCGAACAGAGCTACTGCTTGGTCGTGTCCACTAGTGTTGTTTTTAAATGTCTTTGACGGCAATGCTAAGTTGTGATTTTGACTGATCATATAAAAACTTTCATCTATAATGTGGCAGAAAATATTGTACCAAATCACACTCTAATGCTGGCTTGGCAACATATTTAGTAACACTAGCTGTTGACAGTTGCAGCAGGCAGCTGTTTTGAGTTAAAAAGTTCTATAAACCGAATGCGTTCTACATGCTCAGCGGCAACGGCAGACAGGCAATGAAATGACAAACTGATGAACATAGTGGTGCATTTAGCAGCTAAAGAAAAGAGCCAGGTATTTCCCTCAAGAGTTAATGGAAAGCATAACAGAACTAATAGGAAAGTGACCATTGGACTCAGGCTACATTTGTCAGATGGGCATTAATCTCTAAACAGATATCTGCATATGAATGCAAGATATGTTGGTAACGGGACAACAGTTGGATATCCAAAGCATTCTGGTTTCCATTTGTGTGACCAATTCATGTTTTAGCAGGCTTTGGTTGCATGCAGGTAAACAGGAACCTCCGAAATGTTGGCCCCAGAGGATAATCGTCATCAGACTGATAGCTGATGGGTTCCAAGATTAAAGGGACACTCACCAGACTCTCCCTATGTCTGCAAGATGTGTAAATAGATTGTTTGCTTTGTTCACCATTACACCTTTAATATTGTGTTTACAGCTTAGCTTGTTGCACTACTCCCAAGTGACCAAAAATCAATTAATGCAGATTAAAAAAAGAAAAAAGGAACGGGATGAATGTATACGGATGTTCAGGATTGATTAAAACACTCTTCCTGTGGTATCAGTATTGAAATAGATCAATAATCCATAATTCTAACTGTTTATAAATGCCTACATGGCCAGGTACCGGGTTATTTACAGAGTGAGGGCAGCATAGGTATAGTACTGGGCATGGTGAAACGTTTGAATCTAAATCCTTTCGTGTGGGGGCTAAAACTTGGAAAAGATGACGGGACATTTTTGAAATCTATTATACTGTAGTTGCACAGGTGTAAAAACCTTTTATTTAGTGAAATGGGAAGAGGACAGATGAATGTATTTTAGTAAATATGTAGAATTTGGTCTGTAATGCAGCAGGAGCACAGCTGTCTTTGTTGCTATAGTAAGATTTATTGCAGTAGAAACCAAATAAGGAAGAAATTAGGCTGTGCCAGGGAGGCACTTTTCTAAGGAAGGATAGGATGTGAGGGGTTTATAAACCTCTTCTTTTTGGCACCGGGTGCTTTAGCTCCTCTTGACCTGGGGCGATGGAGACGCCAGCGTGATGCCTGGCCATTCTCCTGGGCTCTGAGAGGAAAATCCTGTTTAACGTCTCCACAAAAACATTCCCTGGGGTTATTTTTTCAGGAATGTTAATGTGCTTAGAATCTACTGGCCCCTGTGGCCTCTGACATAGGCTCCTCTGGGCTTTCCTATCAAGGTTTCGATCAGGCACAGCACAAGCTCTTTGGTGCCGCTGCCATCTGTTTAAACAACAAAGATTGATGCATCAGGAATCTGTGGATGACCCTGCAGTCAGACTGCACAGCCTATCTGTTTTGCCTTAGTGCATTTACACAATGTGCAATTTATTTTTTGCTTCAGTTTCCCATTGCAATATGCAAGTTGGAAGATGTTGCAAGCCTTTCAGTGGAAATTAATGGACTTCTCTGTAAGCGTCACAGGCACTGTGAACAGTGTATTTGCGTGTTTTCTCAGCTCCAGGATGTGTGCTTTATGTCATGGTTTGAACAAACACAATACATTTATAGGCTGTAAATGGACCTCTCCATACATATGAGATCCATTACTTGTCCACACTCATCAAGTCTCTCTGTAGATTACTAAATGAAAACACATGCGCAGAGCAGCATGATCACCTCACAAAAAATTCACAAGCGGTTGGGTTACTGATTTACTGTTTCTCCTTTCAATTAGGTGTAGCTCCTAAAAGGAAATTATATTTGTGCAGCAAATATGAAGCTACAGCTAGCAGCCGAATAACTTAGCTTAACATAAAAACTGGAAACAAGGGACAACAGCTGGAGTGGCCCCGACCAACAAAATCCACCTACCAGCACCTCCAAAGCCGCCATGTTTCATGTGTACTGTACATTTGACATGTGAATATATCCACACTTGAGAGCTTATTTTTCTTGGTAAATGTGTGATTTCTGGCATAATTGTGCTGTAAAGTTCAGGGATCCCCTCCCTCCCTCCCTGATTTGCTTTGTTTCCATATGAGGGTCTTTCCACAGACCATGTGAACCTGAAGGATTTCCTGGCCCACTGGCCTCAGTTGTTAGGCTGTTTTTCTGACCCTTGTCTCAATGCATGCAAACACATGCCACGCTTCAGGCAATTCACCGGGGAATGTAGGCTACACCATGAGGATGGCAAAACAGCTTTTCCTATTTTCCCATTAATATGGTCTCTGTGTACAAGAGACTAAAGGAGACATTCAATCCACATGAGTGAATGTGGTTTCATTTTCATTTCTCTGCTCTTCCCATTTCAGGTGGTTTGGCAAAAAAACCTACGGTAACTTCCCTAATAACCCCCCCGCATCCTCTTTATGATTCATAGTAAATCACACTTAATTGTACTGACAGATGCTGTAAAATCCTATCTGCTCACAATGCTGGCCTTTTAATGACATCCACAATTTGACCATTTTTGTATGTTTATGCAAGTTTATGATTTCCCTAAAACTGGAAGTAAGAGGCCCCTACTCGTAAAAAACATAACTGTTTCTGTGTGTAACATTTTAATGCTTACCCTCTACCTCATGTAATGCTGACACCATGGTCACTTCACACTGCCCTGAAAACACTTGCTCATACGTGGGTAGTTTTACAGCTCTCCCCTGGGGTCGCAGTCACCTGATTATTTTATCCACCCGTCAATTCAACTTCCCACTCGCTTTTTCAAGGAAATTACAAGAATGTTGTGTCAAGTACAGTATGACATATTTACTGTCAGTAGTATGCCTCTCTGATGAAGTCATAGAATGTGCTAAGAGCAGTCAAGCACGTTTGTCAAGAAACTTGGAGACTTGATGGCTAAAGCTCTCCTATAAAATTACAGAAAACATATTCTTTATGATTCCCAAGTAAATGAGATGACCTCAGAGTGTTGACTTAAGGCTCATATTTCAGGGTAGCCTCATCAGGGAAACTTTATCTGTACGCTTAAGACAACAGAGCTAATAAATGAAATCCCAGAGTTGCAAAAAATCAGGCATGATTGTTCAACCTCTGAGAATGTCGTCAAATACCTCCCTGCTTAAAAATGGTGAGTGCCTGCTGCCATCTACAGGCCTCTTTGGAGGAAACATGCTTGTTTTATTCTAGTTGGCTGACATCATTAAAAGCTTTTAAATCATAAACATTATCAACAGCTGTAACAATACATTAACAAATGGTTTTGGATCTATTCATGTGTACAGTCATGTATTATCTTAAAGCAAGTGCTGTAACAAAAGTATTTTCAAGCATATATGTATATTTCAACAAAATCCCTTCTTACAGTCGTTCATTCAGCTAGAAGGACTTATAACTCCAGTGTCGTACTGGTTTCCACAGAGCAGCTCCAGTAAAATCAACCGGGGGATTCTGTTGCACTCTTGAGATTTAAGAGTTACTGTGACTGGACTTTATGGGGCTCTGAACTGTGGAGAAATCCCACTGAGGGAGGTGAGGCTATAGCCGAGTAATTATTCATTTTAAAATAACACTTGTAAGATCAAGATTCATTCTTAAAACATGGTTCTACCTTACTTGTATACTGTATTTTGTTGCAGGCAAAAGAGATGCTCTCTTATTTGTTGTGGTGCTGAAATGAAGATATTAAGTAACTGTGAGTATGTGTGTGAAACATATACTAAATCATGTTATAGTATTTGCAAATGTTAATCACATCCTCTATAAAAGAGCAATGATTGAGCTTGCTGATTTTCAGACAAAGCAACTTGGCTGATAGCAGCATTCCCTTCAGCAGGTCTGTGTTGCAGCAGTGTCCGTCTCCCTCTAACAGGGGCCAGTGGTAAAACCCTCCATGATGTTTTTCTTTCTGTCTCAAGCTGCCTTCCACTGTCTGTCTTTTCTTTTAACGTAAAATGAATGTTTCTGCTGAGGTCTCAGCTTAATTTTATGAAGCATCATATACTTCTTTTCAGTCATGCATTCAGCAAGCTGCTACTTTTGTCATGCTACTTTTTCTAAGGCTGCTACTGCATCCTCAATGTGTATTATATACTATTCATATTATACACTATTATACATTAGACCTTAAACAGTGAACCTAATGCACAGCAACTGGTCCTATCCCTTTGTGAGGATGATGGCAGCTCCCATAATATTACAGTTGCCCTGATTTTGAAAGCATCAATATGGGGGCAAGATTGCAGATGGATAAAAATAAATCATCTATTTAAGTGGGTGGCAGATGTTAAATTCCTCGTAGCTTATTCAGCCCATCTCTGTGTCTGAAAGTGGGCTGTGTAACTATACAGAACAGTTTTTTCTGTAGAGTATCTTTGGAAAGTCTTAAGCGCTTACACACTGCAAAGTATACAAATTGAACATATTTTATAACACAAAATGTCTCAAAAAATGTTTGTACATGGCAATTAAATGTACTCATATTTTGGACAGTGTGCCCAGCACCTGCATCTACTGTATCTGTCCCAAATATGGAAAAAGAGTAATTTGTCTTACTCTTTTTATTTTTTTCTCACAAATCACATTTATTAGTGCTCTGGGTCAGTATTTTTACATTTTAAAACATAAAACCTTTATCACCAGAATGCTCACATACAACAAACATAATGAATGAACAAACACACAAAAAAACGAATATTACTTTCTTGGTTTGGGCAGTGAATATAGTTAGTAGTATATAATTATGCTACGTAATTTCATTTCATGATTTTACCAGTATAAGCCAGATCCACTTGGTTTTAATAACTTAAGTTAAAAATACTCATGTGTTAAATAGGATAGTTTCAATGTAAACTAGCATTGTTGTGAGCAAAGTAACTGGAACTTTATTACTTTATAACTTTATTACTTTGTTAGAACAAAATGTTTCTTATGAAAAGTAAGAGAAGAGCAATTTTTTTGATTGACAGTTAACATTAGTTAACTGTCATAGCCTTGTTACATTCTGTAGTCCTATGCGATCTTAGTTCAGGATGAGGGGGAATGCAATCCTCTTTGTTGACAAAATTACCCAAACGCTTGTCCCTTGTTAACCTGCCGTCCCCCCTCTCCTGGCCCTAGGCCCTAAAAGTTACCAGTGTTAAAAGGGGTTAAAGGTTAAAAAAAAGGAACTTGCTCACGTTTTTGTTGTCCAATAACAGGACTTCTTTGTCATGGCATCAGAACCTAAATTGTTCCATCCCTGGACTTAGGTTAACCCTGGGTTGGCATTGTGCGTGTGAAAGGAGGCTGAATCATCCCAGGGTCAACTCATGGCCCAGGATCAAGAACAAGCAGTGAGAAATGGGCTTAAGGCTACCTGATAAGGCATAGTTCGATTAATACATGTTACTATTATGAATTTGTATTCAATTTATGTCTAAAATCTGTTATGCATTATAACATAGACTACATTACATGGACATGTCTTTAAGCATGCTGCCTGTATCTCATTGTAATGAGGACATTGGTGGGTTGATCCCAGGGCAGGACAGTTACTCATGGAGAGATTTCGTCTGTAAACTAATTTATTAATATAATTTATTCAATTAGTCAGTTTATAGTTTATGATGGTAATATTTAATAGCCATAGATGATATTTAATCATGATCTACTGCACTATTCAAACCCTGCACTATTCACTTTGGCACTATCACCACTGTACACAGTCTACCATAGTACATTATACCTTATCATGGTCATTGCACTTCTGTGAGTAATTTTTATTTGTATTCCTATGTATGTGTAATATACATGTGTATATAAGTGTTTGTTGTGTTATGGTTGTCTTGCAACTGAATACTTAAAGATTCATTCAGAATGAACAAAGTATCTATCTATCTATCTATCTATCTATCTATCTATCTATCTATCTATCTATCTATCTATCTATCTATCTATCTATCTATCTATCTATTAATCTATCTATCTATCTATCTATCTATCTATCTATCTATCTATCTATCTATCTATCTATCTATCTATCTATCTATCTAGCCCCTAGCATGCATTACATTTTACATGCTTAAAATACATGCTATAACCACAGGTTTGCCGGCTTTATTTAAAATCGGATTACATAATGTTAAGCATAATCAAATACAGCTAAGTTAAAGACGGTGATTTAACAGATTTAGAATATGTGGGCTATGAATGTGCGCACAGGTGTTACTGGAGCCTCTCCATGTGACTGCTTCTGTGAAACTCCAACCATTGTTTGAAGACTACACAAAGCATTTCCACTTTCTAGCATGCATTCCCGGCTACATACCATCAGTACCTCTGTAGCATGAATGGTGACAGCAGTCAGCAGGACAGGTGATGCTCTTCCACACTTCCAGCGTTTTCATGGCGCGTCATGCGCCTGTGTAGCACGTTTGTCGCTTATCGTTTATTGTGGAGTGTTCAGGAATAACGTGTGGGACTTTGCTGTAAGTCGAGCAGTGTGAAAGTTTTATTGGTTTATGTGCGTGTGTGTGTATGTGTGTGTGTGTGCGTCCGCGCGTGAAATCCCGCAAGGGGGGGGGGGGGGGGGGGGGGGGGGGGGGGGGGGGTTACACTTCTCACAGTGGAAAGCTGAAGTGCCCTTTACGCACAGGCTCTCGTCCATCTAAAGCCACGGTCGGAAGACTTGGAAACAATTACTGCGCGGTAGTATGGCAGAGGAAATCCTCAACGATTCCTTCCTAGATCTGACAGAAGTGGAAAACAAGGTTGGCAGTAAAACACCGGAAAGTCTTCTGATTTGGATGAGGGATGCTGCGGACTGCGAAGATGGTTGGAGGTCTGATGTGGTCGACAGGGGAGACCGCAGCTCTGCCTTCGCCAGTAGCTTTTCTGACAAAATGAGCAACTTAAAACAAGATATGGTAACAAGAATCCTGTTTTCTTATCCGCTATACATCTATCACATTGATGACACTATATGTATGCTATGAGTTTTCTAGAAGAACAAAATTTGACTTAGCAGAGTGTGAACTGCCTGAATGTAGCCTATGTGCGCATCTTTCATGTTTAGGCAAAACCACAACTTGCACAACTTGTTGAGGAATAACTTCCCTCATATTCTGATGACACGTTTTTCTCTAGAAGAGTTACGTTCTGATCCGCTTCACCTGCTTATTTGTTATTTGTAATGACAGATACTGTCACCTGTCTCCGCCACACCCTTCACCTGGCTTTTCTATTTCATTCACCTCCATTCACTTTACACATTCTAATTGGATTCCTTTGCTCATTCTCTGAGTACCAATTGTACCTCACATTTGTTCCTCCCTCATTCTTTTCTGTTTGTTTGTTTTTTTCTTTAGCTTGTATAGTCAAATGAGCACAGGCAGGGGCTGTGGGAATTAAATATTAATGTCCGGGGGCCCTTGAGAGCGTTTAAATCCACAGCTTTGTCAGCTCTCCTGATACATAGTCTATACCTGCAGTGCGCACACACACACACACACACACACACACACACACACACACACACACACACACACACATGCACACACTTTATTTTCACTTACACTTGCTCCATGAACTCTTTGTAACAGCAACACAGACAGTCCGCTGCCCCACACCACACCTCACCACACACACACACAGACCCACATACACACACAAACCCACGTACACACCCCATCCCTATCCCTACCCCCCACCGACCTGACTGCCTCTGGGACCTTATTTTTGTTCTTTCATCTCCCACCCCCAGTCACCTAAAAAAATCCCTTCAGTGACTACATGTACTGTGTGTTGTCCTGTGCATCATTATGATCATTGTGTTTTTTGTGTTGTATTCTGTTTTTTTCTCCTTCTCATGCTGTGTCGGATGCTGGTAACTTTAATTTCCTTGCGGAAGTCATCCCAAAGGGATTGACAAAGCTAAGTCTGAGTCTAAGTCTAAGTGCTCGCTCCTCACTATTATGCAGAGGTGGCTCCGTTCTGCCGATGTAAGGATCCTGCGCCAGCTGGTGGCGGTGCACGATGGTATCGAGGCCATGCGTTGGATGATGGAGGAGCGGGGTGCCCTAGCCAGCCATGGCAGCAGCTTAACAGGCAGCCTGAGCAGCCTGGTGACAGTGGAGGAGCAAGGGCCCTTGATGTCCTCCTGCAGGTATAGTACAGTATTTGGCAGGTGTAAGCTACAGAAAACCTTTTGTCACTGAAAATGGGCGCTTATTTTTTATGTTACCCAGGTTACATTAAGACCAACATCTTCCCAAAGTATTGGTGTAGTATGCAGGAGAATTATCACGATGGGCATTTGCATTGCAGAAAGTGTGACAATGTCTGTCCAGATAAAAGTGCTGTAAACACAAAATGTTTTCGGATTTCAACCAAACTCGTTTTATGTCACATTTAGAGTTAAACAATTGGCATTTATTCAGCGGTGATGAGAAGATGTGTCTGGCAATGTGAGACTACATTTGTTATATTCATCAGTGTTCTGAAGAGTATTTAACAGTGAATTTTGAGGATATATGTGGCTTAGTATTTCCACCATTGCTCCCACAGAGAAAGCCAGAGTCCGACTCAGGATTTGACTGAAACCACCTCTGGTGAAGAATCAGCAGATCACCCACCTCACACTGGGGATGGTGATTCAAACAACAAGAGCTACTTTGACAGAATCCCTGAGTCTTCTGATGCAAGACCCCTTCGTCCTTCCAGGCATGGGGGGCCATCATCTAGTGCTGCCAGCGGTTTTGTTAGTGCCAAATTACAAAAGTCACAACCACAGGACTCAGGTGTAGCTCCACTAAATGACATCAAAGATGGTGCTAACAGCATTAGAAGAGCTCTTATGAGATCTAACAGGACAAGAAGAGTAGTGAAAGCGGACAATGGTAGTTTTTCCCTCACTAAACAGTCAGGGGAGACACATACAGAGCATCAAACTCAGGAGACTTTCAGATCGTTTCAGCACAATAAGGTAGAGGAAGAGAGGGTCCATAGTAGAGAGACGGCTTTGCTGGCCTATGATGCTCAGTGGTGCTGGGTGGAGTCCCAGGACGATGTGATGTTTCTATGATCTTCTATATGCATAATTTAAATTTATGATATTTGGTTTGAAGCTTTTCCCTTCAACAGTTTAAAATGCACTTTGACACCGATGAACAAATGATGAATGATGCTTAAAGATAAACATTTTACTGCCTCTTTCTCCCTACTCTTTGGCTTTTGATTAGGATGTATGCTGTTTGATGTGTGTTTTTAAGGAGTTCCAAAAGACAAGAAAAAAAAACTTTTGTTAAAATTAAAAGAAATCACAAATATGAAGAGGCTCCAAAAGATAATGAGAATGTTATATATTTATACAGTGAGTGTTTAACTAGGGAGTAGTGTTGCAGAGTTAAACTATTTTCTGTCTTTTTCATTCAATTGCATTTCATTGAAATGATCTCATTCAAAAAACAAGAATGGCTGTCTATACTTTCTTGTAATTTTTTTTCATATAGTGTCCAGTCTCTTTGAATTCTTTCACATGTATGGATATAAGGCAACAGTTAAGCTTTGTGGATTTTAAAAATGATGCTGCAATTGTGTATTTTGTTGTGCTTAAATTGTTATGAAATGATGAGCTTAACATGTTAACTGTTGGTAATAAACAAGTCTTTATTGATGATCTTTGTTGTCTCTTAACCCAAACACCAGAGAAGTTTAAATATGCTGAATGAATGTGTAATTTCGGTCTTAGTCTTGGTGAAATAATTCCTAATCAAAACATACACATTGAAATGAAGCGTTGTTCCTTTAGGCCAGTGTAGCCTTCATTGGTTCTTTGTTGCTGGGTCTTAAATTGTAAACATTATATCGACTAATGTATTCAATTAAAGTAAATTAAATTTTGTCAAATCATAACAGGAGTTATCTCAGCACACTTCACAGATAGAGTAGGTCTAGACCCCACTCTCTAATTTACAAAGACCCAACAATACATGCCATACCCAAAGCATTTGGTGCATTACGTTTTGCATTATAAACCAAAAGTTGTCATTTATGTCCCTTTTTTAGTTTTATTAAATTTAACATCTTTAATGAGTTGTCTTTTCTGTATGCCAATACATTCATCATCCCATAATTTGTGCATGTTGATCACAAGTTTGCCCCATATCCTGTAAAATTTCATTGGGTGCACTTCAGCATTGCTTTAGATTTTTCCTTGTGTGCAAAATATCATTAGTTCTCTCCAACAGTGTTAATTGAAGGTGGATATAGCCTAATGAGTTTCATGTTAAATAATAAACATGTATTTGATGACACAATTAATTGTAGCCTATATATACATTTTCATCATTATCAACATTTTGACTATTTATACGTATCCTAATATAGGCATTCTGAGGTCCAATGTTATTACTTGTGGTGTAGTTTTTTTTTTTTTACATTATTGTCATTACTTTTTGTTCCAAAAATAATTAATTTATTAAAAATAAGTATATGCTCTTCCAAAACGTGTGTATGAGGTCCCCACGTATTAGTTACACCTTGTAAATTTAGGAGATGCACATATGTGTCACTTTAATGATGTTTTCACATTATCTCAGAGCTCTCAAATGACACAAACTGGGAATGAAATGCCAATTTGTTGCTCTCTAGCTCGTTCACGTCTTTGATGTTCATCTTTCCGACACACCTCAAAGGCAGCACCCAGCGACTCTCGTGACGTCGTGTATTTGCATAGAAATCAGGAAGTGCTGTGCTGGTAGAATTAGCTAGCGATAGATTTGTGTGATATTACAGTTGGATAAATGACGGTGTGATGGTTCAGGCACTAGTGAAGGAACCATGGATTCTTGTTTTATATGTGGTTTCCTTTTCGTCGCCTTGACGTCTTGGGCATTAGCAGACGGTAAGTGTTTCAGTAAAAGGGACAAAGTAAGAGGAAACTGGTTAGCATGTTTGCTAACTATCTCGACATGAGTGTTTACCTGAATGCCAGACACCTGCACAACCTTTTCTTTGTAAAATGCTCTCACACTACTCTCACACTTACATGCACATGTTAAAGAGATATTTTGTCAGCCCTAGGATGAATGTGACGGCATTCATCGTCTTTACAGTACCTCTCACTGACCGTACTGCTAATTAAAGTATGTCAGTATACTGTTTCTGCTTGCCATTACTTGTTTTACTGTGACAGCATTTCTGTTGTATCTGTATTACACAATGTCTAATTGTGTCAGTTGTGCTCTATGCTACTTCTTTTTATCATGAATTATGCATGTACTGTACTCTTCAATCACATGCTAATATTTTCAGTATAAATAAAAACTACTTCCCTCCCATTTTCTTCATTTTCCTTCCCCTTACTTTAAACTTAGTAGAAAAAAACGGTGTTTGTGCACTTACAATGAAATCTTATGCCTTACAGATGGACAGTTGACCTTTGTATCAGAGCTCTCGTCCAAACCAGCTCAGAAGTTGTCAAAGTATGGTTGGTATGGCAACGTGAGGCTGCAGAGGTTTCATATACCAGAGGAAACTGCCATTGCTCACTGGCTGTTTATTGTCACCAAGGGCCACACCTTCCAATGTGGACAGCACAATGTCACCATGTAAGATAAACTAACTTCTGCATCATGAAAACATTTACCCATTATCTCTGCTCACAGGACTCTTCCTAATCTCTTTTTGTCCTCTGCTAAACCAGTTTCCTTGTTTAAGTTGTTGTTGGTGCTTTTCTTCTTCTTCTGAAAATCACTTTGACTTCATCTTCTTTTTCAGCCATATTCAACATGGTGCCCCTCCAGTTATAAATCCAGTAGGGTCGGTGTTTTCCAATGCAACGCTATGGAGCCCCTGTCTGTCTCTGATCCTACCGGTGACATCACAAAGCTCCACAACCTTTAACCTCTCCAATCCGGCTCCCGGTGATTGGTACGTTGGTGCCCACTTGCCTGAAGATGATGGGCGCATAGAGCAGAAGGTTTGTGCAGGGCCGTATACAGCCTGTGCTTGTTATTTTCTGTTACTGTTTTTATTGTTACGAGTCCATGAAATTGTTTCCGCTACTGGACCATTACTCCGGATATATTAACACAAACTGCGCTTTTTAATTTTCATAAAGACCATTTACAAGACTTGTGGAAAATTGTGCGCTGGCCGGTCAACTTTTCACACTCGAGTGTGTGTGTGTGTGTGTCTGTGAGTGTGTCTGTGTGTGTGTGTGTGTCCATCATATTTGTCTGAATTAGAATTTAAAAAAGAAAGATAAATGCTACACTTTTCCCTAACTTGTTCCACGGGCACAGGCAGTGGGTGGATCTTTTGTCGTGTAAAGTAGCTTAACCCCATTGTTGTTTTTTGGCCTCTGCCCATATTGAAAAATTGCAGCTAGTAACTGCTGGCCTAGAAAGAACGTTTCTATTTCCATTATACTGTATCTTATATCTTCATATTTGTACTTTCCATGCATTAGTCACCCAATGATCTTCATTGTTTTTCTTTTTTGTCTTTATCTATCAGGGCTTTCCGTCTTGCTCATACTTCTTCCAGCCTCAGCTATCAGTCAGGAGAGCGGTGGACACACCTATCTTACAGCAGGGCACATTCCTCCAGCAGACCGCAGCTTCTGACAGACCTGCACGCCTTAAGTAAGAACTGTCTGTGTGTGCATGTATACACGTCTAATTTCCTGTGGTCCCATCCTTTGTTCGGTTCTATATCTTTGTTATCAGTCTATATAAGTCCCTTTGTGGTATTTGTGTCTGCCTTAGGTTGTATGTTCCAGAGTTTGCCTCCTCTCTCTCCGTCTCTGTGGCTGACTGTTCAACAGGTGAGGGAGCAGACAGCGAAAACTGTTCACTGGTCCTCAGGCTCGGCTCCACCTCTCTGCTGCAGCGTCCAGTAACAGTGAACTGCTCAGGGATTGGCTGCTTTGCAGCTCTTTACAACCCACCTTGGGATACCTGGTTACGAGTTGTCGTGGAGAGTAGCCTCGACAACCGTACTGTGACCTTTAGTATTGTCTCCAACTACACAGGTGAACACAGAAACACACGTCTATAAACATAACTTTCACATACTATATCTCTGTTTAAATCCATTACCTGCGTGTGTAATTTTATTATATTCTGCATTTGTTTGTGTCTGCCTCAGTGGGATGTAAGCCAAAAAGTGTAGGCCTTAAAGTAGATGATGACATCAACAAGCTCCGTGGCAACAGCAGCAATACCACGTCAACATCACCAGGCAACAACCCAGTAACTATAGACGCAATCATCTTTGGCAATGAATCAGCGTCACTGTTAACACCATTGTCGGCGTGTGTGTGGAGCATCCCTGTTCTCTGCGAGGAGGTGGATGTTCTGTCGCTCCGATTCACTCCCGTCAGTGGACCCAATGTCAGTGTTACAGATACACATCCCACACTGCTCACCTACCCCCTGCACCCACAAGCCACTGGTGGTACACTAAACCTACAGCTCACACTCAACACTGTGAGTACTACTGATTTACCACACATTAACACAGACAGTATTTTGAAAAACTCTGTTAGATT
Source organism: Etheostoma cragini (assembly GCF_013103735.1). Taxonomy (NCBI): domain Eukaryota; kingdom Metazoa; phylum Chordata; class Actinopteri; order Perciformes; family Percidae; genus Etheostoma; species Etheostoma cragini. The sequence continues at coordinate 7,767,923 of NC_048418.1, read as the reverse complement.
TGAGAGTCTCAGAGTTAAGCGTTCATGCTGTTTTACTTTGATACATGTTTGTGTGTGTAGACTAATGTGACCCTGGCGAACAGCAGCAGTGTAGTGGCCTGTCTCTCTCCCTGGGCTCCAGTCCTCCAACTCAACCACTCTCAACCCTGTCGCACAGGTAGCACAGCTTACCAGATTGATTTATTCACCGTTACACTGAGGAATTGGAATTGATGCAATAAAAAGCTGGAAATAATTGCAGTACCTTAAGGAATCAAGCAAACCGCATATAAGATTATTGATAAATAATAATGTGCTAAGAATGGACAATGGCATCAAGCTCATAAAAAGTAAAAGTCAAATAGGACATCCATGAAATAGGACTGCCAACTCTCACATGTGGTTTGCTGCCTTCTGCCAAGTGCATGACTAAGAGATTGTTACGGTCAAACTTAAAAAGTACTTGTGAAAGATTCCAGTTTGTAGCGTAGCAAAAATAAATGAAATTGGTAAAGCTTGACTTTGCATCATGAAAATGAAATTTTGAGACATTTGTGTGTATCTACAGCTTTGTTTGCAGGGTATGGTGTTCATGTGAATGCCAGTGTTCCTAAAGCTGTGGTCAGACTGCCTTTTCCCCAGTCAGCAACATGGTACCTCACCCTGCAGCTTATTTGCAACAGGTAACACACATGGAAAAATTGCATTTCTATCCTTATCTGAAAATGTGTATCTAGAATATTTCTAAATATTTTCTGCACCTATGGCATCTTGTCCTTATGCATACTTCCTCCAATAGGAGGAATAACACTACTCTCAAAAGGCAATACATGCTTTTACAATTCACACAGTCTACACAAATGTAATGTCTTTTTAGATTTGTTCATGTTAGCATTATACACATTTTTACACCATGTATATTGTTGTAAATTCACATATCTGCTTTTTTGAGTTATATTACATCTATTCTGGCATTCTCAGCCTATCTTCACAGCGCTGTGCAGGAAGATCTGGCTACACCACAGATACATTTTAGGATAGGTGAAAAAAACATTCTGGATTGTTTGCATTTCTTTAAACCAATCCCAATCTTCCGCAAATAGCAACGGTGGCTCTGCTAAAATAGTCGCGGAACTTTTGGTGGAAGATTTGCAAGCCGCAAAAGAAAACACCACCTACAATATTAAATCCACTCATCGGATGTCAAGCTTTATCCTGGAAATCTACTTCCTTTGATCCAAGAGAGAGACAGAGAGACATCCTCTGTGTTAAAAGACAACACATTTTTGCAATAGGGGAGTTGAAGTGTACATTTGTTTAATGTGTGGAGTGTTGAGACCCTGATTTTTATGAGATATCCCTGTTTTGTTTTTAATGTTTAAATGTGTTTTTTGTTCTGCAGCAGTGACTGTGGTAATACATCCTTGGTGTCTGTGGTCCCAGAGGTGTTCATCAGTGCCTGTGTAGAGGACTGTGGGACATACGGTGAATGTAGACTGCTGAGATCCTACAGCTACCTGTACGCTGCCTGTGTCTGCAAGGCTGGTATGACACACACACTCAAACACACACACACTCAAACAAACATAAAGATACTTTGCAATCACCTAAATATTCTAACTTTAATTGCACTTAAATAACATTGTATCCTTTCTTGTAACTTACTGATTCATTCAGTTATGTATTTATGGGGTCTGTAGGCTGGACTGGTTGGGGCTGCACCGACGATTCGACAGCTCAGTCGTACTGTCGCCAGTTGACGGCGACTCTGCTGCTCACGCTCAGTAACCTGTCCTTCCTGCCTGCCATCGTGGTGGCCATCAAACGCTGCTACATCACTGAGGCCTCTGTTTACCTCTTCACAATGTTCTTTTCCACGGTAACACACCCTCAAATACACTCTTGTGCATATATGTAGGAATATTGCATTTTAGACATGTCTCTAGAGTATTGGTTATATTCTATATTCTATTGAACCCAGGGGACCTAAGAAGAAAAGGATCCTCCTCACAAGGTTTCAAAGACTCCCATCCACAATTTTCAATTCTGAGTGAGCATGTATAGTTAAGGCACAAAGTGTACCTTTTTATAGGCGCTAACATTTGTAGGATGTAAGTAACAAAATAGCGTATTGAATATATGAAGTCAAAGCCACATGTGAGATGTCACAAGCACTTTTATTAAAACAGACAGAAAATGATCAAAATTAAAATGCAAAGACAGGGTTTCCTTCCCTGAACAGTTCTCTGGTTGAACAGTGAAGTCTCTAAACTACACTGCAGACTGGATTCTCTCCTCATAGAGTGACGACTGATTCATTGTGAATGGGTCTAGCGCGGGTTGAATGTCCACTGGTCATCGTCGTTACATATGTCTTGTGTATGACACTGCGCTGCCGAACTGATAATCTGTCCATATGTAGAAAACTATATCTATAAAGATCTAGGCAGGGGCGACGTCTGGCTCATCCAGTAAGACCGTGTGCCCCATGTAGGCTGAGTCCTCTGCAGCGGCCCGGGTTCGAATCCAACCTGCCATGCTGTGTGTCATCCCCATCTCTCTCCAACCTTTCCTATCTATCCACATCCTCTAACAAAGGGAAGAAAAAAATCTATATCCATATAAACTGTATTGTCTTATCCCATATCTCATTTGAAAACCTATCGATTGAAGTTAAAATATTGACCTCCAGCTGTGATTAGCTAATAATATTACTAATATATATTACTAGGTTTGTTAGTTATAGCTGCGATGGTAGGTATCTCCATAAATATTTACCGCCAGGATTTTTGAAGTTTTACAGTGCAGTTGTCAGATTGGTCACTGTGGAAACATCTTTGTGTATTTTACGTAACTGTGGGAAAGAAGAGGATTCATTGCCACCTATATTGACCGGAGGGGTGGATAGTTTTGTGGCATTCAGAGTAATGCCTCCCCTTTTCATGTTGAATTTCTTTTTATATTCTAGTTCTACCATGCATGTGACCAGCCGGGTGTAGCCGTAATGTGTATAATGGACTACGATACCTTACAATACTGTGATTTCCTGGGTTCAATCTGTTCCATCTGGGTCACCATCCTGTGCATGGCTCGCATCAGCGACACATTCAAATACGTAAGACACCAATAATACTATTAGTACTCTTAACTGAGGATTAATATATTTTAAGATACTAAGATTTGTTTAAAAAAAAAAGTCATGATACTTTTGTTTGTGCAGACTCTGTTTATGCTCGGGGCTCTGCTGATAGCCATGTCAATGCAGCTGGACCGCAAGGGCCTGTGGAACCTGCTGGGCCCCGTCCTCTGTGCCATACTGTTCATGATCACTGCCTGGGTAAGACACACCCTACAGGGAGTTAATCAAACTATCTAAAGGGAATCTGCTGCCAACTTCCTTGTTGATAAAAATCTAGGCAGTCACAATGGGCAGAAAACAAAAGAATGATACTAAAACAATGATCTTGTTGTTGCTAAGGTGTGCTAAATCCAGTTATCGTCTGTCTTTTGTTTACAGGTGTACCGAGGTGTGCGGCGCCGACATTGTTACCCGCCCTCTTGGAAACGCTGGGTCCTCTTTCTAATCCCGGGGGCAATCTGTGCCCTGATCGGGGTTTGTTTGTACATTTTTGCAGAGACCGAGGTCAATTACTATTACACACACTCGCTGTGGCACATCCTGGTGGCCAGCTGCGTGGTGTTCCTGCTGCCGCCGAAAGAGAAGAACAGGGAGGCCTTGGGCTGGAGTAGGGGCGTGACCTGGGACTGGAGCTGGAGACCCCGGGTTTGTGGGTACACACTCTGTCAGAGCGGCAAAGATGAACTCTACACTGTCACATAATAGGACACAAGATTTTCTGTAAAGAAGTGACAAGGCAGTGATTGTGAAACAGCACTGCAAACATTTAATTGAGATATAAAGACACAAACAAACACAAGGTGAATGCTCATTTTGACAAAATCTTACAAAATCTTTAAGACTGACATTTTAAAATCAAATGTAGACCTATATTCTCATAGGTCTACTATGTCCATGTTCACATTTTCAGAGGGTTGAAAACTCTTCTTTTATTTGAATAAACGAAAAAGATTTGTAAAAGTCTTAAATTAGCTTGCAAACATCCTGAAACACACACACACGCACACACAATTTAACCTAAATCTGACCTGCTGAACCTCCAAGGGGGTCCGTTCCACGAGCTTAGGTATAGTCTATATCCTTCGCGTTCCACTTCCGGGATTGCTCCGGTGTTGCAGGAAATTCTGCTGGATGCATGTATTTTCCGTTTCTTACCGCTTTCTTTGTGTTTGAATTTTAAATTCAGTGGATTTATGAGGACTGGTGTTGACTGCTCCTCAGATCTCTGCTGGGTAACTTGAGACAGCTAGCTAGACTATCTGTCCAATCTGAGTTTTCTCTTCCGCAACTATTTTTCAGCGGCTCTGTGCGGAGCTTAGCACCGCCCATGATGATTCTGATTGGTTTAAAGAAATGCCATCAAACCAGAGCACGTTTCCCTCCCATCGCAGAATGTTTGGGGGAGTAGTCAGACTCTTCTTCAGTGCACTTTGGAGGAGGGTCTGGAAATGTAAGACTAGCTTAGGTTTGAACAGCAAAACCTTCAGGTAGCAGACCACCTGGCCTTTGAACTCTCGACCAGATATTTGTACATATTGTGTATGTACATTTAGGCTAGGAAATCAATATTTGAAATATTTATTACTGGAATAGCACTTTATTGCGCTCTTTTAAATCTTTATCTTCAGCCTCTCATTGAGTCTGCTGATAAAATATACTATATTTATAATTGATGTAAACACGCCTCATTATTGGTGTAAAATTATTTTCTATCCATTTAAGATCTGCTTGATTATTAACTAACAGGTTGTATGGACAACCTTTTATGATAGTTTGGTTTTCTGGCTTTGTTTTGGAACTTTTCACCCTCTGACATGTAGGACTGGGTATCGGCACAAAACTTTTCAAGTCAAATAATCCCTGCGTACAATCTTCTAAAAAATAAATTTAAAAAAATACAATTGTTTGGTTCACCCTAAGCGGCAGTAGCAATACCCAGCCCTAATTTGATGGTTACATGACTGTGTCCTTTCTTCTTTGTCTACTCTCCACTCTCTTCTCATTTCTTTTGTTCATTTTGCCTCTTTTAAACCTTACCAGTTCTTACTTTTCACCAACACTCATTCTGAAGCACTTTTATAATTATAAAGCTAATGATGTAATGTACACATGGATGGGCACTATGAATGTATATTTAAATGATTGTGTCCAGTGCCTCCTCTTCACCATGATCATTTTGCATAGGTTCACATTGAACGTTTCTGGCACTTTCATTTATAATTTTTATTTTATTTTTTTCTCCCTTGTGTGTAAGACTGTAAATCACTTAATTCAGTTGTCACGATTAAGTAGTAGTATGAAATGCATTCTACCCCTACTGCTAACTATATCTGTCATGCGTGTAAAGAGGAAGAAATGTAATGTTCAATTTAAAACCAGATTTGACTTCCTTGTACTGGACAGCTACTTTTCAGTCTGTTAAAAGAATCCAAACCTTATTTATCCCACCAAGAATAAATCTATTGTATAAAGAGAATGGTATAAGATTGTATTATTGCTTTTTATGTGGACACTGTCACACAGTTTTTTTTCTCACACACACAAGGCACTCACACACTCTCATAAACAGTGGATGGGGCATGAAGAGAAGCAGATTACTATAATCCTCAGATAGAGATATATATATGTGCGCGGTTGTTTGGAGAGTTCAAGTGTGTGTGTGTAGGGCTTACGTCCATTAGTAAATTTGATGGGCTCTCAGATCCTGCAAAGCTGACACAGATCAGTGCTACAGATCACAGCATCTAGCCTTACTGCTCATTGTTTGTCAAAAGCAAAGCAGCAAAGGCCGACATATTGTGATTTCTAATCGCTAGCTTGAGTCACACTTAAAAAGTATGGCATCCTGCATTTCAAATATTGTATGCAACTAAAAACACAACTTTCATCAGATCTAAATTCTCTCATTTTTAAAACTCCATGCCCTTAGTTTATATTGCACGCTTTCTGTCTACCTCTAGACTAAGACTTAAAATAGCTCCTTCACAGTTATAGAAGATATGCAACTGTTTTCACTGTGTTGTCCTCATTATGATGAGTAAACAGTGGGGTGCCCCTTTAATATGTTAGTAAGTTCTGCATGGACAATAATTATTTATGTGGCCCTTTATGTGCTGTATTTACAAGTTATTCCCAACCTAACCGCTTCTTATCCTATACAAGGGGCTCAAGGTGATTAAAGAGATTAACATTTTTTATTGTCAACAAAATAATGTTTATTTCTTTATTTGTTTATTTAAATATTCTATTGTTCTATATATTTATTTTTCTTAGCTATTTCATACATTTCAGTCATCTCCCAAAAAATGGTCTCAGAAAGGAAAAAACAAACTTTGGTTTAAGTTCTCACAACTCTTGTTTACACTCACGCCTAATCCTGTGATGAATAGTAGACACTATACATTTTTAGGGGTCACAAGCCAAAAAGTAGTTGGGACCCACTAATTTAGATGAGTAAGTAAAACTAGTGTTACTTTAACCACATACAGCCAGTAGAGGGAGCAAGTCCAGGAAAGTAAACCTGGAAGATTAAAAGATGAAGAAAAAAAGGGGGGGGAAGAAGTTACCAAGTTCAAATCTTAATATAATACATCCATGGATCAGTGGATGAGTTAGAGAACAGCATGTACAGACGAAAGGCACCGTAGGAAACAGACCTGAGCCAATATTTTCCGCAAATAGCAGCTGGTTTTTAAGATTCTGGAAGTAGCTATCAAAGGGAGTTACTGGATCTCTTTAATTCGTTCTTACAAAGCCTTCATATCTGGAGATCAAGAAATGCTAAAACAAACCATGCAAAGATTTTGTGCTTAAAATAGATCCAAGGGCTACAAAGAAATGAGACATGAAATGAATTGAAGATAGAAACGCGAGGAAGTCAAATGGAAAGTGGAAAAAGCCTCATCCTAGATTTACTCACCCTCACAGTTACCACAGCATGCAGAGCTGAGAGCAAAACACAACGCTGAGTGCTGTTGTGACATTTTATTGGGATGAAAACATGCTTGAGAAAAATTAACAGCAACAACCATGACAATGTAAAGCTCCGGCATGGAATGGACAAAACAAGCATATTATATGATAAACACACACATGCTGAGGCCAGGATATGACTTTATACATATTTTGCATCTCTATTGCGCTATAAACAATATTTTTGCCTAAACCTGTATTTTTACGACAGAGTGTGTATACAGTATATATATATATATATATATACTGTATATATAAAGGTTACTGAGGGAGAAAGGAGGACTTGGTATTAAAGTCCATCAAGAACAACAGGACAGACGTTTTGGACTGAGATGGGATGCAGGATGGCTAAGCAGCAGTGAAGGCTGTAACAGTAGCACTAAAAGCTCGTTTCATTTTCCTGTAATCTGCTTTTGCTTTGTAAATAAGATGTGATGCTGCTGAGGTACGCTTCAACACCTGTGCTCTCCAAGAAAGCTCTAAAATTGACATCCTAGTTCTGATAATGTTGCCGCGGTGAAAGAAAAGCTTCGGCTTTCACACAGACAGTTTGACTTAGAAGTAAAAGCAGAGGAGATTTCCTTGAGTGGTTGCTTGGGGGGCCAAAATGTAAATTATTTTTGGCCGGCTGCAGAGTTGGTACCTGCTTGCCCGCCCCCCTTGGCATGCCCGTCTTCCTCTGTCGCCTGGGTGACAGCCTGAGCAGGGGAGGGGCTAGCATGCCGTTGGCGTCTCACAAAGGGGAACACACTGAAAGGAAGGAGTGTAATGTTAGACAGAATGATTTATTAAAGTAAAAGTAAAGTAAAAGTGGTAATTGATGTGTCATTTCACCTTTTCTTTGTCTCCTGGGGGACAATAGCTTTGGCCAGCATGTTCTTGTATAGGTCAGACTTCAGATATCTTGGGTAAGAATCCTGTATACACAAACATATACACAAATACAACATTAAGTAAGTTCTATGTCAGCTAAACTTAAAAGTTGCCATTAGGATGTGATGTGTGCTTTTAGTTTATGGACGGCAAATGAAGAATTGTTTTAATTTATCTACCTAAAGTTGACAGAAAATGTCTGCTTTGACATACTGTATATTAAATACTGTATGTGAAAGACATAGTGTGTATACAGTATATATATATATTTAGAACAATATATTTGATAGGCATTTTATACATTGTTTTGACAATATACACAGTATATATTAATATCTCCCAGTCCTGTTTGGCTATGTTTCATTCAAATATTTATCAAAAGATTAGATAGATTAAGAGATTAAACGTAATTGATTTAATTAATTTAAAAACCATTGATTTAAAAACCACTGGATCCCTGAAAGAAGATAACATAGTACATTTAGATTCTTCACACGGTTGCAAGTTTCGGAAATAATATTTAGCTGAAATTTGAAGAATACAGCCAAAAGGCTAAAACATGCATAACCAAAAGCGTTCTGTCTTTCCAAATCTATATTCAAAGGGAACTTTTCCAGTATCAAACTAAAATGTGTCAGAGGTCAGACCTTCTTCATGAGAAAGTAGATGTGCATTTGGGCGTCGTCCATGACAAAACGATGTGGGTTTCTGATCCCCTCTAGAGTTTTATCCATTGTCTTACTGTCGATGTTGACCCAACGAGCAGCTCCAGGAGCCAAGAAGTTCCTGAGTCACACACAAAAGGGTGGAAGTCATCTGAGAGTAGACAGAACTGTGCATTACCTTTTGCATGTTTTTGTGCTTATACGCTTACTTGTAGATCATTTCCACTTTCTCTATGACCCTGGAGCTTTCTCCATGCTTAATATCCTCACAGGCCTGCCAGAAACACAGGTTCTCCGCTAGCAAAGAGAAAGACAATGAGGTGTAGGCTATGTACGCAGGTGAATAACACAACAGTCAAGCAGGAAAATCTGACTAACAATTAGAGACTTTTTATAGCACAGCATTTCTCTGTGGAAAACCTTGGCCCCTGGCACTATTTCCTACGTCTGCATGCTTGAACAGATCCCTTACTGTGCTTTGCGTCTCTAATCGTCTTCCTTGTCTATTCTTTCCATCCTCTCTAGTAACCATATCATGAAATTAATCTCTTTTTCCGACTACTTCAACCCTTCCATCTTTCACTGCTGGGATTGGATAATGTCATTGGAGGAGATAATGAAATTCTGAATGCTAATAAGAGTAAAAAACATTTTAAGATGATTGTCCTATGATAACAATTAAATTCATTTTTCTTTCTTTGTCAGTTCAGTACCCTTCTCCATATATAATTCTGATTTTAGCATTCCATTGACTTAAACCACGGGGTTGTGATTTAACCTGAAAAACAGAAGTTGAAAAAAATTTGGGATATTTCTTTGTGTATTCCTTTCACGAAGTTGGCTCGGGTCTCTTCACCGTACCTAATCACCAAATGTTCTAACATTTGTATTTTGAGTAAATTCCAACATTTTCATTTCCGTCACTCTATCTTACCACTGAACTCTTTCTCCAGGTAGGTCATAAACTCCCGCCTCCCCATGTCGTCACTGAGAAGCTCCATGAAGCTGAAGCTCCAACGTTCCACTCGAAGACGCGTTGGTATAGGCACCCTGCTCACAGAGACACACCAACAACACAAACACATGATTGTGTGTGTGAGTGCGTGCGTGCGTGCGTGCGTGCGTGCGTGTGTGTGTGTGTGTGTGTGTGTGTGTTTGTGTGTGTGTGTGTGTGTGGTTTCTCACATTTCTGAATTCATTGTCCAATATGTGGTGTCATCAGAGATCCAGGGGTTACTGGGAAGGGACCCTTGCATAATGGGGTCGTGGTTCTGATACTGCTCGCTGTATTTCACAAAACTGCACATACACACAAATACAGAGGCATGCACACGCACAAAAACACAGTATTATTGCATTAGCGCTGCAGATTGTAAGAGTTTATGGCCACTAATTCCAACTTGCCTCAGGAAGCATCCATTAGTGGCTCTTATAGTGGGAGCACTAAGCCTTATAGGCATGTGTGTGTACACTGGAGACATAGAGTTTGGATCAGGCAGTCCAGGACTGCAAGACCACTAGTGTGTGCATGTGTGTGTGTCTGCACCCGTGTGTTCATCACAGACACATACCTTTCTAGGCAGATGGATGACTTCACACGGTTTCTTCCAAGAGCCTTTCTAGAGGTTTCAATCTGTAAACAAAGGCAGAAAGCACATACAAATGTAAACACACAAAAAGAGCTATACACTCAATGTACTTAAAGTGAGGGTGTATACATTATGTATCATGTTTACCTCATTTTTGTAGTGTTCACTGTTCTAGTTCTGGTAAGAAAAACAGTCATCACTTTGGCTCACAGAATGACCAAATCATACATTTATACAATCATATCAAAAGCAGTAGGCAGCTCCTCTGTGTCTATACGTGTTCACCCATACAAACAATGCCTTTACATTTTAATGCAGGATATATTCTAAAAATATGAGGAATGCACAGTGTAAAGATATACTGTTCATAACATACTATGTATTTTATTATCATAGTGTGACAATGGAGATGGCTATTATGTCATGTTAGGGCCTCAAATATTTACCTTGTATTTATATTTTATTGTATACACTATAAAAGAAATACTGTCTTTTTATGGTTTTTGATCATAGCATGTCACAGCTCACTCGGACACTTACTTTGAAACAATCACAGCGGCAGGAAAGAAGGAAAGCAGTTAAACAAACGAGAGAAGAGATAGATAGCAGATATGTTATCACATTAGCTTTTTTAGAGTGGAATAAACACTAGAACAGGAAGTAAAGAAATATGATGTCACTGACCAGTGTGACTCCTGCGCTGTTATTTGGTCTCTCCAGACCTATATCCAACACACTATGCACCCCAGGCTGAAAAAAACACACAAACTTACACACAATAATAACTGTGTGTGTGTCAGTGTGTCTGTGTGTGTGTGTGTGTATGTGTTTGTATGTGTGTGTGATGAGAATATGCTTTGCGTGTGAGTAAGCACTTATCCTTTCTTGAGTCTTCCACATCACTGGCTCTGATTTTTATTCTCAAGTTTCTCTTTCTTTTTCTCCATGTCCTCGTCCCTAATTCATAAGACAAGATGGAGTCCCTCCTCCAAACTCTTGTCCTCTGCTTTACCCTCTCCTCTCTCCCACAGTACCTTACACTTCCCATCATCCCTCTCCTCCTCCCGTCCCAGCCCCTTTCTTTTTATTCACCTACTGATTGTTCTCTCTACTTGTCTCTATCTAAGAATAAAATGGACTGCTGTGATGAATATGATTATTTATTCTCTCTCTATCTCTCTATCTATCTCTCTCTCTCTCTCTCTCTCTTTCTCTCTCTCTCTCTCTCTCTCTCTCTGGTTCCCCTGTTGAAGTTTTTACCAGATGGGTTTAATATTTCATGTAGGAGGCAGAAGAGACTGTGAGTGAACATTAGTAGGAAAGAGGGACTGAATAAAATACTGTAAAACATGATTCTATAGTTGTGTATTATGGTAAAGCATTGCATAGTATAGTATAGTATTGTATAGCAGAGTACAGTTTAGTATAATATAGAACAGTATAGTGCAGTATTGTAGTAAATAGTACAATAACAGTAAACGTACCGGGGGTCTGTTGATGAGCCAGTAGGCCTGCTCCTGACATTCGAGAACAATGCGGTCAGCCTTTCGCCTCTGTTTGGATGCTCTGAACACAAATCACACTGTAAGTTTGGTTTGTGTGTGTGTGTGTGTGGGGGGGTACATGTGTGTGAGCGTACCTGAGTTGCTCTCTGGCTTGCATCACCACAAAGTCCCAAGTGTGGTTGATCCTTTTGTTTAACAGACTGTACCTCGTCTACAGAGGAAGAGAAAAAAAACAAGGAATGAATAACAAAAGAAGAAAACGCACAAACACAGAAAAGAGAGAATTCAGAAATGGCACAGGCCTGTTACCCCAGATTACTGCATAATTCATAATACACACATTCTCACTCTTAAAGCTCTCTAACTTATACACACAGACACACACTTTCCTCACCTTTTCATATTCCATCAGTTCTCCTTGTTTTCTTATGTTCTTTTTAGCCAAATATATCGCTGATGGCATATAAGAGGGAAAACAAAAACAGTAAAGAACAGAGGTTAAGAGATACTGTTGGTGCCCTGATCTACATCTATGTATGTTTGGCTCTTGTAAGACATGATATTTGTGGAATTTTCTTTCCAGTAAATATTGGTTACTAGTCCTTGTCCTATTTTATAGTGGGTGGAAAATAATCCATACCTCACAATTAAATGTATAATATAATGCATATTATCATGGGCTTTACTGAGATCACCTCTTACTCCTTCAGTTTCTTTTTTGCCTTACCATAATCCAGCTCTGAGGCAGGCCACCGGGTACTAGTCCAGAAGTAAGGAGTCTGAGAAAAACAAGTGACATTTCTTTTATTGTCTGATAGAGATTGATAGCACAGTGGGTGATAGAAAAAGTGGCAGCAGAGAGTGACAGATGGATGGGGGATTAGAAAATGGGCTAATGGAGAGAATTTAGTGGCGATAGCCAGTGGTAGACGGAATGTGACGGTTAAACCAAAAGTGGTAAACTGGAAGGAGGGGCAGAGGGTTTTTACAATCAACCAGAATGAACACACTGCATGAGGGATGGAAGCGGACTTACCTGGAAGCGGTAGGGCGACTCATCAGGCCGTAACACAAGAGATCTCGGCTCCTTGAGAGGGTAAATATACCCGTAACGCACCAGCAAGCCACTAAGATGCAGGGCCTCTGTTGAACACCACAGGAGAAACTGATCATTGGACTGTCTCACAGCTTCCGTTTCTTTAGGTGATTGTTGGGGCTGTACACTTAAAGTAGTTCATCCATCTTTTTATTCAAGCATACACACCTTAGTCTGCCGTAAATGTTGATGATTTGTACAGGACACATTACAACATATAATAAGTGATAAAAAGAATGACCTATTCCCAGGTTTTTATGTATCACTGTAAAACGCTGAGCTGTTTCATAAGTGAACGCATTCAAATTAAAGAAACTGAAAGTGGAAAATCAATAATCAATCAATCAACCAACTGGCCACAAGGAACATAATTAATATAACATGCCGTGGGCTTAATTTGTCATAACGCTCAAATCCAGACTTTTTTCCAGTGATGAAATGCATCATCAATCTTCAGTTCCAGCTCATGTGTCAAAGAGCTCTACTTTAAAGGACAGTTACCAAAAAAAGCTGTGTGATGCATTTTAATCAGCTCTTACCACTTTCTCTCTCTCTTGCTCTTCTCTTTCCTCAAGTGCTCTGAGGCAAAAGGGACCAGCGGCAAATTTTTTTTTTTCCAACCTCTAATTTACTTCAGATATGGTAAAGTCTCCTGAGGTGAAAACCTCCACAGGGACACTAATCAAACCCAGGTCATCAGGTGAGTTAATCAAACATAGATCCTCTGGGGCTCACCCCATTCCTGTTTACTGGAAACCACAACCCCCACATTACACGTGCACACACGCATGCACGCACACCCACAAACACACACACACACACACACACACACACACACATCACTACCACGTCAGCTTGAGAGAAAACACTATGTCCTGGCAACACACTAGCAACTACACATGCAGGAAAAACAAACAGAGAAGCATGCAAATACTCTCTTTCTATCACATAAACACAAAATGGATGTAATAATACACTAACTTACCCTCCTCACATATACTATATGTCTTAATCAGCCACGCGATTATGTCATGGCCTGAAGAAAAAAAGAGAGAGACAGAAATGAAGGAAACAAAAAAGAGGACAAACTTCATCCCTCTACTCTGCAAAGCACACCGTAGTCTCCCAAATTCACTGGTGCATTATGCATGACTGCTGGGACAAACACAGCTGCAACGTTCATGTCCACACAGAGATGCTAATGTACGCTGACATGACGCGCACGCGCGCACGCACACACACGCGCGCGCGCGCACGCACGCACGCACACACACACACACACACCTGTCATGGCGTGTGGAATGACAGTGATGAGAAGTCTCTGGTTTCGCATCTTAATGCCCATGTCAGGGTCCTGCATGGCCACAATCAATTTCTCCATCTGTTAGGGAAACAAAGACGCACGCACATAAATAATAAAAACTCAGTCAAAACACATAAAGCAGAAAACCAGATAAAACAATGGACATATTAAATGTCCCACCCTTTCATAACTTGTTCTCGATCATCCTCGCACCAGTAGGCTATTCTATGTTTACGGATTCATTGAGAGTTATAGCCGACAGGCTACAGTAGGTTATTATGTGATATTATAAGAAAAACCTAAACGAGACAGAATCATTTAATCTTACCTTTCGAAAGCATGACATTTGCTCCCGGTGACAGGCTCCTTTAGCCAGGGTATTGATAGTCATCCTGCGGGATGCTTGGGATCACTCGACGGGACGGTAAACCGAAGTGCTGAACTGGCGGGAGCGCGCCACAGAGAGTGCACCACTGTTTCCTTCTCCCCTCATCGGTTCGGTGCCCAGCGGGCGCACCCGTGTGTAGATTAAGGGATTACAGTGTGCCAAAGAGATTTTCAGTATGATATACAGTAGTTCCTGTACAGAGGCAAAAACAACAACTTGTCTACACCCCTTCATGCTGTAGGCCACTGGGTATTCTGAGAAAAAAAACATAAATGTATATTTGCATAACAAATGTCATTAACCACAACGTAGGCCTTATGTATAGAAATAAGAAAAATAAATTATGTATTTCCTATCATAAATTTGGGGAAAATATGCTAATTTAAAATATAAACACCTGGAATACGTGTATACAGGGCTGTATAGCGTATGAATAAGTAAACGAACAATTTGTTTGAGTAATTGTTAGATTGGAAAAAAAGTCTGTTTTAATTTTAAAAAGCTTGAAGTCTTTGTTTTGTTAGCAAATATAGCCTAATTATTTTTTCCTTTCATGCAATTCTATGTAAGATAACAATAACACTTTTTTTGCTGATTTGAAAACTTTAGGCTACGTTTACGGTCGCATACTTGACTCTGTTGATGTTTGTTGTTAATGTCTTTTTTATTATTTTCAGGGCCAGCCATGCGTAAATACAACCATTGTTGTTGACATTTAACAGCACATGCACTGACTCCGCTGAAAACGTCAACGGCGTTACTCAACTGTCCATGCTTCCATCCCACGCAGGCTTCCGTAGAAACAGGAAGTGGTCCTTCGTCTTTTGAGATTGTCACTACTCTCATCGTCGGCAAATTTATTAAGCATATTAAGGTCTTTTGTAGTGGTAAGACATCTTCTCAATAAAGTATGTGTTTACGTTAAAAGGCCCTGAAGGTAATTAACGCATGTGAGAGTTGTTGCGGAATAGAACAAGTCTTTTAGCTAACGTAAACCTTGCTAACGTTTACTAGCTAGCTGTAGCAGGCTGGATGAGTCCGACTGACTGGAGCTATCCAGCTGATTAGTGTTGAGTCTCAACGAACACTATATATACTATATAGAAATGTAACGGTTCAACTCGACTTTATTACTATTTGTGTATCGATATTCATTGTACATCCGTATTCATTTTTTCGTGTGTAGCTAGACAAGTAAACAGGATCAGTGCATTGTTGAGTTAGATGCTAGATGCATTTTCTTTTGCAGTACGTAAGGCAAGGCCAGGCAAGGCAGCTTTATTTGTATAGCACATTTCAGCAACAGGGCAATTCAAAGTGCTTTACATGAAATCAGTTAAACAGATAAAACACAAGTACAAACAGTTAAAAATCATAAGCATAAAAACCGATAAACACATGAATAGACAGTTAAAAACAAAGTAGGAGTAACTTTCTCTGACTTTCTCTGTATTAATTATCTGACTTTCTCTGTATTAATTATCTGACTTTCTCTGTATTAATTATCTGACAATCTCTGACTTTCTCTAAACTAATTATCTGACTTTTTCTATATTAATTATCTGACTTTCTCTGTATTAATTATCTGACTTTCTCTGTAAACTTGAGACTACCTTTCACACTAAATAGTCAATGTTAGTGCTATCCTTCGTGATCACCTCAGTGTCACTACCTTTCACGACTCTATTTTTAGAGACGTTACTTTTTGTCTCTGACTCTTCTTCACACTAATTAAGCCAATACAGTGCTGCCATTCATGTCATAAGACACATGCCCTAAAATTATTGCAATACATTTTAAAAGCAAAGTCTACAACATCATGCCCATGTTGCATACATTAAATGTTGAATATACCAGTTAACTCATTAATCACAAGAGTAATCGCCTGTTTAAAACAGTTGTTGACACACAACACGTCCCTCCTTGAATATGTCCCATTTTGTTCGGGCCTGTGTTAGGTGGGGATGGGCGACATCCGCCAGTCGTTGCTGCCTCGCGATGTGCTGAGTGCAGCCAAGGAGCTGCTGTATCACCTGGACATCTACATCTGTAACCTGGTGCAGTCAGGGAGGCAGCCTCCTCAGGTCGACTCCAAAACCCAAGAGCTGGTGGAGGAGTTCATTCTGCATGCACCTAAGGACAGAAACACCCCAGCCAGGGTAAGGCATGACCTCCCACTGCTTGTGCACACCAATATGCAATATATAAACACACACATATGGATAGAGATACAGTGTCTGTGTTTTTCTTTTCTTTTTTATAATAGAGGATGAGTGCTCTCCAAGAACTCCAGCTGTTGGAGATCATGTGCAGCTGTTTCCAGGAACAGAGCCGCGATACTGTTCGTCAGCTTATGTTCTCTGCACTCTTTAGTCTTCAATGTAACCAGGCAGATGAAAGTCGCATGGGGCTGTTAGGCAAGCTGGTCTCCATGGCCATAGCTGTGGGCAGAGTTCCTATCTTGGAATGTGCTGCTACCTGGTTACAGGTGAGAATTTAAACACACTGACGTACTGGAATGTGAATGAAACTTTGTTTTGTGTGGGTTTTTATACTTCAATATGAGGCTAGTCCTGATTGAGTACTTTCGTGCGTGACATTTTTCAACTCCTTAGTAGTGCTGGGTACCGAACTTCGATACTTTTAGACACCTACCGAATTACCTTCTTATTATCGAGAATGGAAAAATACCTTGCTATTTAATACCAACTTTCAATACCTCAAGGAGTAAATCTCATTGCGTCAGTGACTCAATAGGCATGCGGCATGCTTGTACCAAGAACTAATAAAGCTGGTGATTGGCTGTCAAAACACTATCCTACACACAGACACGGGCTCACGTGTTGTTGTTATTTGAGAGGCTTAACTACAGTGTGTGTCACAAAGGTGTAAAGCAGCTGGAAAAAAGGATTTGTACCGTAATTTTTTAATTTCTTTTTGTTAAAATTCATTTTATTAAATTGGTAAAGTACCGCAGGACAAAAAAAGTATCGTTCAGGAACCGGTAATGATGTCATTCTAACTGTATCAAAACATTTAAAAACAATACCCAGCCCTAATCCTTAGTGCCTCTCTTCATCTGTGGGTATGTGTTTGTGTACTGTGGATGTGCTGAACATGTGCATCTGGTTGTGTTTGCGTCCTGCAGAGAACCCACCGTGTGTACTGTGTGCGCCTGGCTCAGGTGTTAGTAGACGACTACTGTAGTATGGTGCCAGGCTCGGGGCCCACCCTGCAGAACATCCACAGCGCCAGCCCACGGTTCTGCTGCCAGTTCATCACTGCTGTCACCACCCTCTATGACCTCACCACAGGTGGGATGACACAAAAGTACAAAAACGTCCAAAAACTGTGACCTTACGCCTGATTTCCACCGGTTTCAGAACGGTCCAGATTTGTTTTAAAGAAATGCTAACAACAAGTCTCCTCAGAAGACTGAGCTGTCTGGGTGTCAGTGCTCAGATTACTGAGCTAGTATACACAACACACACTGAATTTGTTTTAACCTTTCACCTTTCTGCTTGGTTTGGCCATTTAAGCTCCAAACTCAAGAAGAAGCTCAACAGGAGCGTGTCAATGGCTAGTAAAATAGTGGGAAAACATCTGACCCAAATATACTCTGACAGAATGAGGAAGAAAGCTAGGAAAATAACTGCAGATAGTACACATCCTCTTTCAGTCAGCCAGTTTGAGCTCCTGAAGTCTGGGGGGCACTACAGAGTGCCTCTGGCAAAAAGGGTTTTCAAAAAATCAGTTTCCATCCAGAGGAGTAGAGGGGAAACAACTCTGTGCTGAGTTATCAAGGTGGAGTGCAGGGAAATTTGATCTGCCGTGATCCCGGTCTATTTTATTTTGAGAATAACCGGATGTTTTATTTTGTTTCTGTGCTCGACTTCCTGTTCCGCACTATCGGCCGTGTGCTGAACTGCTGCGGAGCTGTCAGGCGTCCAGCAAAAATAGAAGCTCTGCGTATCTGCTCCCGTAAGGGCTGCGGATCACTGGAGCTGGGACGGTGTCGGGACGCAGCTGTTCCGCAGTCAATGAAAATATGCACATTGACTTTAATGGAAACTTTATGACTCCGTTGCCGTTCCGGAGCGGATCCGCAGCCGTTAGGAGTTAAAATACTATTACTATTAAGATTTGACCACTTTAAAATAAATCTATTGGGCAGAAGGAATGCGTTATGTCAACATCTTTTTGTGTGTTTTGTGTTTTCAGAGGAGCTCACGCCTCCTTTGGAACTCCTACAGATGATTGTGTCGTGGATTCAAGATGACCCTCGTCTAGTCCTTATCACCTTCTTGAACACGCCCCTCTCTGGCAATCAGCCAATCAGCTCACTTGATGTTACACCGTTAGGGGGGTTGGTGCGTTGGTGTGTCAAAGCCCCACTGGCCTACAGGAAAGACAAGAAGCAGGCATTAACCAATGGTACCACTGAAAGTGAGCCAGAGGTGGGGCCTCTTTTCTCTGCTCTCCATCTGAGTGTCCTACAGGTGTGTGGTGTGGTCAGATACATTTACCTATAGTACACATGACTTTGCAGTATGCTAAACCCCTCCAACATGTGAAGATAATCAAGTAATTTCCCCATGCCATTGTCCGTCTCCTGTCACATCAGGTCCTCATGCTTTTGCCAAACATACTAAATGAGAAGGGGCTTTACGGTCGCCTGGCGTTGCTCCAGATGGAGTCCCTGGCCGCGCTGACATCAGACCTCTCCAGGTTGTTGGACCAGGCTGATAAACACACACACGCTTCATCCGCTGATACACGTGCACTGTCTCAGCTGGTCCTGGACCGGCTGGCACAGGCCCTGCAGGTGGCCGTGGCCAACGGAGCTCTGCTCTGCTCGAGAGGTAAGATTGTGTAAAGAAAGATACAAGTGGTAGAAGTAGAGGGAAGAAAAGTAGATTGAAGCGAGGATTTAAATTACAATTTTTCGCCTTGTCATAGATTGCCTCAAAGCCAAAAGTAGACCTGAGACTGGATATTCAAATATAGCTGAGTATACATGCTCTATATCTTTCTTTCTTGTCAGTATGTTCTCTCTTATTGAGACATGAAATGCAGAGGGCTTACAAAGCACACATCCAACAACAAACAAATTATTGTGTTATTTATTTGAGAATTTAATATTATTCTACTTAAAGCTGATATCCGTAATTTATTAAATTACAAACTGCTTCAGCTTTATTTTACCCAGGAAGTGTCTTGGGATATGTTGTCTTTTTACAAGAGATACTTTAATGAATCCACCGTGTGGTGGAGTCTCTTAAAAATAAATAGGCACTTTTACAATAGTTGGAGAGTCCCTACTCTGCTATGATAATGTGGGTTACAGACGGCTTGCTGGGGTCATACCTGTCCTGGTTGACTGAAGTTCATTCAAAACAGAACCTGTAAGCTACACATTTCACACCCTTTTTTATTTTTGTGAATTTGAATATAAGCATATATCTATTAACATCTCAGTTAGAGAATTTCCAGTTTCATAGGGACTAAAACCCAAATGGACATCAGGCTTCCACATAACCTCCAACGTCTCCACCTTATCTGCTGTAGACCTGCAGAGAGCAACAATGTGTAATAAAGCTTCAGATTTGAGCTTCAAGCAATGATTAAACAAGCAAATGACTAAGTAACTGGTTTAATCGCTCGTCATATGGATTGTCTCCTCATGCTGTGGTGATGTTCGATTGCTTATTTCATGCTGCCTTCTCTCTACAGACGACCTGAGAGCCATCTGTTCCCGCCTGCCACACAACAAGTAAGAACCGTTAACTGTTCATTTCCTTGGTTACCTGGTTTCAGCTAGAATTATACAGAACATGAGTATGATAAGAAGAGCATCTGTTTCAGGGTTATTTACCTATGTAAAGCTACTACTTTTTTCTGTGAGTTTTAAACATAGACTGTATAAAATAGGTTTTAGAGTGCTCCCAAGCGCTGCAATGCTCTCCCTTCTCTTCATTGAGGCCTCTCAGGCTTGTAGTGATGCGCATTGTGCGATAGGTGCCAAAGAAAATCGGTTTGGTAAAAATTATCAAGTAAATGTCCTTAGGTTTCGTCTTTCATAGAGCAAATAAAGTTATATTTTTCCGACTATAACATTTTCTGTAGACGTGTATGGTTTCCGACTGGGAACCCAGAAATTCCAACATTTCATGTAAATTGAACTCAACAAACAACATAGTTCATACCGAAAGTCATAAGAAAGCGGCAAAGTCCTATTTGATTATGACTGTGTCAGATAAAGGGCCTTGCAGTGAAAGGTGGTAAAAATGTGCACAGTTTATTACAGGGGAACATCCCACCGATTTTAAAGTAGCCTACATTTGAGAAATGAACACAAGGAGGCTAACCTAGCTTACCTTAACAAGGTTAAGGAGAACACCAAGCCCCTTTCCCCAAAACAGAAGCTAACCCCGGTAACGTTACTAGCATGGATGTATGGAATATGTAGGGACAGCAGCATGACGGAGACAACCGCGGGACAGAACACTACAAACTGCTTTCACCGGCGAGCCAATAGCTGGTTAGTTAATACGTAGGAACACCAAAAGCGGTAGGGATTTGGGGTTAATATGTGGATTCATACTGGGATGTCTACACAACTGTGAGAGTCGATTGACTTCAAAAAGTTCAACACTTTTCTCAAACATAGTTTGTTGATGTCTGTCTTTTTTAGTCTGTTGGCGGTTTAGGTTTTTCTCCTGGAACACGTCAAACACATTGTGCACTTACTGCGGCGTCTTGTAAACTGCGTCACTGTTTACATGTGTGCTCATCACCCTATGTACATTATTTGTTCTAGTGTTATTGTTGAAAGCATTGTGAATACATATTCCAAAAATTGTATTATGTTTTTGTTGAGTTATTATTACACAATACTTTTTCTGAGCTTTTCGAATCCCCCGACTAATAACCCACATTACACATACAATAAAGACAACTAATACTAAAACTAATAAAAACCAAACTAAAACTAAGCATTTTCAAAAAAGGAAAAATAAAGTAGCAATTCCACTTTAAAAACTAATTAAAACTAATTGAACTGAATTTGAAAACAAAAAGTCAAAACAAAATAAAAACCCATGAAAATGCTAAACTATAATATAATCCAATATCAACCCACGAGAACCCACGAGATCTTGCAAAGTCATGTAGAATAGAACCATAAAAATGAAATGAGTTTTATATAAATAATGGCAATAGGGGGGGGGCAACCCTCCGACTTTTATTGTGATGCACACCTTTTTCCTTATAATTCCATATTAAAAATTGCACATACGCTGTATATATATATATATATATTTTTATCATCTTTAGCTTATTCTTATATTTGTGTCCCCAGTTTGCTCCAGTTGGTGTTGTCTGGCCCGGTGATGTACTACAACAACATCCACACCCCTCCACTGGCCTTCAGCCCCCACGCAGCTCATTCCCCCATCGCCTCACACCCCGCACACACACCGCTGGCCACGCATGCCTCCTCTCACCCTCAATACCCCGCTCAGCCTTTCATGACGGGACTGCCGTTCCCCTTCCGACCCAGCCACTAACGAAAAGTGTGTGAGTGTGTGTGTGTGTGTGTGTGTGTGTGTGTGTGTGTGTGCTATGTATGTATGTATGTATGTATGTATGTATGTATGTATGTATGTGTGAGTGATGTGTTATGAGGTTAATGAGCAAATTTTGCTAAAAGTCTGCCAGGCTAACATGTTTGTCCAATAAATATTTTTTTTACCTCCCTCTTGATGTTGTTCTTTATACCAACCACGAGTGGTCACTGTTGTCGTACTCCCAGTTGAGTATGCCAGCTGTCAAATTTCATGTCAGGACTTTATTTGAATTATTGCAAAGTACAAGATGCCATGAAAAGAGAACTTTGCCGTAGGCTTAATTATTCTTTACGCAAATATGGTGTTTATGCATTTTTACTGTATGGAACGAGTTAAGGAGCTCTTGCAAAAAATATTGTTCATGATTAGAATAAACCAAACTGCTACTTACAGTGGACATCAAGCAAGAGTTTTGCATTTAAATCAAATGAAATGGATTACACAGAAACTACATATCTTATGTTGAGCACAAAAATCGAACGGCTGTTTAACTCTGTCCCAAATTAACGTCATTATGTCACCAAAGATGTCAGAGTCCTTTGGAGCCAAGCCCATGTGGATAGGCTTTACCCTGTTATAAGACAGATAGCATATCGTTCGTCTACAGCAGGGCAAAAAAAGATGCTCAACCCTCCCCAGGACCCTGGCTGCCCTCATCCAAGATGAGAATTGCATCATCCATAGTGAGCTGCTACTACGTCAACATTTAAGTACGTTCCACATTAGTACAACCGTACCGTGACCTGGAGATCCAGTAAGGGTTGTGTTGTACATCCCTGTTTTTTTTTGTTTTGTTTTTACTCATAATCTACTTTTATGCATACTCTGCCTGTGCTGAGAAGGAAACAAACATACAGAGAGATGTGTTTGTGTGCTGCTGCTACTCAGTATTGTTGCCATAATTAGCAGTCACTACTTCCTTATTTATTTAAATAGTTATGTCTTACAATGGTGCAGTAATCATTTCTTCCTGGAACGACTGTGCTGAGACGGGAAGTCCCAGATCACTTCAATTAAAGTGTCTACACGTTAGAGCACCTTTGATTCCAGCTGTTACACCACGTTGTCTCTCACAAGTGTGTACTGGTAGAGGCTGATTGTACCATCTTTGGGCTTCCCCCTCGCAGAGCTCATGGGTGGGACAGTGATAAGGATATCTTTTCTGGGAAAATAAAATAACTTTTAGGCTCGTGGAAGGTGCCAACAGATAATATTCAAGTGAAAAAGGCGGGATCTAAGTGAGAGAGAGAGAGAGAGAGTGTACATCTGTGTATCTGGCTTTCATAGTTTGAACAAAGGTCACAATGGTTTGTCTTCTACTGCACCATGTTTATGATTGATTATGATTAGTTAAAAAATGAATTTGCCAGCGTACCATGAAACAAGACATGCTTGCTAGAGCTGATTTTGTGCACAATTATGTGTAGTAATGTCGGGTTTCAGAAGAAATCTTGGTTTGGTTTGGTTCCCTTCCTACTTCCCACAGGTGTGTGCTGCGGTTGCGTAGGAAGGTTGTCTACTACAAGAGTTGCAAAATCGTGGTTTCCTATGGAAAAAACTCTCAAGGCCAAATACCAAATCTATTTTCTTAAGAACAGATTTTTTCTTTTCATTTTTGCTACCCATAAACCAGGTGGGTAAACATGCATTCAGAAACCCTCTCAATTGACCATGCCAGTTATTAGCCCATGGATATCTGCTCTGCTTGGGATTTTATCACATGAATATCACTATGAATATCACTTTATCACATGAATATCACTACTATATCCATATGACATGTTAAGCTTTAGTGATAAACCCCAAAACGGATTAATGCTTGAAATGACACAAAGCAGAAATAGACCAACTCCTTCCCATATTTTATTGTTTTGCACAACAAAAACACAGGTGTTCAGTGGTTAACCACACTTCCTCTTTCATTGAAATAACAGAACAAAAAGGCCTTAAATCACTTACAGTTTCAAAATTAACTGAAAGCATACATGCAAAATGAGAAGTCATCACACCTTTATAGTTGAAAGACATCTCTTTTAACTGCCTATTGGGAATCATGTAATTGACGGTTTACCGTAAGTGAGTGTTTATATAGCATAAGGCCTCATTACCATAGCATTGTTTCATCAGATCATCATACAACATAGGACTTTATACACAAAGGATCAAAAGTGTAGATTTGGATGCTGTGAGACAACCCTCATTTGCTGTGCTCAAAGAAAGAATCACCGCCACTGAGTTCACATCCTGCACAGCCTATTATTATTGACTTTACCTCAGAAACAAAAAGATGAGTGTTCATTGTTTTTGAAGAGGACACCAAACAGCTTTAAATGGGATTTAGCAGCATTATGGGAAACGGAAGACATTTCCTTCACATTCAGATCTAAACCGTAGTAGTAGTACAGTAGTCACATTATAGCATTACAGCTAAGCTGATCTTTTGCTTTATATGTCACATGTTAGTATATATATACTGTATATATATAAAACATCCTCACTTTTTTTGACTAAGTGTTTATTAATTTATACCATACATGCATACAAACAACAGCAACGA
This sequence comes from Etheostoma cragini, assembly GCF_013103735.1. NCBI lineage: Eukaryota > Metazoa > Chordata > Actinopteri > Perciformes > Percidae > Etheostoma > Etheostoma cragini. The sequence goes on along the minus strand of NC_048418.1, from coordinate 7,743,229 downwards.
AAACATGAGACACACTTATACAGTAGATATAACATCCTCTCTGATAAACTGTTTGACTTCCCTGTGTCCATGTAGTCCGTGATGTGTGTTAGAGCAGTGACACTGAGAGGTAGGCACATGCTAATGTGCTAACAGTGACATGGCTTCAATGTGGATGTTTAGCATGTAATATCAACCTGGTTCACTAGCTTAGTTTAGCCTGTAAGCATGCTAACATGTCTGAATATTTGAAGCAAATTTTAGAGCAATACACCAGATAGTTGTTGTTGCCTTGTACAGTCTGATGCAATCTAATATAACTGTTCTGCCATGAAGTCTAATTTGATGTGATATGCCTGACGAGTCCATTATTACATCTCATTGGACACCCTGCAGCCAATCCGAATGGAGTATTTATCCAGAACATGGTGTAAGATGCCTATAAAGTTCAGTGTTGTGTTGACACCGTCATAGAGGTGTTCATAAAGTACATTTGTTATCATTAAGTTTATTAGCGGTGGCGTTTTACTGCATTAAATTTAGAGGTGTTTCTAATATTCTACATCCTCTATGTATATGTACATGTAAGTGGGGAGGACGAAAAAATAGAAACATCTCAAAATGTAATGTAGCCCATTACAAAACTAACTTTAGTATGACCTTAGTAATAAACATAAACTTAAACATTTTAACATGATCATGTATGAGTTTCGTAAATATGTTGTATTGGATTGAATAAGATTGTACCGGTATATGTGATAAAGTGGACAATGAGTGTTTTTCACTCTGAACCACAATGTCAACCTTGTATGTAATAAATCTGGTCTGAATTTGCAGATATTAAACTTTTATGAAGGAATTCATTGACTGAAGTTCCTCATAATGATAATAGTTAATCATCTTCTTGTCCTATGATAGATCGGGATACTTTTACTTAGTCGGTTAGCTGTTAATATTTAAAAAACAAATACATTTGGTGTGCTTCTGCTTTGGACTGCAACAAACAGTTAAATGAGTATATGTTCATTCTGTAATGAGAGGATGTTTTCACAAGTAGGGAACTAAGATGTTGCATGAGGGATTTCTTAATGATTTCAGCACACTGGTTTGGTCTTGCAGCCTCCTGAGTCTGTGGGTGCATATTGTAAGTTACATGTGTTTCTTAGTAACTTAAAAAAAGTCCGGACTTTTCCATTAAAAAGTTAGTACCGCCTTCACCTTGCATGTCATTGTTTTCTGAGAAAAAATTTCCTTTATGAATTTCGCACAGTTGCTGTATTGTTACAGTGCCATGACCAGCGTCTACATGTGGAAATTTGTTGGCTTGCTGTGCTGCTCACCTCTAACAAGAATGGCAAGTAATAATTACACAGAAAAAAGAGACAATTCAATCTCCAGGCAGTCTCTATGGTGACTTTACATTCTTGGCCTGCGACTGCATGAAACTACAACGACTGGCCGTGAAAAATGCTGTTGAACTTTCAGAACTCTAAATACTTGACTGTGGGGCAGCTGTTTCTAAAAGAGGATAGAAACAAATTCCCATGGTGTTCACTGTTTTGTTTAGCAGGAGATAAATGTATTTTGTGTAGTCTTGTGTAGTATTATGCATGTACTAAAAAATTGCATGTACTAAAAAAAACAGTTGACTTTAAGGTGGTGGTTGTTGTTATTGTTGTTGTATACAGCTAAGTAAATACCATTATTGGGATGTCATTTTACGGCACTTGAAATGATAAAAGCAGTAAGGGAAAGTGGCTCAAAACTTCGGAAAATAATGCTGTGGGAAAAATATTAAACCTGAGCCCAGACCTCCCAACGACTGGTTTGCACAAAATATACATTAGCAGCCTGGCACCAGGCATAAACATGTAATTACTGAAGATACCCAAAAGAACAATTATAGGGACAGTAACACAACCTTACTAAAGCTGTTTTGGTTCAAGAACCAATGATTAACAGTGATGGTAAATAAATGGGATTGCTCAAAAAATAAAAAAGCTTACAAAGATTTACTAATAATTTACCACCACTGGCGCCTACATGGCTCCTGCCCCCTATGCCAAATCCTATGTTTTTGATTTGTCAACCCTGTCTGTTTGGACATAACACTGGGTGATGTACTAACCGAATTATCCATATTGTCTCCATTTTAAGCTGCTGGAATGGGACTTGTGTTTTTCTATTAAATAAAGGCCAATCAAAATACTACTTAACCCTTGCACAATAAGCTTAAATCATATTAAACACTGCATTAGTTGTGGATATTAGAAAAAGGAGCTTAAAATATTTCATTAGATGACTTAACCTGAAAAGAAATCTGTGCTTCTGCCTTAGTCAGCACACTGATCAAAATAGGCCTGCACTCATTTTCTTAGAGATGATATTTTCACAGCTGCAGCATAAAAAAACTTTATTTTGTGGACTGTGGTGTCTGAAAAGTTAACAGACCTTGGCACAGAGGCGTTATGTTTGTTCTTGTCTCAAGGTGAGCCGCAAATGGAAGTCGCCCATTTGTCTGTGACACACTGGGGGCCGTTCAAGGTAATACATGACTGAGGTGAACCCTAACCTCTTTTCCAAGCTAAAATATTGGTGTGGTTACATTATTTATATTGGTTGTAGTGTTAGTCTATAATATGTAACAGGGCATGTGAACGTCTCATTATTTGTAACTTTTTATGTTATTCAATTTGTAACTCATTCTATGGCAATAATATTCATATAGGCCTAATAGACTAATTTTCTTGTAGGCCCATTTAAGTAAATTCATCAAATAAATAGTCCAAAGTGCAAAGTACAATTTTTTCCTTAAGAAATATAATAGGCTAGAGTAAAGGTATAAAGATGCACAAAAGTAGGCTACCTAAAAATTGAACGTGAGTGAAGTAACCTTTGTGAGAAAATAGGTACTTTCCACCGGTGACAGTGACCTTATTTCAACTTTATGGTTTTCTGTTTGATCTCAAATAGTACAATATGGTTTTAATTAATGTTTTAAAGTTATCTTCTCAATTGGAAAAATACTTTACATCGGCTTACTTCTTTATTTAAATTAGTGCAAACTTCTTATTCGTAAGTTTCATAAACCAATCTGACAGTGTCAGAAAAACACGTGTAGCTCTCAACCACAAGTACCCTTCACCAAAGATGCTCTCAACCGGTAGAACAGACAGGATCTCGCGATGGTCTATAATTTATTTGGCGCGAGAACGAATGACAAGAAAGGAAGTGACGTTGTATCTACGTAAGCCTTTGTAGTAAGCACTAGCCAATCTGACGTCCGATAGGTATAACTGGAAGCAGCGTGGTCAAGGGCACCGGCTGAACGAGACAGATAGCAAGGAAGCAGCAAGGCGAGGAACCTCGTGTCAAAGCCAAAGGCCGATTAAGGAAGAAGTCTGTCATTTTGAGCTGTGTTGAAGAGAAGGTGAGAGTTTTGTTTGTGTCAAAGCTAGTTGCAACATTTCAAATTGCGCCGACCGAGATGTGTTCAAGTTTATTGTACTGACATACAACGTTGACGCTACAAGACTTAGAGCTGTGAAAAGACATATGGTTAAGCCTTAATTTTTCTTTGGAGAGTGTGTTAGAAAATGGCACATACATCGCATGTTTAGTTTTGGCTACTCTATTTAAGTAATGTTACCTTCGTTAATGAAATTCTAACGTTCTCGTCTACAAAGCACACGGCAGCGGAGTCTGTTACGCCACCTGTCACTTGTTTAAAGACATGCCTCCTCTGTACTTCATTATACTGTGGACAGAAATCGGTAGCGTGGTTGTCTGTTCTCTAAATACATCCGTGGGGTCGAGACGTTGTCAATGCAACTAGGGCGCCATAACGACGGACGCCAGTGGTCACGTTCAGCTGAGGGATCTGCTCTGTGCTGGTGTTAAATACAGCTTGCTTCTCTGAATGACCCTTCCTGCTTAGGGGTAACCGTGTCAGTAGGTAGACATTATACTGACCTTGACAAGCAATAATAGGTTGTTGCATAGATACGCTATCATTACTACAGTATTTATAACCTATAGACTATGTAAATAATCCTAAATGTTTGGCCCTATTAAGGTGAAGCTGTAGAGCGATTTGATTTGTCAGAGATGTTATGTTAACATATGGTGGGACAGGAGCTAGGCCTATATTTGGTTATGGCCAAGTTCAACACACTGTTCAGACTAGCAGTAGGCAAACTAGACAAGCCTTTTGCCTTTCAGTTTGTCCTGAAATTGTCTTTTTGCATTTAAGGTCACACACACATAAAACAGTTATAAAATTATTTAGTTTATGGAAATACCTGTTTGCAGTATCTGTTGTAGAATTATTAATTTGAATGTATTTTTTACTGTCTCTGACATGGATAAACCTCTGCCCCAAAGGTTTAGTGTGTACCCAGCATTGCAAGATGGGGAAATGTTAAACTGTCTACCAGAGGCTTGTGATCATGTGGAAATTATCATATTTTAAATAAAATGATCGTACAGAAGTCATAACCACGAGAACTAATGGGTGTATGTGTAATTTTACAAAAAGCGGATTGAAACAACTTTTTTGACAAAAAAAACCTACAAATCTACCAACATCGGGGTGACATGTTGCATAGAAGCCATTCTTAAATCCATCAGTCTGACAATGTTTGTAAAAACCTAATATTACAAAATCCTTTTCAAGACAGTCTCATTTGAAGTCTGTTTATATTCTGCATAAATTGTTAAGACCATAAGCTAAGTCGATTGCATAAATAACTGGGCCTACTGGCGCATTAAAAACAACTTTACTTAAACACAGCATACCTTTAGCGAGAAAGTTCGTGTTTTACTACATCCTGTGTTGCTGTTTTAATATTTTTGCAGACTTATGCATGGGATTTGCCTGCCTCACTGTTCTCCTTCTGGCTTTTTCCCATGAGCTTTTCCCCAGTGTGACTCTCACATGATTTGCCACTTTACAAGCCTACAGGATTAGACCAATTTGTGTAAAGTGTTTGACAAAAAAAAAGCGTATGCCACCACCAAGGGGCTTCAAAAAAACAAAACGAAATGTCCAATATTTTAATTTTTTAAAACCATTTAATTTAATGTCAGCCGAGACATGGGTGCATATTCTGCTCAAAACACTTTGATTTTAAACGCTGCTATTTCCTCTTCTGTGTGCATGTTTCCAGTTAAGGCTCAACCACTAGTTAGACAAGGGTTTTCCTTTTTAATTGTATGGCATTTGGCTCCAGGAACGCCTCACAGCTCTTACTGGAACAGGAAGAACAAAATTAATTTTCTCGGAATGATGTGAGTGTACAAATCACGTCCCACTTCTTATGAAATGTAATAACATTTTTCTTGCATTAGTTGAAGTGCTCTCATAGTGCCAGATAAGAAGGCAGGTTGTCTTCTGAAAGGTGACTTTACACTTAAACACAAATTAAGAGCCTGACCATTTGCTGATGGCAAAGCCCTTTTGACAAATGGGCTAGGTCTTTGACGCTATGATAGTTATTAGGTTAATCAGCGTTATGGAAAGTGTATTTATGGTTACACTGAATAGTAATAATTATGACTAAATGTGTTTTACTGTAGTGATCATAAGTAAATGATCATCTCAGCAGTTTTAAAAAACATGACAACCTTTCTGGTTGCATGCATGTTTGATGAAGTTAATTTAGTGAATGAGTGTGATAAATTCACTATTTATATGAAGGACGTTTTTACCTCTTGACTTCTGCGCACCCTATCAACGACCCTCAGCTGAGTTCATAGTAGTTCTGTTGTAATGTTAGAACAGAAGTATTCGTGCCACAGCTTTCATAACCCACTATTTATGAAGCAATGGCTGAGCTACTTTTTCTTCTAAGGGATTTGTTCAGTCACTAAACAATATGATGAAGCCACTTTACAACATATTTAAACCTTGAAACCAGAGAGAAATTCACAGATATTTAGTCTGTCTGCAGGACTATGCAGTCATTGAACTTAAACATAAATGTTTAAGTTCAATGCCAACATTAGAAATGAATTCCAGTCTCTTGCATGTTTTTAAGTTTAGGTTCTTTTATTCTAAAGGAAGATAATTCCTGAAAACAAGTGAGAATGGCAGGCTTTTTCACAACCCTAATTGTTTTTGTTGCCTTGGCTACAAATGTTCAGTATGCACATGAACTCTATCCAATATCATTTCTTGTTAAAGCTTGGGGGGGCCGTGCTGCCGTGCCCTTATTGAGCATGACTGTCTAACAGGTTATGACTTCAAGTGTCACTCCCACAAGGGCGTAACTTTAGTTGGATCTTACTATCTCTTTTGCACACACTTGGCTAAAAATGATTCAATGGAGATACAGACTGTGCCTCTTAGTTGTGGTTCAGAGAAAGAAAATACAAGAAAATGTACCCCTTAATGGAAATATAGCACATGCTATCACTTTTTAGAGTTGTGTTTTGTTTGTGCGTGTTCCTTTTTTCATTCTTGATTTGTGTTTTGTTTCATCTTGCTAATATCCAAAGGTCTCAACTGAAAGTGTAGCTAATCTGATTAGAGTACTGAGGCCTGGTATTTTTGGTATATAAGATTATAGACATAGCTCTGCCCACCTTAGAGAGCAATTAGCTTTACAGGTAACCAAGTGCCATTTTTACTCCATATTCATCAAGTGTCTTTAGTTTGTTGCAAAGCAGGCTATGAATAGGACATGTTTGTGACCTATAGGTCTTATGTACTTGGTTGTATCACCCCTCAAATGGGGTGGGACAAAATATTGATACAGCAATATATTGTTGTCCTTCCTGCAATACGAGAATCAATATACATGGTGCCAAATATTAATATTTTTATGAATCAAAAAGACGCTGTAAATGGTTCTCCTGCTCCAAGTCAATGGATGGCTCTTTGAGAAAGTGCTCGGAACATCATTGAAGGAAATTGTAACATAAGTTAACTAAAGGAAGATGATTTCAACGGGACATCGGACAGCAGTTAAAGGAAAATAACCAATGCCTCAGCCAATTTAAGGCCATTTTCATTAATAGACTGAAAAACTTGTGGTGCCAAATTGTGGTGCTTTCTAACCATTAGACTTGCGGTGAATAAACCGAGAACCCTAAACCTTGTCACAGGCATTCTGTATTCATAGTTCAATATTGTGATGTATTGTTATGGAATTGTCTTTCAATATGATTATCGCAGAATTTCATTAGCGTGATATTATTGTGAGCCTTGTATTGTATCTGGTGATGCCCATCCCTCAAGGTTGAAGAAGTCAAGGGAGTTCTGAGGTTGTTTGAGGCCAAGCCATGTTTTAAAATTAGCTGTGCTGCATAATGCCTAGCATTACAGTGGTTTAGGTGCCCAGGTGACTGACTGATAGGCTGAGGTTGTAAGGCAAGGCCATGTTATTTCTCGACCACTTTCCAGCCAGAAAGGCAATTCAGTTATATTCCTTTGCACTTGTTAATTCTTCATTAGTTCAATGTTGACAACAGGCCAGTCACCAAGTGCTAAATGTTTCTTAGTTTTTTACATTCCTTTGCATTTTAGTTAGTTCAATATGAGCCTGTACACAATGTCATTTGTTTGTTTATTTATATGTACATGTGGTGGCAAAAAGTAAATTCTGAAAGTTTGGATTAATACCAATCCTGAGTATCTGACAGTTGTATTAATGTTAATCTGAGTGAGCAGTGTACCAGAATGTTAAAATCTGAAGGCAAACCCCGCCCTACCTCCTTAACTAACGCATTTTCTGCGGGAGAGCCTGTGGCCTTAGAGTACATGAATATGTTTTAGATCTATGCTGTCTTGGAAGCATGCTGTTGGAGTGTAGCAAGGCTATGCTTTGGTGCTGCAAGTTAGTGCAGGGCTGATTGTGTCCCCTTGGCATTTGCCCACACAAGCTCTCCTCACGCAACATCCAGTTAGGGATCTCTTTTCAGTGAAGCTTGTAAATTGGCCTGTAGGGATCATTTAAGAGTTTATTTCTTTGCTGTTTGGCTGCACAGAACATATCATGATCACAGGCAAGCTTGGTGTATTTTTGTCCATTTTCAGTTTTAGCTCTACTTTTGTTTAATTACAGAATAAACTTACTTGTGGTCAACTAATAAAGTTGTTGTCCAAATTTGACCAATTGTTCATGTGGTTTGTGCTTGAGTTTACTGTCAACCAAGCAGTGTTTTTTTCAGTCCAAAGTTCGGTAAGTGTGGTAATGGTTTAACCCAAAAGGCTACATAATTCCCCACTGTTTAATTCCCCAGGCTTGATAAGACAAGGATTGACACATTTTGGTCAGTTTTGTTGTTCTAAGGTCAGAGTAGAAGCTTAGTCAAATCATCTTGCATGCATACTATTACTGGGATTAAGGTTGGGTAAGAATTTCGTTGCTGTGTGCTTAATACATAAATTGGTTGGTTTAAGGTGGAACTTTATACCTACTGCCAACTCTTAATGGAATTCCATTTTCTGGGGAGGGTTTTAGTGTCATGTCACCGAAGAAAGTATTTAGCAAATCCTTTGAGTAGGTAGGTCTCATTTAGTTTGCACTCATTTTTGGTAGAAAAGGATTGCTGGAGTTTGAAAATAGATTAATACATGTTGTTGTGCAGCAGGCACTGCAGCAAGTATCTCCTCTCCAATGCAAATTTAAGAATACCTTGCAAAACAGTTTTAAACAGAGCCCCCTGTTGCCAGAAGATGGAAACAAAGCAAAAAGGCAAAATTACCTAACCAGGTTATATGACCATTTTGTTGTTAATTATGCAACGTTAGACAGTTAGAAAGCCTTTCTCCACCCCCATAAAAACATGGTTTGACTTTGTACTGCTTCCATTGTTAACATCCCTTTTGTCATGCCACATTTGAACAAACAAGTTTTAGTCAACGAAAAGTCTGAGCATTTTAGTCAGAATTATCCATGTCTAGTTTTAGTTGATAAAAATGGCATTGTCTTTTAGTAGTGCAATTATATTTAACCGTGTGTGTGTGTGGATAGATAGTAAAAGTACCTAGTGGTATAGACAAACCAAAATGTTCTTTTAGCCAGACACTTCCTGAATGTAGCAGAGTCTGAACCCTGTAGACAAAAGGTAAAATCAAAAAGCCACCCAACGAACAACAAGAAACATCAGTAGGCAATAATCAATGTCTCACTGCCTCGATGCAGAATCATCCATGTCCGTATCGCGAAGCAATGATTAATTTCAACATCCCTACTAATCGGTCATTTGAATACTAACAGATATAGTTTTTGACCCATCAGATGATGCACCATACGTAAGCCTCTCTCCTGAGGGCCATCACATGCGTCGATCTTACTTCAATATTTAAGAAAATATACAGAAGACTTGCATTTCAGGTTTTGTTCCGCTGTCAAATTGAAACCTTGTTTTGTTTGGCACCTCTTTCGAATCAAAACTTGTTAAAGTATTCTGGCAGTGGAGTTCACATGGAGGCATGGAGTCTGTGTTGACCTGTGCTGGACACTGGTCTTTTGTGCTTAGGAACAGTGCTGCTTTTCAAGTTAGCAGCAAAGGAAACCCCGTGGATGTTTGGATAAGAGGTGGGACGTGTTCTTTGGACACCAAATTATTCCCAGAACTGAAACCCATACACTCACACAGTAAAGAAATAAAATCTTATTGTACAAAATAATCTACCTAAAATCTATTAATTCAGTATAACATCCCTTGTAGACTTAAAGTATTTATTTATAGCTATCAAGTCTATAGGGGATTTGCGTTAAATTGCGATAAAGATTATTTAGAAGAGTGTTTTTAAAAATGGTGAGAGACCACCACAATCAATCTGTGGGCCTGATTCTTCACTAATACTTTCCTTCTTTTGTTTCCCATTTGAAGCAGCAATGGACCAGGCAAGATCAACAATATCTAAAATTGTGAGTATTATAACTAGTCTTACAACCTAAATCCTTAAATAAGAAGCTTTGCTCTCAAGAATTATCCTCCCCATTATTACCATTTGAAATGAGTGTTATAATCAACTGTTTTTTTCCATCTTGGGAACAAGTTATTTTTACTTGATATTTTATCAACCGATTGCTGATTATTGGGTAGAGTGACTTGAGAATATTTTCCCTGCAGTTAATGTTATATTATTTACAGGTAAGTGCTGTAAATTTATCTTGGCTAAGCTTAGTGATGGTATTGTTTTCCAGATAGTAAATTATAGTCGTTAAATGCTCCGTTAGGGGGTCTTCTTGATTAGTTTAAAGTGATGGCGGAAAGAGCTGGGCAACTCTTGCTGGAGTAGAATATAGGGTTATTACTGACCAAATTAGCTTTTATAAAGGATTTTTATTAGCGTTAGTAAATTCATTAGCTACAACCTGGATACCCTTATGTATTTAAAGTATGGCTCATTAGAAAGTGGAATATGAAACTGTATTACTGATGTTGGAACATTTAAGGATGAATCTTTATACACTCGCATCTATAATATAGATCATCAAGTCAAAATTGTAAAAACCCCTGTTGGTCAATGATTCCAGCTGATGTCCTGCAATCATAGGTTACTACATATCTCCTAAAATAAATAAGGTTCTTAGCTAAATAATAAACCATATCTTTTTCTCATACCTGCATCATTCTTTGATTACAGTTTAACGGAGAGCCACACTCCTACACGCGTTTCAACCTGACCCAGAACATGGAAGGCGATAACAGCCAGGTGGAGATGAAGCTGTCATCGGACATCGATGAAGAGGTCGGGGAAAACGGTGTGGGAGACAACCGTAATCACAACTCTAACCGTAAACCTTACGTGGCTCAAAAGCTTGGACGCACACCGAAGAACCTCTGCTTCATGGCCGCCGCTACCCTCCTCATCTTTATCATCGGTAAGGCTGGTCGTCGTAGCGGGAAACTGCCGTGACCTAACGCGACACTCCCAGAATGACGGGGGTGTGTTTTTGATTCTCTGCATGTGGATGGACAAATTTTAGTTTCAAAAGTAGCTAGAGGCCGCAAAAAACCTCAGCTGGCTAAACTATTAAAACACGGTGGGTTTGTTCAGGACACCCTCCATGTGTTGCTGGCAGTGATGACGCAGTGAATAGGGACAATTCTCTCCAACCAATCAGTCAGAAGGTTTTCACGTCACCTTTTGGTATCACCTCAGCTTGCTTGAAACCTCGACTGAGGTAGTACTAGAAAAAGTTCCTGTTAGCAGGTACCAGGTACTTTTTTTTTCTTTCGTAACGGAAAACCAAAAGAGTCGAGTAGCTACCATTCTGTGGAGAAAATGCCTTAAGGCAACCTTTTATATCTAGAAGTCAGGCTTTGGCATGTAGTAGTTGATAAAATAAAATATAATGTACTGGATGTGTGTGTGAAAGAAGTTTCTCGGGTGTCGAAAGGTATACGTAATGTACAGTACTTTCATAGTCAGTTGGTGGGAGAGCATTTAAAAATGCTGACTGTGTGGTTTAGCTGTAACTTGATTAGCCTTTAGTTTGTCCTTGGATGTGTACTGCCCTTCTCTCGGTCAGTACAGTTGTTTCCCATCACTCCTTGTTCCTCATTTGAAGCTACTACTTTCAGGGTACTTGCTTGGCTACCTGGTTCATCGGAAGAAGGACTTGGCTCCCACCTGTGCCGCCTCCGTGGTTCGTTTAGATGAAGAAGTTGCCCATGAGACGGGTGCTGCATCCCTCATGGACTGGGATGATGTCAAAAAGCTCCTTTCTCATAAAGTCACTGCTGCCAATTTTGAACCGGTCTTTCGGTAAATATAAAACCCACATTGTAGTGAGGCAAAATTTCTTAATTTGTATTTTGATTTTAAAAGCGAGTCATTGCTTCCTCCTATCCTAGTGAGTTTTCCAGTGCCAACCACCGGGCTGGTTCTCCAGAGGATGATGCTCTGGGGAACAAGGTGATCCAGAAGTTCAAAGAGTATGGCATGAAAACCTGGACCGATGAGCACTTTGTCAAGGTTCAGGACCGCCCAACTTCTGGCTCCAACAGAGTTGTTTTCAAGAATGGGAATGCAATGCATCCAGAGGGATTCCTGTCCTACAGTGCCACTGGACAAGTAACGGTAATCAGAGTTTAATTAAGCAGATTTATTTTTAATTTTTTGGAATTAAGTAGAAACAATGCGTAAATGTATTTATTTTTTCTTCCAGGGTGCTGCCTTGTATGCATATTATGGGCAGGAAAGCGACTTGAGTTTGCTGCAGGATAGAAGCATCAACATGACTGGCAGGGTCATGCTGGTCAGAGCTGGTAGGATCAGCTTAGCTGAGAAGGTGGGTGGTTTTAGAAAAAAAATCAGTATATGACTAATATTACTTTAAACGTTCTTCCTTTTTTCCCTCACACAAAGTCATTTTGTGGTTAGTGTGCAAATAATTAATTCCATGACCCCGTTTCTTTTTTGCTCACAGGTAGCAAATGCCGCCAAAATGGGTGCCTCTGCTGTGTTGATCTACCCAGACGCCACTGATTACATGAATTTAGACTCAATTCAGCTCTTTGGACATGTAAGTGTGGACAGTTTAGAAGCATAATATTGGAAAATTGAACCCACTGGATAGGCATATGGTATAAGATTACTCAGGAACACAAAAGCATTCAAAATGTCACTATCTTAGCTGTTGGCAAACTCGGTAAAACATCTCATTCCATCTAACCATCTCATGTCCGCTTACCCCAGGTCCACATGGGTTCAGGGGATCCCTACACCCCAGGCTTCCCCTCCTTCAACCACACCCAGTTTCCACCGGTCCAGTCTTCAGGCCTCCCAAAAATCTTGGCTCAGACAATCACAACAAATATGGCTGCCAGCATTCTGAAGTAAGGCCCCCACATGCTACAAACCACCTGAAACAATGCACTTACATATTAAATATTTCTCTTGCACAGTGATTGTCTACTACATTGTTCTAATATTTATTGTATCTGTGTCTGACAGGCAACTCGGGGGTCAGGATGGGCCAACAGGGTGGGGAGTCCTCAACAAACTGGGAGAAGAGAGCGATCAGATTACTGTGGAGGTCAACAACATTCTCACTGAGAAAAAGATAAATAATGTCTTTGGGGTAATCAAAGGCTTTGTGGATGCAGGTACAATGAGATGTTTCTTTAACATCAGAAATAGACTGATTGGTGTTCTGAAAAAAGATAATGAATGTCTTTTTATTTATTTATATTACTGTAGATCGATATGTGGTTATTGGTGCCCAGAGGGATGCATGGGGTCCAGGTTTTGCTGCATCTACCGTCGGCACCAGCGTCCTCGTTGAGCTTGCACGTTCAATTTCAGATATGGTGAAGAACGGTAAGTCTCAAGGTCAAAGTATATGCAAAGTCAAAATCTGAGAATTATCAATTTACAAGGGTGCTGCACTTTGTGTTAATATGCACTTGTTATGTGCTTGACAGACGGATTCAAACCAAGGAGAAGCATTGTGTTTGCTAGCTGGAGTGCTGGAGAATATGGGAGTGTTGGCGCCACAGAGTGGCTAGAGGTGAAAATTGCATGAAGAATTTTGTACTAATGGTTTTCCCAACTGCATTTTTCTTAATCAGCAGCTTTTATGCTGTATTAGTACTGATTGGTGTTAGTACTCTTCCTTCCTTCATTTGTTTTTCTATATCCAGGGTTATGTATCCTCTTTGAGCATGAAAGCCTTCTCCTACATCAACCTGGATGGAGTTGTAACAGGTATTTACTTCAGGTTTCCAGGCTAATTAAATATTCAACAGCTTCCCATACCTGCAATATAGCAGTAAAAGTGAATGACTGATTGTAATTCTTCTTTTCCAGGTCAGAAAGGATTTAAAGTGGCAGCCAGTCCCTTGATGCACAGCTTGATTGAGAGCACTCTGAATGAGGTAGAATTCAGTTGTAGGACTTCTCAGTGAATCAGACTTTTAATACAAGCCTGCAGTGTTGTCGTTAGTTAAGTACTTATCAACACTTATCAACGTAACGTACGTATGCAATTGTCTTCTCCTCAGGTGAACTCCCCAAACAATGCTGGGACTCTCTTTTCTCGATTTGCAAAGGGCAACTTTGAATCAGAGGTGTAAGTTTTTCTCTCACGATAGACAACTGCTCTGTCTCACCCTCCCCCAAGGTTAAGAGTCTGGGTGTCATCCTTGACATCACATTATCTTTTCAACCCAATATCAACAACATTACCCTGTCGGCCTACTTCCACCTACGTAACCTCAATCGCCTCCGCCCCTCCCTTACCCCCCACACTACTGCCATCCTTGTCCACAGTCTTGTCACTTCCAGTCTCGATTTTTGCAGCTCTCTTCTCTTTGGTCTTGCTCACAAATCCCTCCATAAACTTCAATTGGTCCAGAATTCAGCTGCCCGCATCATTACTCGAACCCCCTCCATCTACCACATCACTTCTGTCCTCCAACAGCTCCACTCGCTCCCGGTCCAGTTCCGTATCCAATTCAAAGTCCTCCTGTTAGCATTCAAGGCCATCCACAACCTCGCCCCCCCTTATTTGTCTGGTCTCATCCAGCGTCCCTCTCCTTCCCGTCCTCAGATCCTCTTCCTCCATAAACCTCTCTGTCCCCACCGCCCGTCTCACCACCATGGGGGACAAAGCATTCAGCCGCTCTGCTCCCCTTTTCTGGAACTCATTACCACTCCAACTCAGAAACAAGGGTTCATTCCCCCATTTCAACTCCCAAAAACACATCTGTTTAAAACTACCTATTCCACTTAAATGTCTATTCCTCTGCCTTTTCCTTTTTGTTAGTATAGTATTTGTTTTGCTGTTGTATAGTATTTGTTTTGCTGTATAGCATTTGGTTTGCTGTTTTATGTATATCATTTGGTTTGCTGTTCAATATATGAATACCCTGTGCGTCCTTGAGTGCCAAGAAAGGCGCCTTTAAATAGAATGTATTGACGAGGTTGTTGGTCCAGTTACATCCATGGTGTCTAGTTAGTGTTTATACATCACCATGGCATCCAAGCTGTTCTCACAAGTACCACAACGACAGCTGGAATGTGTAGGATAGCTGTCATTCCAATGTTTGGCTCAAGTTCCCTACTATTCTTTTCCCAAATATTTACCTATGTCAGGATAAAGCTCCATTTTGCATGTGTTTATTATCCAGGTTGGTGCCTCTGAAGTTGGATAATGCTGCTTATCCCTTCCTTACCTTTTCTGGCATTCCCTCAGTATCATTTGGATTCACCTCTGATAAATCTGTAAGTCATCCTCTCATACTACATTAAGCTTTTCGAATCAAGAGCCGTAGACCAGGGCAACGTTGTACATTAAACCGTTACGTTAAAGTTTGGTTAATCCCTGGATATATCTTTCATAACTGTAATTCACAAAAGATCTTGCTTTTCCCTCCCAGTTCTACACGTTCTTTGGCACAGAGCTGGACACCTGGGATAAACTGAACCTGGCCACAGGCAACCAGGTTTCTCAGCTGGCTGAAATAGCAACCCGGTTTGCTGGTCATATGGCGCTGAGGCTGGTACATGATCATCTGCTGCGGATGGACGTGATGAAATACGACAAGATTATACGTACTCGAGTGGCTCAGATCAACGGGAAAGTCAAGGCTGTTCAGAGAGTGAGTGTCCCATTGTTTTCTTGCTAACTTGGGTTGAACTTTTCAAACAGTTGTTAGGGTTGTTACCTTAAAGGTGCTCTAAGTGATGCTGGATATCGGCACTTCTTGTTGATGTTTGAAGTAAACAAAGCGAAGGCGAGCTCGCCACTCCCTCCCCCTAATCCATCCCCTCCCGCTCGTTTCCATGCTTCCGTGCACTAACCCCCCCCCCCCAAATCCTTCTAGTTTGTAGGCTGGAACCCTGTTTTTTTGTTTTTGTTTTTTTTTTTTTTTTTTTTTGTGCAGGTTGGCGCGGTTTGTTTTTGTTGCCATTAGTGGAGCCTGGGCTGTCTATAGAGACCATGTTTTTACTGTGTTCAGGGGACAGACGGCTAGCACATAGGCTAGCACATAGTGAGGAGGATAGTGTTTGCTGTATTTAACCAAAAATGTTGTAGCCTATAAACACGCCACATTGCTTAGAACACCTTTTTTTTTTTTTTTTTTTTTTTTTTTAAATACAAGAGTCTGCATTGAGGAAAAATAATCAACCATTGAAAATCAAGCTTTGTAAAGGAGTCAATTTACCTGTGCCCAGAAGATGCACGTCCCTTTTAGTTTGGTTTATTCAGAACACCAGATGACCCCTGTGGATGCTATGTGTGCTTCCAGCTGCAGCCCAAGCGGTTGCCCAAGGACCTGACGATGCAGTGGTTGATGTCGGCCTCTGGCTCCTACAGTCGCGCCTCTCGCAACCTGGCGACAGACATCCAGAACAGTGACCTGGAGGACATCGAGATGTGCCGTATCATTAACGACCGCATAATGGCGGTAAGACCTAGACTAAATAAATGCCAAAAAAATTATTTTATTGCTGCATATTTGTGAGTATGCACTTGAGTATGCTCTCAAATCTTAAGATTCCTTAACTGTCGGGTGTCTTGATAATAATTAGTTTAATGTGCTTTACTGTTGAGGCACTGAAACCAGGTTTTCTTAATCAGTGGAAGATAACAGTGTTTATGGAGGACACCCATTGCTCATAGTGAGACAAAGTTGGAGCAGTTTTGGGTAATTCACATGTTACTGTCTGTGTTTTGTATTGTTGTCCTCGCTTTTTTTTTTTTAAGAAATACTTTTTATACTTAATCCTTGAGAGAACCAAATTTTCAGGGGTTTAACAAACTAAATTCTTTATCATATTACTGAACTGTCTTTTCTAGCAGTGAAAATTTAACTGCACGTTTTTTATGAAGCAGCAAAGGAGAAGGGTTATAATTCATTCATTTTTTGTTTTGTTTTTTAAGAACGTTTAGCAAACTACCTTTTTTCTATCATCCAATTTTTTTCCCTTCTTGTTTCTGTACTGTAGGTGGAAAGGAACTTCCTGTCGCCATTTGTCTCTCCCAGAGAGAATCCTTTCCGCCACATCCTGTTGGGCTCCGGATCTCACTCTCTCGAGGCTCTGTCTGTGCACCTGGACGCCCTCAGGACGGACAACCCCGAGGCAGACGCCAACCTGTTCCGCAACCAGTTTGCCCTGGCAACCTGGACCATTCAGGGCTGTGCCAACTCACTAGCAGGGGACGTCTGGTCTTTGGATAATGAAATCTAAAAATTAATTTCCCCCTCCTCTCTTGTTCATAATTTGGCCCTCTTATCACAACTGGCAGTGATCATTAACCAACAGTCACAGATCCACAGCTTTTTAAGTTAATTTAAACAGATTGAGGAAACGGGCTGGAGCCGTTACTAAACAGATATTGCAGTTATCAAAATTGCTTCCCTATTTTTTAACATTTGAGTAATGAGCTCATCTTCCTTATTTCTGCAATTCTCCATAAAGCAAAACATTGATAGAAATGTCCTTAAGCAAAGGGTTGACCTCAAAGTTTAGAGGGTTCTTTTCTTCTTCTGTTTTTTGTCCACTTTGGAAAGACAAAAACCTTAAATTTTTCCATGTGGTATTTAAATACTGCATTCAGATTACTTTGGTGCTAGTAGCAACTACACGGCCATGTTATGTGGCAGTGCTACTTAAATTAGTGCTACCCTAGTTGAATGCAGTGAAATTGAGCACAGTATCAGGTCATAATCACAGGAAAGGCTGTTTGCAACCTCAGAGATGGATAAAACAGGAAAGCCGATAGGGTACGATATTAGAAGCGCAAAACTTTCCATCTGTTTACCATAATTATTACAAATCAGAACTGCTGGTATTTCCACTGCAGGTCTAGCCTTGTGTTCAAACCTGAGCTGGTTTGTGTTGGTAGCTATAATTCAAAACCGTGCTGAAATCTGCTAGTCAACTCATTGTCAGGGATTCAGATGTCTCTACAAAAGGACTGACGATGAAATAACAATATCATAGTTGTGTTGGCACAAAACACACCTAAAAATAGATTTTGGGAAGTCAGCTGTTACTTGGCATTGTTTAACACTTGTGCTGCATTAATCCTTTCTTTCTCCAACAAAAAAATGGAGAAAGAAATCTAAAATTGTTAATTACCTGAATGATCTGCCCCCTGACATGAGGACAAATCTCTGGAGGCCTTTTACCAAAAACCAATGGAGAAGGTCTCTAACCATGTGGCACTGAAATCGTACGTCTATTTATTGTGTTATTTATTTATCAGTGGCAGGGTTCACTATAAATAGTTTTTTTATTGCCTTTTATAAAAAAATAGTGTATAATTATCGGGAGCAGTGCCTTCCATAATTATGACAGTTATACTGTCGAAATAACCAAAGCAGCATCTGCTTGAAAGAAGTGTACATGTTGACTGACGGCCAGTACTGAACAATCACAGTACCCTGCACAACTCTTAATCATTTTCTTTTTAACTGACTGGATTGGTCTTTCGGGCAAGGCTAGCTTGGGAAACATTTACATCTCTGGCTGTCAGTACTGGTCCCTTGGTACACGTGCACATCTCGTCCTGACAACATTATCGGGAGCAGTGTCTTCCATAATGTGGAAAAAAGAAGGTAGTTTTTGCCTACCACTGTGTGTCCGTATCGGAGGCAGTGCCCTCCATATTTCACTGTAGGAGTGGATGTTTTTTTCGGGAACAGTGTTTCCCATAATGTGTGTGTACATACATACACAGAAAATTGCTACACAACGCAGCCCTTCTATGATGTTTCCATGCTAATGTAATTTCCTCCTAAGGAAAGGTTTTAACATCGGTGCTTCTGAAAACTTCCCATTTTGTCTCATTAGTAAGGTAAAGAAGCCGTCTTTTCTTTGGGCTTTATGATATGGAACTGAGTGAAATGTATCAAACATGTTTGAGAACACTGGTTGTAGGGATGTGTTCTACACTATGTCCGGAAAAGATCACCGCTCACTCAAATAATGGGTTTTGTTTTTTGATGATTTAGTCTGTGTGAAAGTACATTCTGCCTTCTATTTTGATGTGTTCAGTCACTGTTGATGATCTTTGTGCCTTCTTGTTTCATGACTGCATTGTAGAGCTGAGTTCTACGTACAGTACTTAGAGGTTTTGGAGGATGTGTGTGTGGCATGTTTGTTTAGTTTTGACGTTTGTTTCATTTTTTCTCTTTAGTTACATGAATGAAAGTACAAAACCATTGTAAATGGGCTTTAAGAGTTACACACCGAATGTTACAGTAGTTAATGTGGTCCTTCTTTAGATGATCTAAGTCTGGTCACTACATCATGCCTCAGGAGAATTTAAGATTTGTCCCAGATCAATAGCCATTTTAAAATCTGTTAACCATTCATAGTTTGAATGCTAAAGTGATAGGCTGAGTTGTAATGAGGCATGTGTTGGAAGTGACGTTGCTAATATTGGCATTTTGCTGAGATGCACAAAATTGGTCTTTGGACTTTTAAATTCTAACAATGTGGATAAATGTTTGGAGATTGTTAAAATAACAAAGCTTCTTTTCCTCAAACTGTACACATTTGCTTTGCTTCACTTTTTTGTTGCTGCAATAAACAATCACATCGCATCTGTTGTATGATTTTTAATCAATATCATCTATCACTTTTAAACATATAATACTTAAATGTGTCACTGTCAGGTCTTTGTTATATTAAATTTAAATGTTCATTTTGGTATTGATTTCTGAATTTAGCTGTGTGAAGTCTCTTAGCAAGAGCCACGTCCACAGTGAAGTTAATGGAGTTCTACTTTTAGAACTGTTATTTGCATTGAATAGAGAATGTCAATGCAAAAACAACTCTGAAATCCATTACTTCCATTCAATTTATAGGCAAACCTCTGCATTACATTGGAGCCTTATTGCTGCATAAGGTTTTGATTTATATAAGCAGCTAGAAGTTTACATAATTTCAATTCAAACCCACCCCATAGGTCTTTCTTATTGCTATTTATACCTCAATGTTTAAACTTCACGATTTGACTCTAGAACAGGGGTCTTCAATGTTTTTTAAGCCGAGGACTACTTAATGAAAGAAGACAGAGCCGGGACCCCCCTACCACATACAGTATATTTGTATAAGTTAAGCCTATTAAACTGGGCGTACAATAACGTGTAGGGTAGCCTAAAGCTTTTATACGTGCCATTTTAGTGCATAGAATTCTAAGCAATTGAAATAGCTTAGTAATTGTTGACATGATTTAATCAGTGGATTTAATGTTAAACATACTGTCCCTGTGGCACAGTGAATTCTCAAGATGAACTGTATCTGCGGATGACTACATTAGCTATAGGCCAGCAAGCCTATCATAAATGTTTTTTTTCACAAATTGGCTGATTTATATTTGCTAATGATATGTTGGATTCATGTTAAGACAACTTAAAAATAATTTGGTGCCCCCTCCTGCATTGATTCTGATGATCACTGCTCTAGAAGAATGTTTTCACATTCAGTTCAGAAGGGGAGAAGTTTATTTTATCTTAAATCAGATTTTTAAGATATACAATATATATACAAAATGATTATGTGACATCACAAATAGTTTGGAAACCAGTTGTGGTCCAATATGCAACTTACTCAAGTGTGATCTGAATCAGAATCAGTTTTAATGGCCAAGTAAGTATGAACACATACAGGGAATTTGAGACCGGCTTTTTGTTGCTCTCAAAGTACATCCACAGAAATAGACATCCGGCTATAAAAAACAAGGACAACAAAGCTGAACAAGGTAAACATGAACATTTGACAACAATGTACAACTAAGTGTGAGGAGGGGGGCTACTCTCTACCACCACCAATGTGTGGCATCCACCTGGCAGCTTACGGTCACCACACATCAGCTTGGTAGAGGGAGGGGAACCCCATGCAGACACAGGGAGGCCCGGGACATCCAGGGTTCAAACTCAGTAGGCCTATCTTACACATGTAAATTATACATCCAAGATATAGGTGGCTATGACAGTACAGTGTATATGAGGAAACACAAAGCCTCCTGTGCAAGTACTGTACACCGAGAATGGACTTTTCAGTGGATTAAGAAACATCTGATTGTGTTGGAAATGAAGAATATTTTGATATCTGGATTGTTCAATGAAAAAGATAGAGCAGTCATAACGACTTCGCGTATCAGCTTAACATTTTTGTTCAAAGCAGAGTATTTCCATGCATTTTAAAACACACCTGAAGGGGATCTTTAATATTCCTTCTTGTTTTTTCTCAGTGATCCCCATCCATTGTGAAGACCCAAGAAAAAAATGGTTGTTGTAACAAAGCTTGACCAAATGATGGAGACAGAGTAAACCAAATGTTTTTATTCAGGCTGTCGCTTAGGTACGGTTATTCGTGGCGTGAATGTTTGCATTTAAATAGGAATCGGACTTTAGAGTCAAAACGTTTTACTGTCGAAACTAAAAAGATGTTTGTGAGGGGACTTTTTTTTTTTTACCAGAGAATACCATCACTTTTTTAGAACTAACTGATGAGCTTACCATTAATACTAACACTACTTTAAACTTAAGTTCTTACTGTGTGTGGGTAAAACAGCAAACCTTATTTGAAAACATGTGTTTGAATCAATATTACAAACTAAAGCACTAAACTTGTTTTGTTGAAGTAGCAACGACCACAAACTGGAGCAAAATTGGCAAAACGGTGGCTTGTTCCTTTAAGAGTGGGCTGACAGTCTGAATGTGTACCAGAGATGTGAGAGAAAGAAAGAGCGCTCACTTCGCTACTGATGCCTGCTGCAACAAACATCATCACAAAGAGTCGTGGAGGAAATGTAGACCCCAGTCCTAGATCATATGAAATGATAAGAAACACACAACCAGGAAATAAAAATAGAACAATGGGAAACATGTACATACAGACACCAGTCAATAAGACATTATAATATACTAATAACAAACAAAGCCCCATGCTGAGCGGTGAGTGAAAAAATCCAAAGAAATCTACTTGTGTGGCAAGTAGAGATAGGACAGTCTTCCACAAAGCTGCATTAGCTTTACTTCGAACTAAAGTTGAGTTACAGGCTAATAAATGAGTTAATAGACACAATGAAACTTGCCCAGTTTTAACCTTGATTGTGAAAATAAATGTTGGCTATAAGAAAAATAAAATCGAAAATTTTGCATATTCACATCTTGCAATACATTTTAATTTGGTACACTACATATGTCCCACTGTTTCCATTGGAAAAACAAAACAAAATTTAAATTTATTTTTAAAAAAGTTAATTTTAACAGAACTGCGTTAACACTAAGGAATCAACTAACTAACTAACTAATTAACTAACTAACTAACTAACTAACTAAGCAGGAAGAAACAAGTGCACAAACATGGTCCAGTCATTTTCCTTGCTGGAGTGATCCCTCTTTAGATACACAGGCGATCTTTGTGTTGTACAAAGACAGCATAGAACTGACTCCAGCAGCCGCAGAGCTCAAAGCCCGACTGTTTTTTCGGTTCCGGCTGGTGCAGCGCAAGTGAAACCCTTCACCACAAATTGGTGCAAACTTTATCTAGTCTCCTTCACGCTATGGCCGAGGTCCTTTAAAACGTGAGAGATGTCAAGACTTGTGGACTTGTAGCCGGTTTGTTGGAGTGCCAAAACACACCGGAACACGAGGTGACAGCAAGTGACAGGAGCTTTGATTGACAGGTAGGCGCACTCGCTGGGAAGCCGTTTGTAGCACACAGCAAACAGAGCTTAGATAACAATTTCCGTTTTGAACTGTTAGCTTTGCAATTAAAATCGCAAAAATAGCAAAAAAGATGCAAATTTGTGGTAAAGCTACTGGTCAGAGTTGTCTAATGTCATGTTACCCAGCAGGCCAGGTTGCTGGTCTCACTTGCGCCGGTTGAAGTTTGCCTCACGAGCAAACTCTCCTTTTTTGAAAGAATGTCGCGAGACAACTTAAGATGGCTACATGATGACATTTGTGCTTAATACTGACTTTACTGTTTCAAATAAGATCAAATGCAAAATGAAAGATTTGATTAAAATATGATGATGATGAAGAAGAAGATGATGATGATGATGAAGAAGAAGAAATTCCCCATATAATACGTAAAGAAAAGGTAGTTGTAGTGGTCCTCTGTCATTGCACTGCACTATGTTTGCTGGGGCTTTTTAGACTCACGGTAATTCGGTGCAGGCAATGCTTTTCTCTAAACGGATCTGTCACAGCTGCAGTTGGACCCAGCGCAGATGCTGTCCCGATATTGGATATTTTTTTATTTATTTTTTTCATCTCATTGGATACAATGGTTGAGCCTTTTACACGCTTAATTCACACGTGTGTACCTCCAACCTAAATCTGGAAAACTAGCTGAAATTATTTCCTTTTACGTACAAGCCATTGAGGAGGATAATGCATGCTGATGGAGAAATGTCAGTGCTGCAAATGTCAGTGCTGCATCACCATGTCCTCTTGTTGTTAATACTGAATATTATTATTTTCTAGTTCTATATAGTCATTATTATAGTTATTCTCCCCTACATCCAGGCAACATCTTCTGTTATTGTTTGTAATGAGAAAAGTTTATTATTTCATGGATTTCACAAATTTCAGAATGACATGTTATGCCATAAACCGTTTAAATCTGAGCATGCGTGACTCAAATTCTCACTCGACTTACATCGGGGAGTGACACTCCCCTAATTCATGCCAGCACGAAGTCATGACAGAATGAGAGGCGTCACTTTAATTTGATATTATTTGCTACAACTGAGGTACAGAATGTGTTAAATGTAAGACCACATACATTGCCTTCCATAATCAGATTAAAGATACATTTTCTTACCAAGTGTGTGAACAGAGCCTCTGCACTGTATGGTGTATTGACTTGCTTGCCTGGATTTAAGCCATATAGATTTTGCAATATTTGTCCTGACTTGTTTTGAGTTACGTGTTGTGTAGAGTTACCGGACGAATTCATAGATTTTAAGTTCAAATAAAACATATCAATCCATGTGCTTGTTTTTTTTTTTTTTAAGTCATCTAACAAACTCACACTTCAACTGTCAAATTCACACTTACTCCAAAAATTAGACCATCAACTGCAATTCTGAGAAATGTGAGTTGCCTAATTATATAATTCTAACTAATTTATTCAAGTAATGAAGAGCAAGGTGTATTTATTTTAAGACGTGGAAACACCAAGTTTTTATTGCTGCTTCCAGTGGTCAGAGCAGTGCAATCATTAATAATACAAACACCTATACTTTTCCTATTACTGTCAAAATAGAGAATGAACAAAGTAGAGTATAAAAGTGAAATCCCTCTGTCTAAAGAACTCGAGTTATATGTTATGCATTATATGTCAGATAAATTAACCTGCTTCCCCCTCTGCAAGTAAACATGCCTGGTGAAACCTATTTTATACAGTGTGGGTGTAATTCAAAATAGGCTGACACAGTGAATATAAACCTTGCTATCCAAGCTACGACTGACTTAATATTTAATTATTATTTCTTTTTTACAAACTGCAAATTTATAACACACCTGACCGCTAAAGACTTAATTATAATATATTTGTCTATAAAAATAAATTTGAATGCAAAGACTACAGTAATGTTCTACAGTGTCTTATAATTGGTTCCGTATGATTCTCATCATGAGGAATTTTGTAAGTCTGGGGAATTCTTTCAGTAATTGAAATTAGTTTAATAAAATTAGCCAGCATCTTCTTAGTCTTGAGTTTGAACCTCAGTGTATGTTACATGATAACACTATGTATAGCTGCCGTATTTACAAGTTCTTATCCATACAAATCTGATCACTCAGGATAAAGAAAATACCTGCAGGACAAAATATGCTATTGAACTCCATGAGGACTTTTCTGGTTTCCACTTGCTGTGTGTTATCTCTCTCTCTTCCTCTTCTGGTTTCCACCTGCTGTGTGTTATCTCTCTCTC
>NC_048418.1:7655161-7718275 GCF_013103735.1 Etheostoma cragini | reverse complement strand
CTTCCTCTTCTTGTTTTCACTTGCTGTGTGTTATCTCTCTCTCTTCCTCTTCTTGTTTTCACTTGCTGTGTGTTATCTTGTCTTCTTCTCTTTTCTCCCTTCCTCAAAAACTCCTGACACACCTGGTGTTAGATACTTGGCCTGAGGGCAGCGGAACAAAGCTTTCTGCCTCCTACTCTTTAGATTAACCGTCTTAACTCGGCCCCACCTTCTCTGAATCCCACAACACACACACACACACACACACACACACACACACACACACACACACACACACACACACACACACACACACACACACCTATCATGTCATATGCACTACCAGCTTGTAGCAATAAGTCATTATCTAAAGATCTATATATAGTTTTATGTTTAGGATTATTTAAGCCATTAGCACGTAACTGTTTTTTTTATTGGTATAATTAACCTTAATGGTTGCCAGTGTTTGACTATAAACTCAGATTGACCCACTGTCGTCCAAAAGGGTAAATTCCAGGGCACTTTCATACAGTAGACTTTTAATAAATCCGGTAGTTGTTGCAAAATGCCTCAAGACTGGATGATATATATATATATATATATATATATATATATATATATATATATATATATATATATATTTTAAATCGTTTAATGTTTACATTAATCTGTAAAATGAATGTCTAGCTTTCATCTCAATTCAGCCTGGGGCAATCAATTTGAGTGTGTGTCTTTCAGAACCTTGTAGTGTGATGATAACAATTATCGGCTTGCAGTTTGACACAATCAGTATAACACCACAGATGAGGTTGTAAAATGTAAATTGAAGGACATAAATGGACATGCTATCTACCTAATTAGTTGATTTACTGCAGGATATTCAGGACATACTTACATCTAAACGTCCTTCCATTGTTTATATATTTGTATTTCAACATGAAACACTACTCGCCGATAAATTGGAGAATGGACAAATTATTTGACAGTAGATGATGCTAGAAAATATGTAGGATGTAATGTTCATGCCACTGTGTTGAAGCATTTTTTGTTTTTGAAGTGTTACATTTTGGGAATTCATTCAGACTTCCTGCCCTTGAGCCGTCTTCTACAGTAATCCATACAATGGTGTCACGCAAAGGCTGTTATTATACAACAAGCATTGTTCGGCTCTGATACTGTAGTAGGCAGTTGTATGATTTCATTAGATGTGAAAGCTCATGACTTACATAAATACCATAACATACATAACTTTTGCAGGGATTTTGTTCTCTGCGGAAATACACTCAATATCACTGGAGACTGGAGAGAGTAATTTTTAAGTTAAATATTTAAAAAGAATCTGCAAACCTGTGATGAAAGGATACTTTGTCTAGTTTGCATAAGACACTTTGTATATTTGTGGAAAAGCATAACAGATTACATTACATCTATTTAATTGGATTTGGATTGGAAGTGTTATATTTACACAAAGATTCTCCAAATTCTCTACAAGGCAAAACTGTGAAAGGGGTAGTTTTTTCTTTTTTATCTCTCCTTCCTCAAGTGCTTTTGGCATTGTCTCAACTGATCCAAAGGGTCCCGGGTGCTTAATCTGCTGGTCTCAACAATGATGTTTTGAATATTTGTGGTTGCATGCTTTAATTTGTATCAAGAGAGTGTGATTTCCTCTATATCGTGCCCCTCCCTTGACCCCTTACATCACCACAGACTTGAATTTGGCGATAACTACTTCCACTTTTCCCATGCTGGAGCTTGTAAATGTCTGAAAACAATCTCCCTTAGAGCTGTAACAATTCTAAGTATTGCTGTATTGTACAAGTTATTATCTCAGAAATAATTTGCGATTAACAATAAAATTGTCTGTGGCTGGGTTAGCTCAGTTGGTAGACCAAGCACACACATATAGACTGACTTGCAACTACAGGTGGCGTGTCCTCTGGTAGGAATCCATGTAGGATCATAGGATAGCCGCTGTTCTGTGATGCCAAGTGTGCACACGGTTATTGGAAACCTGTTTGATGGCTGAAAACAAAAGTGGGACCCATCTTATTAAA
This sequence comes from Etheostoma cragini, assembly GCF_013103735.1. Taxonomy (NCBI): domain Eukaryota; kingdom Metazoa; phylum Chordata; class Actinopteri; order Perciformes; family Percidae; genus Etheostoma; species Etheostoma cragini. The sequence continues at coordinate 7,716,242 of NC_048418.1, read as the reverse complement.
AACATGCTTTTTAAATCAATTGTGGTTACACAGTTATATAATAATTGTTACAGGTGTTTGAAGGGTATATGACCCAGTTTTCAACCTCTTACTTCAACTTAATATGACAGTGTTGGTCTGTGGTGATAGATGTTAACAATAAAACTATTGTAACTGCTCTGAGACCGTATGATTAGAGGTGATTGGACATAAGTCGTAAGAGGGATTGAGAAAAAACTGTGAAAACTGGCATGACGCCCAAAGAGCATTTGGAAATACAGGAATAGTATCAAATGTGGGCAGCACCAACTCCCCCAAAGGGTGTAACAGTTTACAGTGTTGCACCACCTTCCTGCATGAGTAAAATGTAATGACTCAGAGCAATTTAAGCTTTAGTTTATACTGCAAGTCCAAGTCAGTATTTAAGATTAACAGCTGGTGATTGGATGTCAGCGTGACAGTCTTGATGTTTTCCAGCACTGCTTTATGAGGGTAATGTTAACAATAGTACAACGTCAAGACTTGAAGCTGATAGACTCATTTGAGGCCGTGTAAAAAATAGTTTTAAATTACAAAAATCCATAATCTCATTCATAGAGATATGATGTACTCTTTCAGATTTAACTACTAGCTAATTGATAATAAAATATTGTTTATTCTACTGTGCCAAAAACCATTATAAAAACACCATTAGCCACACTGTTGACATCTTCCTTCATTATGATAATCACAAGCAATGTAGTTTATTTTGAGTCAATTTTGAATGTCCTGGGGCTGTAAATACTCACTAGAGTATTTACAGTAACATTGGAATGGTTGTATGACTTTTTTCAAGTTGAATGATGGTCATCTGCCCCCCCCCCCCCCAGCTCCTGTGAGCAGGATGTAGATAGTTTGGTTCTTGAGGAGGGTCTTTTTTGTCTTGCCATCCATTGTTTGTTGGGGGTAAGAAAAAAACACCTTTAAACTGTCACTTCTAGCAAAAGTAAGTTACCAACCAATTAAGTAATTAGGTAATGTCTAAAAAATATATTATAAATGGAACACTGTAATGGAAACTTGTATGGCTAAAAGCACATTAATAACGTTATTGTGATTTCGTCTCCTTCTCTGTCCACTATGTTACACTTATGTACTATAGATGTGTAGGTGTGGGACACAGCAATAATGGTTTCCCCTCCACTGTCTCCTCTGTTGGTGGGAGAAGATCATGTTTCACCTTCCTCCCCTCTTCACAGTGTCTCGTCTTCCTCGGTGCAGCTTTGCTTTGTCCTCAGGAGAGAATAAAGTTGGCCTAGCCTAGTTCATCTCTTATTACCATAGTAGCCTGATTATAGGAGTATTATCATTTAGTGTCCATAGAAACCACATCAAAACTAGCGTTTTGTTACTAAATGGATTTAGAGTTGATTATATTATACATATACTGGATATTAAGTTGTAATGCTATGGTGAAGTTAGTATCATGAGTACGTGTTGTTGGTATTCAAATGGTATAAAACGGTGTGTTTTTGGTACAAAAATGATTTATGGTATAAATGGTTAGCAGAGAAGTTTAAAATCAACACAATCTACGTCAAAGATCATTGTCAGTGTTCAAGAGGTCCTGGTAAACTGAGAATAATGCAAATCAAAACACATATTTTTGGTGAGTGGTGTCATGAATGAAAGGCTTTTCTGTTGACAGTGGAGTGCATGAATCAGCCGTGACTCTGCAATGGAAACGACAAGAGAGGCAGGCTTTCTATTTAATCCGATGAACCCTGCTTAATTATAAGTTTTTTTTAAAGACAAAGAGCTAGGAGATTGGCGAAGAGCTTATTGTACTAATTATGTTTTCGTAATGCTGTAACATGTACAGATGATCTTGTAAGTTTTGCAGTAAACTGGTATCACCAGCCAAAGTTTCATACAGTTGGACAGACTTCATTTAGCATTGTTTCAGACTTAAATTTGCATCATGTAATCTTGATATACAAATGTTGAGTGAAAGGTCGCCATTTTAAGTTGAATACACTCACCATGTCAGTTGCTGACTACTAACAAGGTGCCGACAAGCAAGTCATTTAAACACCAATCACCAGTTGTGCTGCTCAGTGACCAACATTAAATAAATTGTGTTTTAATAAAAACACAACCTAAAAATAGTTACCGCAACCAGTGTTAAATCTTATGTTCAACCAACCCTTCACCCAAGAGCCCAGCATCTTTGACTGGTCACACTGTAATGAAAGAGGACAGAGATGTCATGAAGTGAAGCCAAGACATAAAAACAAATACATGCATCAATCAACATTATTATGGACCTGAACTTTATTACAGCAAACTTATCAAACAGTCAGCGGTCGTTAGTGACCAAGTTGAGAATGGATTCCTTCACCTTGACCTTGTAGTTGGTCATTGTTTACTTTAGGATTTTTTTTTTAGCAGTGGGGGCAGGTCTGTTCGAACAACCCCCCACCCCACTCCACCCCCCCACCACCCCACCCCCCATCTCAGCCCTGCCGCCAAATGTTGTATGTAAGAAATGGAACTGACACTTTGCTGACAAACCAAAGTAATGGCAAATTCATATTTGAACCTACTGATGCTGTAAAATGAGAAGTTAAGGGAAAATAAAGGTTGTTCGAATTCATTCTGAGGGGATCATGTCTCCACCGAATTTCATGACAAGATATTTCACTTGAAACCATAAATGTGAAACCATCTGGTGGTGGAAGAGGAAAAGTCAGAGGATCATCCTCTGACGACCATGAATGTATGTACAAAATGGCATGGCATTCCATCCAACATTTGTTGAGACATAGACTAACTGATTTTTTGTGTATTTAAATCACATTAAATTCAGTCTGAATGCATGCTGGTAAATATAAGGTGAACACTCGGCTACTCGCTGACGCTGGTAGTCATTCTAGTTGTTTATTTGACCTCAGTTAGAGAGCTTCTTTTCTTGTACATTTGTAGTGTTTTAAGCGGCTTCTGTGCTTTACTTAGTGTGTTTTTGCAGTTTATTTTGGGCTTTTCTTAGATTCTCTAGGGACTGGGTGGTGTTTGTTTGTCTTTATGTGCCAGTGTGGGGGCTGCAGCCATAGTGTACCTTCTCCTCCCAGCCCTGGCAACTGACAGAGTTGCGTAACAAATCCGCTGGTGTCTTGTGATGTCGCCCTCCGGCATGCTACAGATTGTTGTCAATAGAAAAAGATGCAGCTTACGGTTTACGGTTTATTGCATGTGTGAATAAATAAATGACATCCCAGTGGCTATGTGTCACCTAAAAGCTGCCAGACTGTCAAGTTTTTGTATTTGTTTATTGTTGATGTAGTCGGTGTGTGTGTTACTGTCCATCGTGCTCGTGTTCCTCAACACACAGTGACATGTAGTCCTTTTTTCCGTATGCAGCGTATGCAGAGAGGAAGAATAGCTTGGTGCTTCTCCTTGTTGTGAGCTTCTCCTCTGACACTGTAGGCTCCAGTCAGCTACTTCCCTAGGTGGTGGGTGGACCGCGTCCTTGTGTGAATTGCATCGATTCATTCATACTGCCTTCTCCTGCACAGGGCCCCTCAGGCATTCCTACCACAGCCCTCAGACCTGTTTGGAACAGCGTTAAGTCAATTCATATCGAACATTGGAAGTTGCTTCCGGTTGTAGCCTACTGTAGGTTATTGATTCAGCAGACAACTGTGAAATAGAGTTTTATGTTTTGTAAGATCTTGAGTTGTTCTCCGAGGTGAATAAACGGTAAATTAATCAAAAATGATCAAATTCATCTGATCATAATGGTTTCACTTTTCAGTTTCACACTGATGAGAAAGTTACTCATCCCTGTGGTTTACTCAGTTCTGGTGATGCAAGCCCTGTGTTTGCTCGTGTGTGAAGTGTACGTGGGTGGATGATTGTTCTCGATGATCTTGTCTTTTCAGTTTTCACTAGTTAGAACTGCTGTCCTGTTTCCTGCGCTTAACTATCAGCCGGTGTCTTCAAACTAAACGTGTGTCTGCACAGGGAGCCCTCAAGGGCAGTCAGATCTCTTTCTTTTGAAACCCTGTAAACCCTTTGCGGGGTCAAGGCTCTGACTCATTCTATCATCACAATATTAGGTCTCTGTGGGTGCACAAAGACCCATTGGTGTTCACATTCAGTCTCTCAGGACAGTAGAGATACAGTACTTTCAGAGGTGTTTATCTGCCGTGTGTTGTCATTTGCACAGGAAAAACAGCAGATCTGCAATTAGAGGTGATGAGGCAAGCTCTCTGTAACGCTTTGTGTAAGGAAATAATATTATACTTAGACCCCATCATACAATAACGCAACCTTTTTTGTTTTGTTTCTTTAGGCAAGTCCTGAAACCTACTCCCGGGTTTGTGTTGACCAATGGATGAGGATGAAATCATGTGAGCGTGTGCTAGCATTGCAGTGCCATGGACCTGTAGCTGGACAAAATCTCACCTCAATAGACTGGGGGCCTTGTCTGCATGTAGTTGACCTTCTGTCATTAACCTGAGAGGAGTCCTTGCTGTACGGTGTCAGAGCGTAGGACTCGGACCAAGAAAGAAATCCTGGATTGTACGGCTTAAATACTGCAGGTAAGAAGAGTGTGGGACAGCAGCGCTGTATCAATGCCATCTATTCTGTTTTCTGATTGTATTGCAACTGGGTGTGACTGTGCTGTGTATGTTTTTGCCATAGTGTACACTGTTTAAACACACAAGTTTGGTTTGCTGTTCTGTCTCAGTGTGTGTGTCAGCTATGCAGACATGAGATCATGCCAAACAGTGACCTTGCTTTCCTCAATGCGGGGAGGGCCACAGACAAGCTCAGTGTAATGAATGGGAACTATTCACCTTTGAAATGCAGACAAGCAAATACGGAGGATGATGTCATCTTGGGTCACACTGTTGGTTTTTTGTGTTTGTGAGTTAAATATATATCAAGGCAGGGTGATGAAGAAAACAGCAAAGGATTCTTTACATCTCACAGGTTTTAATGGTCTTCTTGCAGGTGCACACTTAAAAACAGAAGGTGGATGTGGCTGACCATCTCCTGTTTCATCAGGCTTGTGTTTTTTTATCCAAAAGAGGATCTGTCATGTCTCACATTTGTTAATTTTCTTTTTTGGGGACACAGTCACCAAATAACAATCAGTAGCTGATGAAGTAGAGTAGGAGGAAGTGAGAGTCACACTGGTGGCTTTGCTAGAAACCCCTCTGTTACTCAGTTACAAACAGAACCACAGACAGGATGTCGGCCAGCCAGACACTCCCAAACAGGTGTCTGCAAGCCTCAGTACAAAGAGAACAATAATCAAATGTGTGATTAAAAGCTAAAAATGAGGACTAGTGAGGGAAAAAGACTATGTGAGCGTTTACAGTATGTGTGCATATGAGTGTAGGAACTGGGTCAACACGCCTTTGTGTGAGTGGGTCTGCTCACTGACACTAAATGGCTCTATCATGGGAGCAGGTGGGGTGGCAGCCCTGTTAAAGATACGTATCTCACGGTTAAAGGTAAAGTCAGGCCAGCCAAAATTCCAATTAATATTGAGTGAAGTTATTGGTTGCATTTTAAGCACTAAGGTTTTACATCCAATGACAGTGATGATGTTCACACATACAATTAGACAAAGCACAGGCAATTTACTGATATCTCTGCAGTTGTAGTCTTGAAATAAAATCCTGAGTCCTCTTCAACTGAGAGTAAATGTGGTTGACTACGAGACTAGACTTAGACCTTCAGAAAGTGGTCTTGAGACCTGTCTTAAGACCAAGACCGATCTTCAGTACTACAACAGTGAAGTTTACTGAATTCTTTATTATTAAAATAAGAAATGATGCACCAGCAACTTAGTAAAGAAATCTTCAAAATGAACAAGGATTACAATTCAACGTTTTAAATGCAGCAACAAATTGGGAAAAAATTATACAGGAATTAAAATTCCAGTATATAATGTATATAGTTTATACTCTATATAAACATAGAATTGAATTGAATTGAATAGATCGGCACCATTGTCGGCAGACCCGATCCAGCTATTTGAGTCTGTATCGGCCCGTTATATCGGATATAAGTATTAAGTAGGTGCATCCCCAATTGAGGAATTGATACTTTTACTTAAGTAATTTTACTCAAAACTTCTTCCACCACTGGTTTACTAAAAGTGCATTTGGCGTTAACTGAAAGACATGGTCATACTTAACAACAGACTTTTTCCAGTATGTTTCATGTATCTACTGTGTACATATAGAAAAGGTAATCCAGTAGTTTTACATTTACATTTTAACTGCAAGCACCATTTAGCACATGCTTGTTTAATTAATGTCATCTCTGCTTTGATGGTTTTAATGCATACGCCGAGTCCATTAAATAGCTGAGTACCTTGCTGGACCAGAAGTGCAATTGTACCTGTAAGTCGGCCAGGATCTTTAATGCAAAGAGAAAAATGAAACTATTCTATTCAGGGACAGTCAGTCATTTGGTAATAAAGAGAAGAGACAGTAAGTCCCACGTAGAGAAAAGGCATGCTAATAATTGTGATTTAATCATAGATATAGATTTGTTTTATATCTATGGAAACAGCATTGTTGACATAATGGAATTTATTTACCCACAATTCAGTTCCTAGAAATCTAGGCGACTGGTAAAACAGTCAAATTTAAGATGTTGACAGAGATTTTAAGGATGTTGTATTTTAGGATGGTATATTTTACCTCAAGGTAAAAATGTAGTCTGTCAAAGATAATTGAAAGCAAAGGGGGGCAGAAATGTTGTCCCAAGCCTGTGATGCTCCAAGAATGAATGTGCACTTTGAGTTGCTTATTACTCTCAAATTAATTTAAAAAAAAGTGATTGATGAAAGTAAGGTAGATAGAAGTATGAGGATGGATGGAAAGGGACTAAAAGAGAAAGCGGAGAGGAAGCTCCCAGAATAGCAGCAGCGACCAGTGAGTGTGCTTTTTGTGGAGTGTCTCTTAATGCTTGGAGGGCGTCGGGGCCCCAGACTGACAGAGGAGAAGTCGGAGGAAAGGGAGCCTCTGGGAGTCAAAGTGTATAAGTGTGTGTGTGGGCGTGAGATAGAGAGGACAGTGTTGTTTGAACCCTGAACTCACATCCGGCTATCACGCCACATCTGCCCGTTGCTGACTCCTCATTCACTCTACCTGCTGACCAGATGTCACACACCTCGCTGTCGCTTTCCTTTTTTGGCTTGCTCTTCTTTCACCTTCAGATTCCCCATTATCCTTTCTCTTTTTTTCTCTTCCTCCACACAGACGCACAGGTATTGCATTACCAGCCCCCCTGAGGACTGGCGTGCTGTCTGTCACTTCCGGGTGTATTGTATGCTAGCCATGTTGTTAACGCATCAGATTTCCTGATTAAGTAACCCTGTAACAGATCACCTTGTGACAACTCATAGCCATAGGCTTCACAAAGTTTAAAATTTAAACTCTGCTTTTACATCCAAAAGATGTTTACAGGTCATTAGTCTTGTAGGCACAATCGGATGATGACAATGTCGTCTATAGCAAGCCTAATGGAAAACAAGCCCCGTTTAAAACTGTTAAAGGGGGGTTCAGCTTAATTCCTCTTTTATACAATGCTATCTCGATATATATATATATATATATATATATATATATATATATATATATATATATATATATATATATATATATATATATATATATATATATAGAAGGTAAGGTATATATATAAGGTATATATGTAGAAGGTGGTTATATATATATATAAAACGAGTAGCCTAGCCTATGGCGAGTGGTGGCGACCCACGGGAAAACTTTGGTTTCCCAGTCAGTTCCAGCTGTACAGGCGAGAGAGTGGTGGACAAGATAAGGACTGCATGTTGGCGTTGTTCAGCAGTTATGGCCATGTGAGTGGAAATACATCTGACACGCCACGGCATATCCAATGCCATCACCCAGATGTGCCAATCACTGGAACAAGATAAAAAAAACTGTCTAACTTCTCCCTACAGTGCTTAACCAGCCTTTAGATAAAAATACAAATAGGGCCCAAAAAATCAAGGAAGCTGTTAGAGTTTTGATGTCATCTTTAATGCGCCCATATTCACTTATAGAGGAACCTGGCTGCAAGTATTTGCTGTGTGTACTTGAATCTCGTTACAACATGCCATCTCGTCCACACAGATGAGGCAAACTATAGTCCCTTCCATATACAACCAAACATGGACGTTGATGGAGCACGAGTTGTCAGCTGCACCCTCCGTTTCCCTAACTACTGGTAGTTGGACTTCGCGTGCTACTAAAAGCTATCTCACGCTGACTGCTCATTTTATTGACTTGAGTGGGAGGAAGACGTGGCGGAGTGGAAACCAGGATAGTAAGCCTGTCACACATAATACTTTCTTTTAGCTGTAGTGGGTGAAGGTCTTGTCTAAGTACAATTTTTTGTTTTGTTGTTCTGTTTAATTTGAGCTTTCATAAATAGGAGATGCTGTATTAGCTGATTAACTTTTCTTTACTTTTTTACAGTCTGGAGATGGTGTTGGGTACTTATTGTTTACGGTTTACATCTGACTTTACGTACTTCAGGCTGTTGCAGCTGCCTCAGGGGAGAGACTGTATGACGCTAGGTGGGACAGCACAATTATATAAAAATTGCCTTCTGCATTTTTATTTTTGTTTTTCCCTCCATTGTACCAAACTGTGACGTCTGAACCGAGTTATAAACCAAAACGTGACTTCTGTGGACCGTTCCACCACTAATATGTACACATATGGGTCTTTTTGCTTATCTAAGAATGAATTAAATGTCTTAAAAATAAAGGTATTTTATCACTTTGATTCTAAAACAAAATTCAGTGCTGCCATAAAAAAGTCCTGCTCATAGATTTTCCACAATTGTCCATTACCTTTATAGATATTAAATGAATAGATCTTTCAGTATGAATGGAATGGCAAAATCTTTGACAGTTGGGAAGTTTATATTGTCTTATTATTACACCGTCGTGATGTCTAATCCTACGCTAATCTAAACAAAAAGGCATGCATGAATATGTAATTCAAGTCAGCTGACAAGTTGATCTGCCATGCAGCTACTTTCTGTTTACTTTTGGTCTGACTCAAAGAGACGTATTTGACATTTCTATTGAATTAAAGTTTTAGGAGGCTCATGCTCCTTGCCCCAATCAATGTCATTAGCATGGTCAAAAGTCATAATGGACAAAAATAGAAGAGTAGCACCCAGATTGAAAGATACCAGGATTTCCCTTTAGTGCATGCATGGCCCATGCTGTAAATGATGACCGGCCTATCAAAGAAATGTAGGGTTCACACACACACACACACACACACACACACACACCTGAACACCATGCAGCACAATAATATTTCTGGGTTACAGGCTGTGTGTTTGCTTGATTACGTTGAAAAACAAATCAAGATGGAGACAGATGAGCCTCACTGAATACATTTGTGTTTCAAGGTTGTCTAACCATTGTGTTCCTGTGTGGGGTTTGAGGGATTTGATTGAATTCAATTTGTTGTTTTCCTTTACGATTCTTTTGTTTTTATTGTGTTTTTCTGTAGTAATGCACAGTATATTGAAACAGAGTGTTTTTTACTCCTTATCTTTTTAGTCGCACGCACACACACACACACACACACACACACACACACACGCACACCAATGTAGACAGTGATGATGCAATTTTGCAGTCGTTCTTGCGGGCCTGTGACAGAGCCACATTCTTGCACACCCACACTTACTGTGCCCTGCGTTATCAACACAGAAAACAACAACTAACTTTTTTTCAGTTTGAGGCAGGTGCATGAACATTTTGAGAGCTGGCTTTTTACTTTTTTCATTGCCGAGCTGAAGGATACACGGCGGACTTCTGCATGCCGATATCAGTGGTAGGGAGGGATGTCTCCTTTTTGCAACAACAGAAGCAATTACGTCCGTGGCAGCTGCAGACGGACATTACTGAGAATTTAACTTTTGTTTTTGTTCTGCCTACAATGTCTTTATCTTTATAGAACCAAATTTAAGCTACATGTGAGGTAGAAAAAACAATTTGGACTCCAGTACTTACACCTACCTCATACACATGAATTACTGCTGCTTTTACTGCTAACTGCTTTAAACTCTTTTCTTCTTGCTGCCTCAGGCTGCCCCCATGTGGCCAGATGGAGATATCATTACTTTTATTGTCCAATTTAATACATAGACAATAATTGTAATTAGCACTAGAGTTTGTATTGCCCTATAATAACTTTAAATATTTCACGGGTATGGGTGTATTTTTGCACTACATAGAATGTAGATACAGTATATGTATGTTTTTATATAAATCCGAAACATTATTCGGAGTACAATAACGTATAATGGTAATAAATAATAATACCGTAATAACAGTAAAACTAAAAGTTATCACATATGTAAAACATGAACTTCAAACACTAAATTTTTTGGTTCATAATTAAAATCTGCTTAGAATCTATTTTGATCTACAGTATTTTGTAAAACAGTAACTCACATTGGCGCAACAAGAAAGTCCATAGATGATAATTGAGTCAGTATTTTCAGTGTCATTTCAATGACACACACACACACACACACACACACACACACACACACACACACACACACACACACACACACACACACACACACACCTTGGCATAATGCATGACCAGGCACCCAGATGGCAGTGAAACACAGAGAGGTTTAGCTTCTGATGGTTTCCATACCTCATCACCTGTGACCTTGGCACCAACGCACACACAGATTAAATGAGACAGTAGAAACCTCATCCCGGCCTCCCGTCCCCCTAATTCTGTCCTCTGCTTCCCTGCATGGCTCTGTGTTGCCCCGCAGGCTTAAGATCCCACTCTTAAATCCCACCTGTTTAGCCTGGAGGGACAGGGGAAAGCCAACACCACATACACTTCCGTGCCCCTTCAACACTTCCTAGAAAGACTGCATGAGAGTTAGAGGATTATATAGCAATGAGGTCTATCTCTCTCTGTCACACATTCACACAAACACACACATGCATTCTCTCTTTCATCCGTCTCACACACGCCTCTGTCCACAGTGGATTTGTTCAGCGTGTCTGTCCGCCTGTGATTTAGCCTAAGTGGAAATCTTTCTAAGAAACAGGCGATAAGAAGGGATTTGTTGAGATTAATATTTCTCCTGACAACTCTGTATGAAATATTGTGTTGTATAGTAGATAGTCAGTTAATAGGACGTTTGACTCTGTGCCCAACCATGATTGATCTTAACTGAGCCTGCTGGGCTGGTAACAGGCCATACAAAAAGCTAATAATACAAAGTCCCAATGTGATACTTTTTTATTAATTCACATAAAGTATGGCAATTTGTCTTGGTCAACCGCTCGCTAAGGCAATAGATCTAAAAAGCTTGATGTGATGAGATATGGTGTGTTACTATTTTATGTTGGTTGTACTTTTTTTCAGGAACACAATGAAGACCTATACAATATTTTCAGCAACATCATATTTATGATTGAACCTCTTAGAAAGTTTTTTTCAGCATATGGTGAGGATTTAGAGAAAGAAAAGAGGTTTAGTATATTTAATGAGAGCACGTGGATCAGCAGTCAGGTTTTAGCTCGCTGAAGGAGCTACTGTACCGTTTCTTCACAGTCCACACCCTGACCACAACTGGTGTCTTTACTGTGTCAACATTTTCCCCAGGAGCACTGACCTCAGCACAGTAGCCGTCATTGGTCAATCTTAGCGTCTTTTTCATATTCCAATAGCATGTGTGTTGTCTTTTTACCCTCAGTGAGGTGAAGTCTTTTCCTAAGTCAACAAGATTTGATCTCTGAGCAGAATTTGTGGGTGGGTGTTGCCGCCATGACCTATAAGAAGAAATATGTCATGCACATAGGTGTTTGTAAGTGTCACAGCCCAAATCGGATGTCAACGGATTCATTTAGAGTCCCACCAGAAACAGGTCTGTTGCTCATTTTAAGTTCAGCTACAGCTCAAGAAACAGACTGTGTCATGATGTTAGTATTAGGACTACAACTTATTTATACTTCCACCATATATTGATTATTTTATCTCATATTTAATCATATGAAATCTGGGAAATTGTGAAAAATAGTTAGGTCTTTGGTAGTCTTCCATTGCCAGACCTTCCTCCGCAGCGGAAGGCTACTGTTTTTGTAGGAAGGCTACAAAAAATACGCAGTTAAGCTACACAAACTATGCAGTTTTTGTAGCTTAATTTACCTTAAGTGAACAGCTTCGGAGTCATTGGAATGGTTATATGACTTTTTTCGAGTCGAATGCTGGTTGTTTCCCTCCCCACTAGCGTCTGTGAGCTAAAAAACCACCCTTGCAACTTTGGGCCGGCGATTGCCGGCCTCAGCCCCAGGAAGTATCACGTGATATCAGGTCTAGGGATGTAACGATTGCTTCACGGCAAGCCGAATATCTATTCAGAAGCTGTAGGAGGAGCTCTATAGAGAAACCTGCAAGCAAAAAGTGAGATGAGCAAAGAAATGGCCAAAACTGCTAGGCGCCTCCTTTAAACCAATCACAATCGTCTTGGGCGTCGCTAAGCCCCGGACATTATGACGGTGCCTCAGCAAATAGCTTCAGGGAGGAACTTGTTGTGATGGAACACGTCTGTGTTCAAAAGTTGTTTTTGTCGTGCAACAGAAAACTCAGATCGGACAGATAGTCTAGCTAGCTGGTTTGATTTACCCTGCAGAGATCTGAGGAGAAGTTGGAGAATGCCAACACAAGGAAAGCAGAAGGTGTGGGACATCTCGCCTTAAAATAGGGAAGTCCAACAGAATTTCCAGCGGCAACACACACACACACACACACACACACACACACACACACACACAGACCATAACCTCTTCTTCTGTACTGTTCAGTTACTAGCCTGATTATTTCCACCCTATGAGCCCAACATCAGCAGTAGACATCAGGGATTTCCTCCAGCTCCTGTTCAAAAGCTTACTGCTGTCCCCAAAACCTGTGGTCTACTCACCAACTGTCTTAACAAGGCAGGAGGGACCCAGGAGCAGTCCTTTTAGTCTTTTAGGACTCCCAACGGTCTCTTAAAGGGAGTTTGCGATGTTTGTGCTGGGAACACTATAATGTTACACCCACAGCGTGCCAGCTTGCTGTGCTTCTCCTCGCTCTCCATCACAGGGACAGAGAACGCATTCACATGTTTTAACAGGCTCAGCTTTACCTTCCCCCTGATACAACATGGCTGGTAAAAGAAGCTTCTAGGTTCAAAGGTTGAAGGAGGTTGGTCATTAAAGGGGGTTTCCAGCTTTCTGAAGGCGAGTTTGTGAAATGTGGCGTTTAGTGCAAGCAGAGAGGTCAGTGGAGAAAGCTCCGTGGTGCTCTGAGTAATCGATCTACTGGGAAAAATGAATACCATGTTTAAAGACATATGAAAATGACAAAAAAATAACACATGAATGTGAAATAAGAAAACGTTTAATTGCATTTTTTAAATGGGTCTATTAGAAAATGAATAAAAATTAGCAATAAACAATTATATTAAATAGAAATTGCATAATCCTATTTATTGCCACAGCTCAATTATAAAAACAATGTACTTTCAAACTAAACTGGTAATAACATACACATGTTTCATACATAATCTATTTTTTTTTTTATGTAGTGAATATGTTTTATATTTCTAAAAAGTGTATTTCAGCGCTTGAACTTGAATATTTTACACTTTGAGTTAAATGCAGGTTCAATAAGGAAGATTAAAGATCAGATTAATACATTGATAACACTTTGGGAAATTAGCACCCATCACCAGGGTAGTTTTTCAAAGTGGCGGGTGACTCTGCCTTTGTAAATCAGCCAAAGTGGCGGGTGGAGTGGTTGTTGGTAAATTGGCAGTTGTTACGCACACAGTAGTATCCACAAAGTAAGTCCAATGAGGGGATAAAGGAAAGCGTTATGGCGTTCCACGTTAATTCCTTTTCTTTCTCGTTCGAGGCCGCTGTGTCCAAGTCAAGGCGCAGAGCATGACCTTACCGCATGCTGATACGTTACTAGGCCAGGTAGAGAGAGCTACTGTCATGACAGAGAGAGAGAGACTATCACTACAAATAGGTTGCACCCAAGTGGGTAAAATAGCTTCCCCTTAGGGGCAGCACAGTGCCAAGCCCAATGCTAGTGTCTTTGCTAGTTTAAGACCAAAGCAGTTTCCTGTGCACTACGATTAGCGTGTTTCTGACAGGGTGGGGTGCGTGGCATCACGATGGGGGCTCTCCATCGTGATGGACGATGATATGATATCGTCCATCGGCACATACCTATAGCCTACCTTACAGACGACCAGTCCACGCACTGTACTTACTGTCGAACCTACTTGTCTTCACAAAATGAAAACAATTTGTTCTTTAGAGGAACAGCTAATCTTAAATTAGAGGCCCAGAGTCATCCAAGTCTCATATCAAGTGCACTGCCATACAAAGATGGGACCCCAGGAGCAGAGTTTGACAATAAAGGTTTTCATTTTTTTTTCACATCACTTTTTATTTGCCTATATTAATAAAATATGTATTACTAATACAAAATAATGCACTGAAGCTATTCAAAATATGCTAGTGCATTTGAATTTTTGAATTTTCGGAAAAGGTGGCTGGTAAAAAATATAAGTAGCTGGTAAAATTGGGCATCCACCAGCCACTGTGGCAAAGTTAGTTTCCCAACTTGATAAATTGATAAATAAATTAGAATTTATGGGCAAATAATTGTGGGAGATATTTCCACTGAGCAGCAGTAGCAGTAACCCCACGACAACACAGCTAAGCCCTGCCCCATTTGTCGTGGCCTCAATTGGTCAGTGCGTCCCTTCTCTGTCTGTGTTTCTCTCCACTATTTTCTCCCCTTCTCTACTATCTGTCTCTGTGTAACTTTGCTCTTCAGTGTTGTGCATTTCATATTTACCAAAGTAGCATTGGATTGTGTATACTGTGTGTTACTTTGGTCAGTATTGAGGTCATGTAGTTTGTGATGTTGTGTATTGGATCCCCCTTTGCACGTACTGTATTAAGTGTTCAAACCACCTCTCTGTAATGTCATCAAAATTTAACAGCTTTACAAACGTATAGTATGTACAACAGGGCAGTGTTGTATTGCCTTATATTGTACAGCTGTTGCTCTTTATTTTGTCCATCCCTGAACATGTGCAGCGAGAGTTGGAGTTATGTTAGTGATGCCGTCAAAGTGAGGATGTAAGCCTTTGAGGTTTATACCAGTAAGAATAATTTGGGATTCAGTTGTAAAAGAAGAAGGGGAACAACACAAGGGCTCACCCCAGATACAAGAACACAAATCAATAACAGTAGAGGGAGAAAAGAAGGATTAACCTGTACTAATTCACTTGTTAATGGCAAAGGGAATTTGAACGCAAAAGCTAGCAATGCCCCTAAATATGTAGATATAATCAGCATTATCTCCAGTGGTAAATACAGAAATTCAGGCCTCTGTGTTGCTGGGCATTGTGTCTGCTTACATGCATTAACAGTGTTTCAGTATTAAATAGTATAATATTTGTTAGTAGATTTGTGTGCATGTGCCTTTGTATGTTCACCGTGCAATAATGCGTGCTCACGTGTGACAGCCAGACACTCTAGAGAAGCAGATCCCACAACGGAGCAGGGAAGAGGCGGAGGAATGAGTGCATGTGCAAATGTTGCTCAGCGGACTGCAAATAACCTGCCTGAGGACATTGACCAGAGAGAGAAAGGGAAAGGGAAAGAGAGGGAGAGAGAGAGCGAGAGAGCAAGCGAGAGACTGCAATTGCAATTTTGCTAGTCACAGTACAACTTAGGAAGGACCAAGAGGATAGTGGCGCACACACACACACACACACACACACACACACACACACACACACATTGTTCTTTTATTCTATTTCCCCCTCCATCCAGATGTCCACTCAGCAAGAATCCAGATGGCCTGGATACACATATTGGAGAGGTGCTTTTGACACACACGCAGATCCACAGAGACACACACAAAGCAGCATGGCCATGTTTTTCTCCCTCAGAGGGAGGATTAGCTCCCCCTCCTCTTGCCATCATCACTTCTCCCCCCCCTCCCCTTGTCAGCCTGCCTCACCTTCATTGGCTGCTTCTATCACAACTACCCCTGACTGGATCGATGAGACTACAGGGGAGCGGGGAGGTGGGATGGGTTGATGTTGCCACGGTAATAGAAGAGGCGACCGCTCACATAATCATCGAGCCGGGGCTGAAATGGGAAAAAAAAATAATCAAGTGGAGGGGTGTGGAAAGTGGGTTAGAGGGTGAGGGACTGAAAGGAGGAGAGGAGGGGGAAAACAATAACAACAACAGCCGTGGATTAGGCATCGGCCGAGCAATCAGGAAGTCTATTTAGGACAAAGCATCGTTAAAGATCCTCCCAGGCTTTAGCAGTGATCGTCAGAGCTGAGCTGCCAGTCCGATTGGACAGCTGCTCAATATCTATGGGGAAGCACACAAAGGAAGGAGGAAATAAGTCAGGTGAAAAATCAAGAACTCGCTCCTTCACTGCAGTCATATTTCACTGCTGGCGATGAGTGAGAGGAGGTAAGCTGGCCGGTGTGATGCCCGATGCCAAAATAGAAACGGAGAGAGAGAGGGACATCGCTGGATATGAAGAGCATGCAGCAATAAGGCAGGGCAAACAAGAGCAGAGAGAGAGACAGCAACGATGTGAGAGATAGATTGAGGGTAGAGGTTATTACTGTGGCGCGAGATGGGTCGACAGAAATAGAGTGTGCTGGATTTGTCACCTCCAGTGCCACACCTCGGCTGCATCATCCCAATGCTCCATCCTGGCTGCAGCAGCTTTTACACATGGGATTTGCTTGTCTAGGAGGACAATTAATGAGCAGTAAATTAATTTAGAATGATTGGTTTAACACCTTGGATGCTCTCTGAGGATTTAAGCTCCCGGCATGTGAAAAGGACAAACCGTAGTGTCTTTTATTGAATTGGATTGTCTTCTGTTTTTCTTCAAAAGAGGAAGAATCCCTGCCTGCCCACACAACAAAGCTAAAATAGGGACTATGTTAATTCACCATCAAGAATTACTGTCTGCAGCTTGCCAGAGCTATTTCCATAAAGATAAGCGCCTGTGTTTTTACCGACTGGTCAGTCAGTGAACACAGCCCTGTTATCACTGTGTGAAGATGAAGAACTCATTGTCCGACCATTTTCAAGGAAAGCTGACTCAACCTAAATGAGAAAGACAATGAAGGTGGGCGTATTGGAGGTGGCAGCACAGTTAGACGAATGATTAGAGGTTCTGTGCTCAGCTTCCTGAAATAATGCAGTGCTGTACTGTGAATGACATGCAGAATACTGTACTTGCCTTCTAATGACAGGACAGACCTCAAAGCGGGCCAACTGACCTGAGTGACTGTGCGTGGGTTGCTCACTGACTGGAGCTGTGGCTATTTGAGGAATTTAAGGACACGTAGCCCCAGGCGGGTACTGGTCGGTGTTGGAGCCCCACCATGGGGGAGACAGCAGAATACCAGAGGCTGCAGGAGACGTCAGAGTCTGACTACCAACGCCTGCCAAGCGATGACGAAGAGGTAGACCTCTACACTTTCTTGATTATACTCTGCCACACAGCTGTAGACAAACATGAATGATAGATACATAATTCAGCAGGTATTATGGAAAATGAAAGGGTTTGAGATGATGTAAGGCTTTGTTGTGGTGTTTTCCCAAGGGAAGGCGTATCTTTTATTGAACAGAAAATACATTTTGGACTGCAATACAAGCAATTGGTTAATCAGTAGATTATAGTTGCCATGACACTAATATGTATTTTTTTGGTGTGAGTGGTAGTAAAATAAATAATAAAATGAATGTTGGCTAAATTCAATTTAGTTATTTCAGGTTCAGGGTCCTGGTATTTTGCATGCTGGCTACCTGTCACACTGTCATGATTTACTGATACACTGAATTGTAATACTCCACACCTGTGTTTTCCTACCACTACAAGAAAGTGTGGTGAAAAAGACCTACTAAATATAAATCTGTCCGCGCACACACGCTTTATTGAAGGCCGAATCATGAGGTCATTGATGAGGTGCTGCAGAATGAGCTTGGTGAAAAGCAAACTATGACATTTTATAGCCTCCCACCTCTTCCGCTCACCCCCACGTCCTTTCACAAACCCTGTGACGTACCGTACGGACAGGCCTCGCTGTTCTATTGGCTCGGATGAGATCAGCAATGCCTTTGCCACTATGCTGTCAGTGTTCTGGCCTTTTTTAAATCGTTATTGGTAGTATACTGTCTGGAGGCAGATGTGAAATGTGGCAAAGACAGAAAGGGGATAACATACAAAAAGGGTCATGGCTTGATTTGAAAAGTACACAGCACTACAGTGGTATAGTGGCCAGGCTGGTATTAGCTAATTGCTGATGAATATCGTGAAATTATCAAAAGATTTTAAACCCCGCCTAGCCCTGCTCTCAGTCTGTCCTGGGATTGAGTCCAGCCCTCCGCGACCCTCCATAGGATAAGTGGGTATTACAAATGGACGGGTGCATGAATGTGTAGATCTGTGCAACAGTATAAATAGTATGATTGTCAACTGAGTGCGGCGTTTAGGGTCTGTGTGCTAGTTCAATAGAGTTAAGCCCGTGGACACAGCAGCTGTCCTGGTTTCTGTGGGCTGAATCAGATCACTCTTTTTTTTTTCTTTTTTCTTTTTTTTAAAGCTGCAGCTTTGTGCTAAATACATTTCTAGTTCTAATGCACACAACACTAACACACTGCATGCAGTTGTCTCCATCAGAAACTCTGAGACAAAGATATGTAAGAACAGATGAACCACTAAGAGAGAGAGAAGGAAAAGGAGAGAGGTTGGAGTCCTGTGACTCCCTTCAAATATACATGTACTCAATGTTCTATCAGAGCAATCCTTTAATGTTTAATACAGATCTGGTTCTGATAGACTATGGAGCATGAGGGAATTAGTAAGCTTCAACCTACATTCTACATTGTTGAGCATCTGCAGAAATAAGAAATATTCTCTCATTGTAGCACATATTTGACTAAATATTGGGTTCACACGCTGTTGACTGTCGGTAGGAGGTCAACCATCATTGACCAACATAATTCACTATCACCCTCTTTTCTCCTCTTAACCATCTTTAGGTGATCAAAGAAGAGATTGCTCGGATGGGTGTGTTTTCACGTCGGAGGCGACATTAGGATGTATTAGTGGGGGTTGTTTTGGTTGTCTGGCATTATGCCTATTTGACCAAGCTACCAAATGGGGACACATATGTTATGTGTTTGCCTAGGAGCAGTCTGTTTGTATCCCCACATGTATCACCACATGACACCTCTCCTTCCCTGACTCTGTGAGTGACGAGGTGTTGTGGACAATGGAGGGATTTACAGAGAATGTAAAAAGCCAGACTTTGACAGAGGGTTACAATCTGTGAGATCAGGTATGACTCATCTCTGTTTGTCTGTGCATGCAGGGCTCCCTCCGAGGCATTGTCTGTGTGTGTGTGTGTGTGTGTGTGTGTGTCTGTCTGTGTGTCTGTGTGTCTGTGTGTCTGTGTCTGTCTGTGTCTGCATGGACACTCCAGCTGGACTGAGCCCATCCACTGGGAGTTGTGTGTGTGTGTCTGTGTGTGAAGATATTTTGCTTGCACAGTTGGAAGAGGGATTAATTATATTTATTCTACTTCTCCTAACCCACAACCAAACCGCAGACTGTTGTTTTGCCACCAAAAGGTTGCAACTTACTTTAGAAATGCACTGGCAGCAGGTCCACCCGTATCCACTAAGCTATCTTAATTCCCAACACTGTACGTCAATGTGAATCCAGCCATGAGTGCAAGCCTCTGCATGCCTGTGTCTGTGTACAGTGAGCATCATATTACAGAATCAAGCTTAATGTGTGTGTGTGTGTGTGTGTGTGTGTGTGTGTGTGTGTGTGTGTGTGTGTGTGTGTGTGTGTGTGTGTGTGTGTGTGTGTGTGTGTGTGTGTGTGTGTGTGTGTGTGTGTGTGTGTGTGTGTGTGTGTGTGTGTGTGTGTGTTGCATTACTCGGACATAATGCAGACCTCACACAGTGCTTTTTTCTTCATAATCTCATTAGCCAGCAAGCCGCTAATTTGATGTCAATTCATGATAATACAATCTACATGGTGAGACGTTTAACTTGGGCTTGGCATCACTTCATATCGCAGTCGAACGGCCATCGTAATACGACTGTGTGTTTGTGGGTAGATACAAAAAAGAGATGGAAAAAAAGAGAGAAAGAGAGGGAAAAGGAGGCCAGATAGGAACAGCTGGAGAGGCCCACAGTAGCTGCTTCATTGTAAGTGAGGGACCAAACAAGTTGAAGAATTTTATTTACTCAAATATCAATGTCCATGAGAAATACAAAAAATTAAAATTGACCAAATTTAACAATTAACAGGGCAAAGTCATGCAGCTCTTTCTGGCTGCATAACTGTTCTTTTTATTTTTTACCTTATCTTTTGAGGTCTTTTATTCCACAGGACAGATGAAGACATAAAAGGGGAGAATTGAACCCACAACCACTGCGTCTAGGAGTAAACCTCTATATATGCGTGCCTGCTCTACCAACCGAGCTATGGGATATGGTGTTAATTGTGCAACACATAACTGTGAACTTTACCCATATGGCCAGACAATGAACAGAAAAGGGGCGGGGGATTAACTGTATAGTAACTAATGCTAAGTAAAATCATCCATCCCACTGAATACTCCATTATAGGTTGGTGCCACCTAGTGGTGTAACAATGGCTTTGCAGGTTGATTTACTGACCATTAATCGTATTGGTCTAATCTGCTTTGTGAGGAGGCGTCTGATGGCCCTGTGACACATTCCTTCCACTGATTTAAATCTACATCAGTGTAACCTGGATACCAAGCTAATCTTACTGTTTTGACATCCTGTTGAAGTGGTGTCTTAATGTTGGTATCTTATTGTCGATACTATTTTGTTAAAATTGTATTGTTGTTGTAGTTCTTGTTGTCGGAGTGGTGTTTTTGTTGTTGTTGGCTGCCTCAAACTGAAAAAAAGTTAAATATGCTTTCATGTGTTCATAACGCAGGGTACAGTAAGTGTGGGTGTACAAGAATATAGCTCTGGCTGTTGTAATCCAAGATGTGCTGTGTTCTGTATGTTAAGTGTATTATATATATATATATATATATATATATATATAGTTGTGTGTGTGTGTGTGTGTGTGAGAGAGTGAGGGGTCTTTGCTTTTTAAGTCATCCTGTGTGCTTGATGATTTAGAGCCAGATTCATGACATCACCTCTGCGTCTGTGTAACCGTGAGAATGAGACATCTGATAATAATTATAATAAAAATATATTTTATTTATGTAGCGCCTTTCATGAAACCCGAGGACACTTTGCAGAATTACTGTGGCTAAGCTAAAGGAGGTTGTAGGCCGTGGTAAACAGGTGGTGTTTCCAGAGTTTTTTTAAATGATGGCTGAACGAATCCAGGAGGAATCAACACCTAAACTATAAATAATGACTGGGACTGAGACTGTGGAGCCAGCTTGCCCCCTCAGGTATTCCTCATAAAACACTTGTAAAGAACAGGAAAATTAAAAGGTACTCTAGAGGCTGTTGATATTTAGTAGGCTTCCCAACATTGCAAAATACAGCATGTGAGGCTGAAAACGTTTAAGCTAAATTAGATTTTTGTACACATAAAGAACCAACAATGATCTGACAAACCTGTCAACACAACTTTCTGGTGTGCAAGAACTTTGTAAAGACAATACAATGAAAAAAAATTAGTAATAAGGAATACAAACAAAGACGAAAGCGCTGGTCTTTGACACTCTGCTTCTAACTGTAGGTGCTCTGTTGAGGCAGGTAGTGTGGTTTTGTCAAGTTTCTGTTGTAGTGTGTTTCATGTTTTCTGTTTGTTTATCTACTTCCTGTTTTGTTTTGAAATCCACTGTCTGGTTACATCCTTAGTCAATTGTCTTCCTGCCTTTGTCTGCTTTCATTATCATCTCCGCCCCTAATTTGATTCACCTGTTTGTTTTCAGCTTCCCCTCATCCCAGTACACTCACCATTCCCACTTCACCTCTGCCAGATTGGAGTTGTCCGTATGTCACTCTTTCCAGCATTTTCTTTCGAGTTTGCTTCCCCGGTGATTTTGGACTTTAGCCTGTTTCCCGTTTGTTTCTTGCCTGCGCCTTTTGTACTTTTTCCTACCTGAGTGTCATTGGACTTCCGCCTGCCTTTTGAAAATGATTACTCCCTGCTCCTGCTGTACTGTTGCCTGCATTGTTCTTTGGACAATAAAAGTACTTACCTTTTATCACCTGTCTGCATTTTGGGTCTGCCCCTGTACCGTGATGGATAGGCAATCACATAGAAGTGTAAAAAAACTGCTCAATTAGCATACAGTATGACCAAGCAGGACATGGCAGTCATGTCAGATAAGATAAGATACTTTATTAATCCTAGAATAACACATATATAAGAAATAGAAAAAATAGAATTAGTTATAATAATAGTGATAATACAATTATTTTTACACTTCAAACACCCTTATTTAGACAGACCGTATAAATACACAACGCCCTTATATAAACAGACCATATACTGTATATACACATAGACATACCTACTCATGTAGGAGCAGGGGGGTGAACTAAAGAGACCTCGTCCGTGAGTGCTTCCTGGAACCCATTTGATCTAGTTTTTGTGTATTAGGGGATTTATTTAGTAATATGTTCCATTTCCTTAGTTCCTTGATTCCTTAAATTAGTTTAGATAACTGTGAGATAAGGAAAAAGGATAAATGAATCTATATACCTATCATGTTTATAATGTTAGAACACAGCATCCCCACATGCCTTTCACATTTGTCTGCTGTCCAGTCTTTAATTAAAGACAGATATTTCATGACAACAGCCCTTTTTTGTTGTTGTTTTCTTTCCTTCCTCTCCGTCTGCTCACTTCCCTTCACACACAAAGGCAGAGGACAGTGGGGGGAGAGAGAGAGAGAGAGAGAGACCAAGACCAAGTCAAATGCTGATAGGTGGACTAACAAGCAAATAAAGAGATAATAACAGAGAGCACAAATACCTCTCAGAATGAGAGGGGACTTGCTGCTACTGGGGGTCTGTAAAAGCAGTTGGTAAGGGTTTCTTTATATTCAGAAGAGGGAGAGAGAGATAACATTTTTTGAGGATTAGAGGCAGGAAATAAAAGGCAGCACCAAATAAAGAAGAAAATGCACTGGGTTGGCAAGATCCTAGGGAGGGAGGTTGGGCTGAGAGAGGGTAGCAGAGTGAAAGAGAGTGGATTAATGAAGGAGTGAAGGCTAGGTAAGAGAAGGGTGAGGTTAGGACTTTTATGCAGTGGTAAAAGATGGAATAGACGTCAGTAAGACAGAGGAGTGAAGATAGGTGGACCGGGCAAGTCTTGTTAAGATAATTGTTTTTTATTTTGACCTGTAACTTAGAATTAGTCTCCCAAAGACAGACATCTGCGGCCTCTGTGATTTATAATCACTAGTCAGGCGACAGACTTCTCTGTTTGTACAACTGTAAAAGGATTTAGTGATGTGGATGTTTGATTGTTTATCCAGTAAATACATGAATTCAGTCTACTGTCCCTGTGCCATGATGGAACCGCTGCGGCCTTTTAAACATGCTCTTTAGATTTAAATTGACTTTAAAGGTCTTGATTGCAGTTGTGTCTAAAGCTACGACTAAATAAAAACTGTTTTTAGTATCATTTAATCTACAGTCAAACTCAAAACCCCCAAAGTGAAATTTCTCCACTGTGGTGAATTTTATGATAAGCAGGCATGAGAGGAAGAAGTGTGTGTGTGTGTGTGTGTGTTTTCTTGTGCGTGTGTGCGGGGTTGCATCACAGGAAACAAGCTCTCTATCCTGCAGTTGAATGTGACCCTTTGGCCCTGGATCAAATGCTCCTCCGGGCTGAATACCATGAAGCCTCTGTCCTCTGCACCACGCACTGCTCTGCACTGCACGGACCGTCTGACTGACTGCAGGAGGGAAAGGAGGGGGGAGGACAGAAAGATAGGGTGAGAGTGTAGATCAGGGAAAAGTACAGCAGTAGGAGGTAGGAATAGGGGTATGTGGGGGAGAAAGTGGAATAATAAGGGAAGAGACGACAACAGAGTGAAGGTCAAGTCAGGAAAAAAAAGCTATATACACTTAACATACAGCACAAAGCACACATCGCTGTTCTCTAAAACCAACGAGACACGCATCTTGTTACACCCTAAAATGTGAAACCAGAGACAGTCACTCACTTTGGCTCTCACGTCCCTGCTGCCTGCCCCACTGGCAAGCGAGTGAATCAGGGAGAAGTCGCTCCTATTTTTAGCCCCATGCTCTATGGAGGGATTGAAAAGCAAACAGACAGTAGCTGCACGCGCAAAGACACAGGGAGAGAGAGGGAGTGTGTGTGTGTGTGTGTGAGTGTGTGTGTGTGTGTGTGTGTGTGTGTGTGTGTGTGTGTGTGTGTGTGTGTGTGTGTGTGTGTGTGTGTGTGTGTGTGTGTGTGTGTGTGTGTGTGTGTGTGTGTGAGAGACTTATTTGTGAAGTTCTGCAAGTCTGGATCAGTGGCTCACTGCTGTCTGGGGAGGACACATAGCTGGACTGGGCACAGGGCAGAGCTGAGAGGCTTTTCTCTGCAACAGACAGCAGCTCTTAATCCCTCTACAGCCTTTTTTTCACGTATTTGAAGACTGGTTAAGTTCTCTTTTGCATGTTGAAGTGCTGCATGGATGCCTCTTTGCCTTCTTGAGGGAGCTGTAGCTAAAGAAGGGGCTTACAGGACGATTGCCCCGCCATGGAATGTAATAGATTGGCAAACAGGATCTTAGGAAGTTTTTCTTCCCTCTCCCGGGTTTTGATCCGAGGAGTGTGTGCGGTTCTTCGAATTCCCTCAGAGACGGGGAACATCAAATTGGAAGGACTGTTGCTCCGGTAATGTTTTAAAAGACCAGCAGCCACCTCTGGCCATTTAAACACTTTTTGCACTTACTCTACACTCATCCAGACAAAGGAATTCAGGATGCGACGGTTTGACAAGCTGAAACAGTCATTCCCCTTCCTGGCACACTTTCATATATATCGAGTAAGTCTGGTGTCTGTCTGATGGTGGCTCTCTTTGGTCCACTGAGGGATTTTATTTTTTGGAAATATGACATGGATATTAGAAACTATAGTCAGGCTAATGTGGTCTACCCAGATGTTTGAATATAGATATATATAGTCTGTATCATAAATATGGTGGAGGACGGTGATCTTTGTCTGTCTGTCTGTCTGTCCTTCTGTCCTTCTGTCTGCCTGTCTGTCTGTGTGAGTTTGTGTGTGTGTGTGTGCATGTGCCTTATGAACACATAAAAGCATATTTATCTTTTTTAGCACTTTTTTTTTTCAGTTTGAGGCAGCCTGCTGTGAGTTTAGAGAAAGTATGTCTGTGACTGTGTGCGCATGGACACTCCAGCTGGACTGAGACCATCCTCTGGGAGTTTGTTGTTGTTGTTATTGCAGCAGGATGTTAGAGCAGAACAGATCTAGTACAGGACATGGCTTTGGCCAGGAGGTAGGTGTGTGTGCGTGCGTGCATGTGTGCGCGTGTGTGCGTGTGTGAGAGAGAGCATGCATTTCTTTACTACCATGAGGACTGAGTTCAGGCCAGAGGCATTTCTCACCAGGGACATCATGTTGTTTCTCTGCATCTGAACTCCTACATCTCTCTCTCTCTGTCATACTTGTTGTTTCTGTCTCCTTCTTTTTACTTTTCATTTGAAACATGAAAACAAATTGTACCTGCTCCTTATTTTGTCACATTTCATGGGGAAATGACACTTTTTAGAGCCTTAATACTGGACTTCTGGCCCCGGTTGGATTCCTCCTGGAGTCCTGTCACAAGTCACACTTTATGATGTTTGAATGTAGCATTCCTTCTGTTAACCTCACACAATGTGCATCCTCCTTCTCATCCTATTATAAGAGAAGTCAAGATAAGCACCTTAAGATGCTTTCCGTTTGACATCATATCAAAGAATAAAACAAGAGCTCATAATTTCCCTCCTCCCAAAATGTTACTTGACAGTGTCACAATATAGGATTTTTGTTATTGAGAAGGCACAAGATCAACAGTATTACACATTACAGTATTAGCCCTTTCTTTTCTTGTTTTCAGCCCCCCATCCATTAACACAAACACAGAAAATGTAAGATAATCTAAAAGTAAAACCAAAAAACTGTAACCACCATGGCGACCGACCCCCCCCCACCTTGGATCTCTTCCCCCAAAAAACAAAACAAAAGATTAGAAACAATTTTAAGAAGTGAGTTGGCCCAGTGCTGTCCGGTTAAGATATGTGGTGGCTGCCATCTTAAGGCCAACATCTTCTTAGCTGCCGTGAGCCCATAAGCCAATAAGATGTGTCTCTACTGTACAGAGAAATCTAAACAGTCATAATTGAGTAGGAGCAAAATCGGAGAGACTAAAATCCTAAACATGTCACTCAATGTGAGAGATATTGTCTTCCAGAACCTAACCACATTGGGGCATTCCCAGTACATATGCAGAAACGACCCCATGCTATTCTCCACACTCCATGTTATCAAAACAGCATCTCTATGGTTCTCTCCAGCTTTGCTGCAAAGTGCAACGATCAGAACGTAATGTGTCATCCAAATGGTGTTGCCGCACAGAAGTTTGGCCGCGGGTTTTTCAACATAGCGATAGGAACCATATAGAAAAATCCATACAGTAAAACAATTTTATATATATAAAAATGTATATAATATTTTTATATAGTTTTGGTGATATAACGTCATGTCACCCAGCCCTAGACATAACCCACCTTTACCACCTCTTTAAGTGAATGTGTCGTGTCTGTACAGCACCTGTCCCTTAAAAGTGTAAAATGTAATATCCTGTTTCATGGGTTGTGTAAATTGGTTAGCAAGTTGACAGAGAACCCTCATGCCTCAGATATGACACTGTCATGGAAAAAGGCCCAAGAGGAAGCTGACTTGCGTCTTTGGCACCGTCCAGTGAAATAACACTTACATGTTGACTGCCAGGGAAGACCAGACTTGAGCTGCATGATAAAGGGTGTAATAGTTCATGGTTTATGCTCCATTGTGCTGTATACAAAAATGTTTATTTCGTACATGCAAAAGAAATAGTTAGTTTGTTTAAATGTTGTCAGGGGAATGTACTGCAGGTCAAATAAACATACCACATAAAATGTGAGTATTTGGCAGAGCTTAGCGCAGTCGTGAACCAG
This sequence comes from Etheostoma cragini, assembly GCF_013103735.1. Classification (NCBI taxonomy): domain Eukaryota; kingdom Metazoa; phylum Chordata; class Actinopteri; order Perciformes; family Percidae; genus Etheostoma; species Etheostoma cragini. The sequence goes on along the minus strand of NC_048418.1, from coordinate 7,688,921 downwards.
CCAAGAGGCCGCTGTATCGTCTTTCTCAGGGTAGGGGTCAGGCATGATGCAGCAAAATAAAAAACATAGAGACGGATTCAAATGGCTGCAGCTGTATTTAATCCCACAGTCATTTGGTGCAGCCTGCATCTTTATAAAGTTCTTACAGGTTATTAAATTATATTTGGTTAAGTTAATAATAGACTCGTTTTACCTGCTTTGCTCAAAACAGAGGATTGCTCTTTAAGGGAACACCAAAGACTATTCTCTGTTGGCCCGTTAAAATGCCTCCTGCTGTATGGACATTGCTAAAGAGATATCAGCTGACCCACTTTTATGTGCATTGCAGTGAATTTGTATCAGGATAGGGACATCTGGCATAACCATTGGGGATTGAGCCCTCCCAGATCAGCCGCAGTCAGACCTCGCATCAGCAATTCATGGAAAATACAGGACCACTCACTTTCCGTTGAAAAGGCAGGGTAGATTCATATTTTTTGTGTTTTAGGGGATGGTCACATGTTTCTTAAAGTATGGCCCAACATTAGCCGTGTATTTTTGTGAAATCTAATGTGTCTCTATGTCATTAAGAAATAGGAAGACTTCCTATTTCTTAAAGACTTAAAAGGCCCTCTGACCAAGCCCTTCATGATGTTTAAATGACCGAAAGGAAGCTGCGACCTCTGACACTTTTCCCCAGACCTTGTAACCTTGGCTCAGCCAGCACAGGAAGTTCCTCATTCACAGAGTATAATTACTACACAGTGGAGTGACCCCTTCACCCCAGAGCATCCACCCTGGAGGTCTCCCTGTCAATCTCTGCAGATTAGGAATGTTTGAGTATTTTTCTGTTTCCCCTCATTGAGACTGGGAATAATACTGTGGACCAGACAGTGTGAGCAGGTGTAATGGAGAAGTAGATACGCATTTGAGTGGCTTATCTTTAAAGTTCTTTACTTTCTTTACTCTTTTTATTTAACTTAATCATCTCGACTAATAGCACTATGAAACCCATCAGGATTTAAGATTAATTTCAGCTACATGATGTGCAAGATTCAGATTTTCACAATATGTAGACGATGATGGTTGATGTATTAAGATGGGGTGTTTTGACATTTAAAATTGATGGTCTGACTCAGCAGACTTATGGAGGAACATAGTACAGCATATAGAAATTGTGGTCAAAGTGTTTAGGATCGTCCGGTTTGTCTCTTGTGGACACCGGGTTTGTATCATCCATCATCTCATGTATGTCTTACTGTTGTAAGATTGTGATGTTTGCACATTACAGTGGAGCACGAACGTTTTTGCACCCCAGGTTAAAATCTTTTAATGTTTACAATAATGTGTAAAATGAATGTCTAGCATACATCTCAATGCAGCTTGGGGCAATCAATTTGAGTGTTTGTCTTTCAGAACCTTGTAGTGTGATGATAACAATTATTGGCTTTCAATGGAAGGTAACATAGAGTTTTTCCAGCGTGTCTCTACAACGTGTATCGTTAGACAGCAACTCAAAAACATTATTATATCTTTGTAGAAGCATGCAAAATGCTTATTGGCGCACTGATGCTGATGAGATTCACTCAGGTATGGAAATTGGGTATTGAACCATAAGGCATTTTTTGATACTCGATATTTAGGGGCAATTCGGTTTGTCCCTAAAAGGTATTGAATTTGGCAAAATTTGTGTAGTCACATGTATTTGTTCAGTCCGCTGACAAGCAGCTAATGCTATTTGGTCGCCATGTACATTTGTATGTGATAAAAATTTGGTCAACCCAGTCTGCAGTGTGTGTCTGTGTGTGTGTGTTTGTGTGTGTGTGTGTGTGTGCCCAAGTGTGTGTATTTTCAGTGTTCAATTAGGTATGTGAACTGTTTAAGCAGGTTTTTTTCACTGTGCTCTACACCATTACTGAAGAGCACACAATACATCAGAGCTTAGTTTCCTCTCGTTTCTTTGACAGAAAACACTAGTTTGATTGTTGCTCAGTGCTTTTCTATCTGACAGTACTTTGTTCTCCAGCTCTGAGACCAAGCAATGAAAAAATCAATATTGAACTCAGTTTCCTGTATTCTTTGTGGGTGTTTGGCAGAAACTGGGCGGTAGCATGCAGTGCGAGGAAGGCACAGAATGGCTACTGGAGCTGCTGATGGAGGTGCAGCTGCAGCAGTACTTACTGCGGATCCGGGATGACCTTAATGTCACAAGGCTGTCACACTTCGACTACGTCAAGAATGAAGACCTGGAGAAGATCGGCATGGGTCGACCTGGTGAGAAACTCTGTGTGTGCGTGTGTGTGTGTTTGAGGGGGGTTGTTATTTTGAACATTTATGTTTAGTCTACCCAAATGCCAAATTCTAGTTCAGTTCTGCTGGGATCCTGAAGATAGTCTTGGTTAAAACAACATCACATAAGACTGAACACAATGCGTGGGAGCAGGTGCAGTGGTAGCGGTTTGATTAATTTGTATTGAATTTTGTTGTAATTTTGTCCATGATTCAAGGCCTTAAGAGACCATCACCGTCTCTTTTTCTTTCTACACGTTGTCTCCTATATTATTACTGCTATTATCTTATAGTCCTATAGAATTACCTTTGTGTGAAGTATTGGCAGTGTGTCATTTGGCACACCCTCAGCATAGCTGGTGCAAATCCACCATCACTAACACTCGTTATATCATTTAAAGTCCCAACTAAGGGATAATGGGAAGGGAGACTTAAGTGTCAGGTCTTTTGTGTGTGGTGTGTGTGACAAAGGGGATGGCAGCAGTAATGTTCTAAATCCAGTTGAGGGCCTCGGTTACGGAGCCGCTTAAGACTAATTACACCCATCTCCTGCTCATATATTCATCACATCTTTTTACTCCACTCAGCTCACTCTGCTCTATGCTCTCAACCTTTTTGTCTTTCTTGTATTTGCTTTATCTACAATCTATTCTTACATATAAAGTGTACTATATGTATGTGTCCATCTTTCACCCCCCTCTCCCATCCACGTTGGGTTTTTCTTTAACTACTTTCATATCAAAGCCGGATGTTACATCTTGTCTTTGTGCTGCTCTGCTTTGTGCTGCTCTTCTTTTCTTCTTCTTGAAAATTCAATATAGTATATCTTCTGTAACTGAACTCTTGGACATATAAATGTCTTCCTGATGCAAGAAGACCCAAATGAGAAGAATCAACTGGAATCTTCATCCTTTTGTGTTTACTGCTGACCATCATTGCATTTCTCCTTTTTTCTTTTGATAAAGGGCAGAGACGGCTGTGGGAGGCTGTGAAAAGGAGGAAAGCCATGTGCAAGCGCAAGTCCTGGATGAGCAAGGTCTCTCTCACACACACACACACACACACACACACACAAACACACACACACACACACACAGGGCTAATTCATTTCATACATTCAACATTACACAACACTAACATTATCCAATTTAGCAACACCTTGCCAAATATTTTTCTGTCATCGGTGTCAATCAGTTTTTTTTAGTTATTATAAGAGAGCAAGTAAATTAGTAAACAAAGGCAAGTTTATTTGTATAGCACATTTCATACACAAAGGCAATTCAACATGCTTAACACATGTATACATGTCTTCTAAAAAGCAGCCTTTACCATTGTGGTGTATATTAGTTTGATGCCAGTCTGCTGTTAAGGGGACTCAGTACTTAACTGCCGTGTTAAAGTAGGACATGCAATTCTTGTATGAGTGTGAATGGCAAAGCTTTCAAAAGTCACTTCTCAAGTCTTTGAGAAATGGCCCATGTCATGATAGACACAAAATTGTATTCAAAGCCCTGAAAATAATGTTAAGGTGTTGTGTGTGTGTGTGTGACAGACACTTCTGGCTTTAATGAACCCCTAATCTGTAACAGCTCATTGTGTTTGTGAAGATCTATTGGGATTATGGAGGAGGTTTTAGCAATTCCTTGATTGGTTCTATTACTTATTTTTAAAAGAAGAAACACATCTGGAGTGCATACACATCTGTAAGGACATCCCACAAGAGAACAAGAACTTGACTTGAATTTATACACTTATTCACTCAAGATTAAAGATAAAAGATTCATATTAAAAAGAAAAATTAAAAAGATTAAAAAGAAAAATTATAAGCTACTTTATACACAGATTCATACAATATATGATACACATACAAATGCACACACAAGGCTCAAAGGTATGAAATGTGTGAAGAATTACTGTGTGTGTGTGTGTGTGTGTGTGTGTGTGTGTGAGAGCAAGCATGCTGTGCCCATAGTACGATGCTTGCCTTCTATAATTACACCTGTCTGTGTCCGCCTCTGGCACCATCCTCAACTAGAATAATCTGCTTCCTCAGCCCTCTGTGTGTGCCTGCGCTGTCAAGCTCAGAATCTTTTGAATGTTGAGCCTCCTATTTGAAACCCACTTAACACACAGGGACCACAGAGATGTGGTGTTTTTAAAAAGGTCTGCAGCATTATGTCATGTCTGGTCCAGTGTGAATGTGAAACCGCACACTGCTTGCTACTGTTTATATCTGGCCAGTTAAATATGTTTGGCAGCGGGGATTCATTGACACCTCTTTTTTAGTGATGATACCGTTTCTGAGTACCGACCTTTGTTTATCAGCCAATAATGAGTTCACATTGGTCCCATTCACTTTAATGGAATAAAAACGTTCAATTGTTTATTGCTCTACCTATGACATGTCTACTTTATGTGATGTAGATGTGATGTATGTTAATAATTGGTGTTGGATATTACTGTTGTTCTTACTGTAAGAAAATTATTATTTCACCTGATATAGAATAGAATGCCTTTATTGTCATTATACACAAGAGCACCATACCTGTGCTATTTTATATGTAGCTTCATATCGTTTTCTCCGGAATATGACACCAGCACTTGTTTCTGTGCATTTCTATTTTGGTAAACCGTCTTATTTAGGGCCTCTAAACAAAGCTTTCCCTTAATGCCTCTGGACAGCACACACATTGTACAGGTATCTAAGAGAGAGGTTTACTATGACTTTTTATGACTTTGTTCAACATACTATACTTTTCCTGACTTTTTTCAACACACTATATGACTTTTTATGACTTTTCAACATACTATACTATGACTTCTATATAAGTTCTCATGACTTCATATGACTTTTCAACATACTGCACTTTGACTTTTGGAATACTTTACCATTTTGTGTAATGAAACAAGATATGTTGACGGTAGATGGTGTACTTTAACTTTTGTTGACATAATATACTATTACATTTTTCATGACTTTTTTTTCTCTACATACTATGAGTTTGTATGACTTTTCGACATGCTATACAATAACTTTTTGTTTTAAATTCAACATACTATACTATTAGATGTTTAATGATTTTCTTCAACAAACTAAACTACGACTTTTGTTGTTGATTTAAAAAAAAAATGTCATGACTTTTTCATGATATTTATCTAAAGTACATAGACATACTATACTATGACTTTTTATGAAATGTATGACTTTTTATGAAATTTCTACATGCTATACCATGACTACTTTCAATGCACTATACTATGATTTTTTTTTTTTAAATAGTATACTATGAACTTTTCATGATCGTTTTAACATACTATACTATGACTGTTTTCAACATGCTTTATTCAAGGGTTATTATTGCTCCAATATACATCAACATAGGCACTGCAAACACTACCGCTTTGTTTGATTCACAGTCTGGATTAGGCCTTTTTGTATGGAGTTTGAATGTTCTTCTATACTTTTTAAATAACTTTTTTAAATACAGTTCTTTGACTTTTGACATACTACACTATTGCATTTTTCAACATACAACACTATTAATTTTTTCGGCACAAAAATACTGCAACATTTGTTTTTAGGATTTTCATTTGGCGTTCATACTACATTTAAACTTTTTATGACTTGTCCAACATACTATATCATGATATTTTTTTTAATATCGGACATTTTTTTTTGACAAACTATTTAATGAATTTTATTCAAACCCTAAACTATTCCTCTTTTGTTCAATACATTGTCAGTAATACTCAACATTTCAGAAAAATATATACTAATGAAAAAAATGTCGCACTTTTTCAACTATTCTTACTACTTCACCTTCTTCTTACACAAGTATGTCAGCAATCAAGTTTAGCTTTTGCAGTTTAGATTTTATAACATTCACAAACATTTTCTGCAGGAAATGTATTTTCTAGTTATACATTAGTTTTGTGTATGTGTGTTGAGGTTAGTGGGTCAATCCGATGTGTGGGTGAGGAGAGTAAGGGGAGAGCAGATTAGGGAGAAAGTGGAAAGAGTTTTCCTCAAGGCAGAGATGGAAGAGAGTGGGAGATAAAGTTCATGATTGAAGAGAGTCTGGTGTCTTCCCTCCATCTCCACCCACACTCTCCACCCCAGTGTCTCCTGAGTGCAAAGTGACCAGACAGGTAGCTCAATGGCTTATAACGGTGGAAGACAAAAAGCAAATATGGTCCTTCATGAGAAACTGGGGAACCCTTTGGGTAGTTGTAGCCACTACATAATAGGGTTCTAACTATTTTTTATAAGCAGTTCAATTATATTTTTATCATTACACTTGTGTACAATGAAGCATGGTCTTGTAACAACCAGCTTCATTTGTCCTTTTTGTTTTTCTGCAGGTGTTTAGTGGTAAGCGCCCAGACGGCGGAGACTTCCCCCAGCAGGGCCAGCCGGCCTCTTCCTTTCGTAAGCTGTCTCGCACACCTCCACTGGGTCTGGGGGAGGGAGTCCCGGCCACACAGCCTGATGGTGTCAGTCCTCTGGACGGGCAGCAGGCTCTGACCTGCCTTATCCCAGAGAAGGATCTGACTCTGTTTGAGAAGCTTGGGGACGGCTCCTTTGGTGTAGTGAAAAGAGGAGAGTGGCTCACGCCCGCAGGGAAGGTGGTGAGGAGACCCACACTTTCAATATATTTAGTTCACTAAATAAGTATTAAAAAAAAACAACTGTATGTTGAAGATGTTTGTCAAAGAGCTGGGGCATGGTCGCACTACTACAGTTCTTTTGCATAAAAAGTGCAGCTTGAAAGCATTTTGTGCTGATGTAAGAATAAATCAAAGCAGGAGTCTTTATGAGTTTGTGTAAATTTGAACAGAAATACTTAACCATACCATAATAAGAGCAGTGCAAATGGGGAAAAAGCTAAACAGTAAGAATACATTTTAAACATAATCTTTGTCCTTGTTTCCAGCTGAACGTGGCTGTGAAGTGTCTAAAGACAGATGTGCTCAGCCAGCCCGATGCTCTGGAGGACTTCATCTGTGAGGTCAACGCCATGCACTCCCTAGACCACCAGAACCTCATTCGCCTCTACGGTGTGGTGCTCACACACCCAATGAAGATGGTAGTGGACACACAGAAACGCACACACACAGGGAGGAACATCCACAGACAGATAAACATAAACATGCATCAGTCAGCCTGTACGCTCAGCTAGTGTACACACACACACACACACACACACACACACACACACACACACACACACACACACACACACACACACATGCACACACACACTTATCACAATCCACTCAGGCACTCTCTCAGCCTGCTCATGACCTCACAGTCTGTCTAAATCAGGTCAAGCATCTCAAGGCCTTTGTCCTGACTGGAGAGGGTGATGAAGGAAATAAAGGGAGACAGGAAGGGAGAGGACTTAACTAAGGGCTGACATTTCAAGTTTTGTTCAGTTTCTTCTGTTTTTGTCACATTACATTCTTCTATGTATTTCATCTTCCTTTTCTCACCCCCTCCTCTCATCTCTTTCTCAACAACATCATCTATTCTTCTATTTAATTTGTTCCTATCTTCTTCTTTTCACCCACTCTCTTTGTCCTTCTCTCTGTGTTCTGAAGGTGACCGAGCTGGCTCCCCTAGGTTCTCTGCTGGAGCGTTTGCGATGTGTTTGTCTACAGGGCCCAGTGTTGATCCACACTCTGTGTCAGTATGCTGTACAGGTGGCCTGCGGCATGGCCTATCTGGAGCAGAGGCGGTTCATCCACAGGGACCTGGCAGCCAGGTAGGAGGCAGACAACTTTTTAATTGGGGTTTTAATAAGTTTCAGTAGCTATAAAAATGTCAAAAGGGGGTATATGCTTCACATTCTCTATAAAACGTGTTTTTCTTTTTTTTTATTGGTATGTTGAATTATTTATATTGCTTCTCCTCCACCCATAAATTTACAGGCCATTACAGAGAGACTTGGCCCACAAGTAAAAATGAGTCACTGGTTGGCTGACTGTAATGGGTGGTCTTTTCTACTTGGTCTTTTCCAATTGAGTCATTATTACCTAACTGTTGACACTATGTGCTTAAAAAAAATCTTAATGGCTGGTACAAATGAGTCATTTTCACAGTTAAAGCTGTGATCAAATAGTAATGAATACACAGGGCTGTTGCAGTATGCCAAACACTAAGAGGATTTCTCAAGCTGTGGTTTTAAATACAGGACCATTTTGAGGTTAAGTTATAATCTACCACACAGTTAATTGTATTCGTATTCCATATGGGTCTGTGTTTTAGGACTGCGTTCAGAATAGGACACTACTCACACGATGCACCGCATGCTGACTACTGAGATCTGTAACTGTCTGGCACAGGGACTATATTTTATGTATTTCATTCTGAAAGTTGCTCAGTACAGACCATTAAATAAATCTGTTTTGTTCATCTCCTAATCGGGTTGTATCCATTCACCAAAATCATAGTGTGATTTAAAGGTCATGGTGTAGGTTAAGTGCAGTTGATGATTCGTTCTCCTCGCAACAAATGGTAAACATATCGTATAAACCTTGATAAAAAATAAATTTAAAAATATACAAAAATAAAATATTTTTTAAATTTGCTACTGTATTTTGGGAGCTTTGGGAGCCTCTTTGAACTTATGAGGGTGTTGATTGCATCAGTAGTAAGCTACCTAAGCTAAACTTCTAGCCAGAGTTAAAATCAAATGGATTTTAGGATGGAAACAGCAATTTCCTGAAACATTCCTTTGCCCTGCGATGTAGGGTGTAGGCCATAGAGTACTGAATGGGAGACATGCATGAAAGTAAAGCAGTTACATATTTGACCCTCTCTTCAGGAACATCCTGCTGGCCTCAGCTCACAGAGTGAAGATCGGTGACTTTGGCCTGATGAGGGCGCTGCCCAGCGACCATGAGCACTATGTCATGCAGGAGCATCGAAAGGTCCCCTTTGCATGGTGAGTGGACAGAAAGACCAACACAATTACCAAAGCTGTACTTGGATGCAATCCAGGGATGGATATGAATTGAAGTTAAAGTGGGAATCAAATTTATTTTATTGCACACATTTTCTAAAGAGAAATCTGATGGGTCACAGTTGCATTCCAGCAATTCTAATAATAATAATAAAACAATGCTTGCTGTTTTTTAGGGTCTCTTTGCCAAATTCTGTGTTGGCCAAGCAGCTAGCCATCTTTCTTTCTACTGTTTTCATTTATGTACATGATGCTTCCAAACACATTTTGGTTTTAAAGTTAGAGTAGCCACATTGAAAAACACGTTCTCTGCCAAAAGTGAGGATTACCTGTGGACATGTACAGTTTGTGCAAGTTTGACGTCTGTCCTGCTGCAGGTGCGCCCCAGAGAGTCTGAAGACCAGAACGTTCTCCCATGCTACAGACACTTGGATGTTTGGAGTCACTCTCTGGGAAATGTTCACACATGGTCAGGAGCCGTGGCTGGGCCTCAATGGGAGCCAGGTAAACACACACAGAAATAAATAAACACATTCAGTATGTACACAAAACCATCTTGAAGCTAAAGTAGCACAGGCAGAACCAGAAAAGTACTCATATTTATTCACATCCAGACTGATTTATTCCTTAATTGTCCTCTTTTAACCACCCTAGATCCTGCACAAGATTGATAAAGAAGGTGAACGCCTCCCTAAGCCCGAAGACTGTCCGCAGGATATCTATCATGTTGTGCTGCAGTGTTGGGCTCAGAAACCAGACGACAGACCCACGTTTGTCGCCCTGCGTGAGTTCCTGCTTGAGGTAGGAGAACTATCATTTTGGTAGGTAAAGGTGTCTATCCAGGATGTTAAATAAAATAGGTTTTGTTTTAGCCACTGAGCAAAAGACACTTGATGGTAATCTTGACACCTTCAATGTAGAGAGACTAGTGTTCTCATCATTGCATAAATTAACGTTTAGCGCCACCTAGTGGAGTTACTTTAAAGTAGAAACTGATACATGGCCTCAGCTGGAAGGATTGTGAGAACCACCTACAATATGACCAACTCATAAATGTTTGCTTTGTTAAAATGAACTCTGGTGTTTTGTGTGTGTTTTGTAGACCATGCCCACAGACATGTGTGCTCTGCAGGACTTTGACGAGCCTGACAAACTCCAGATCCAGCTCAGTGATGTCATCACTATCATAGAGGGGAGGTGGGTGTTAATAAGTGTTTAAGACCTCCAAATCTGTGAATTTGACGTAACAAACCTACCTTTCAACGTCATCACTGAGTGTCCTCTAGTTGCTGGGCTCATTAATGCTCACTAACAAAAATATATTAAATGTCTATTAGACTTGTAAATATTAAAATATTTAATGTCCTGTATGCATTTGTTTTGGTAATGCCCTGCAGATGACCCTCAGTATGTCTGTGTCTTCCAGGGCTGAGAACTACTGGTGGCGAGGTCAAAACAAGCGGACCCTTAAGGTCGGACCGTTCCCTAGAAACGTGGTGACGTCAGTAGCGGGTTTATCGGCTCATGACATCAGCCGGCCGCTCAAGAACAGCTTCATCCACACAGGACACGGAGACACCAACCCTCATCGCTGCTGGGGCTTCCCTGACAGGATTGACGAGTAAGCTGGCCCTCTAGGAGTTCACGATGTTGTGATGGAAAAACAATTTATGCAAATTCAACCAGTCACCTTGAATTTGGTGTGACTCGCAATTTTGAACAATCACCGTAACTTTTCCGCAAATTAGACCAATTACCGGAGTTTCCCGTGACTTCAACCAATCCCAGTAGTCCCACGTGCCAGACTTTGCATCAATTTGTGACTTTGAGGCGTACTGTGAGAACGGGTTGATGTAACACACGTACGTCACATTTCAGATGTCCTGCCAACATTTTAACAATAATGTACGCTGTAACGTTTTTTACTCTAAAGTTGCTGAAAGTTGCTGCTGTTTGAATCCTGTTGGTTCTCTGCAGCGGACGGGGCTGCTGTCATAGACTTTATATTAGGGGTCTATGGCTGCGGACGCGCACGCACGCACCCATGCATGCGCACGTGCACACACACGCACAAGGTGCAGGCAGCCAAAACCGGAGATGAGACTTAAACAATGACCTAAATTGAGGGCAGCTACGTTGGTTATTGTAAGTGCAATAACTTAAAGTCTAATAAGTACTTTATCACACCGTATTAATGTGTGCCCCAGCCCACAATAGGAAGCTAACTAACAACGTAAAGATCAACAAGCCACTGACAAATGACTTGATTCACTCAATAAATTATTTTTTGTTTTAAATCCACCAGCTATTTTCAACATTTGCAACAATGTGAGCCTTTATTATAAGGTTACTAGAAAAACTCAGCCCAGAGTAATGTTATTCTCACAGAAACAAGTTTCCTTTATGTTTTTAAAGAAGCATACCAACAACAACAAAAACACAACTTTTTTTTTTTGCAATTTTCACTGTCTTTAATAACAACAAAATACACAAAACAGTGCAACTTTTACCAAAATTTTGTATATAAAATTCCGCAAAATCTGGTATTTTGGGCCATAACAATCTAAAAAAAACGCTGAAATCTTTGAAGGACTAGGATCCCTTGGGGATTATTTAGTTAGGAGTAAGTATCTGTCTGTCTGTCTGTCTATCTACCAGCTTCTGTTTATTAACTTTTACTGTCATCTGAAATTATTACCACAATGTACCCATGGTCTTAAAAAATCTTAAAGGTCCCATGACATGGTGCTCTTTGGATGCTCTTATATAGACCTTAGTTGTCCCCTAATACCATTTCTGAAGTCTCTTTCCCAAAATTCAGCCTTGTGCAGAATTACAGCCACTAGAGCCTCATAAGGTGCAAGATTCCAGATCGACCCATCTGAGCTTTCACTTTCTCAAAGGCAGAGCAGGACACCCAGGGATAGGTTTACACCTATCACCATTGCTAGCCACTGGGGGACCATAGGCAGGCGGGGGGAACGCATATTGATGTTAAAAAAACTTCATAAAGTGAAATTGTCATGCCGTGGGACCTTTAACTTGATTTGGTGAAACCTGCAGAAATCCGGTATAAAGATTAATCGTAATTATTCCCCATGTTGGAAGTTGGTGGTAATATTCTAGTGTTTACTGAGATGTAACAATAAACTCTCACCAATAGATGGCACTAGCACAGTATTAAAAAAGTCCAACTTATTGCAACAGTTTAACACCAAAGTGAGGTAGATTTAGTATATTGACATTTACTGTAATTAAGTCTGTCCCCCTCTTGCCTTCAGTTTGTACCTCGGTAATCCCATGGATCCTCCTGATGTCCTTGCTGTAGACCCCAGCAGTGCTCGACCAACGCAGCTACCAGGACGAGCTAAAAGTGAGTAAAAGAGCTCAAAATAAAGACTCACACAACCACTATTACCAAGGATAAACACCCTTGCAAGACCATTCAGCATCCACCATCTCTGAATTCAAACTCTTTATTTGGCTCCACTGATCCAGACAGACTTGTTTACTTTTCGGTGTTGTGTAATTGTTTGATCAGAAATGTCAATTATATATTCTGCAGGATTAAATACAACACTTGTATTTTCACAATTAATTATAATCACCTTTACAACTATGACCATATCTCATGTAAACAAACCTAAACATTGGGCCCCCGGATGGCTCAGTTGGTAGAGCGGGCGTCCTTATATAGAGGTTTACTCCTAGATGCAGTGGGCCCGGGCCACCAAACAGCTTGTTTTTCAATTTTCTTTAACACTTGCTGGCAGAACGTTCAAATGCAATCTGACGTTTGCTTCCTGCTTTTTTCCCCTAATCTTTCTATCTTTGCTGCTGTCTATTCTTTTCTCTGTTTCTCCTTTTGCGGTGGCGGTATTTGCTTTTATTATTCCAGAGGAGCCTCCTCCCCGACCTCCTCAGCCAGCACTGTTAATCAAGAGTAAGTCTGGTTTCTCTCAGCAGCTCCTCACCCATTGCTCCTGCCCTCTCTGTTCCCTCCTAGCACCACTCCTCAAAGGTACAGCCCATATTTTTTTGTTTCACTCCTTTGTCTTTGCAGTGATTCTGTCATCTACTTCTGTTTCCTTAGTTAACATCTTTGTTCTCCCTCTTTCCACCCTGGTCTCCCCCAAACAGGTGTTTGGTGTCCTTGCTGTGTACAATAGGACTAAACCTTTTTTGGAGTGTGTCTTGTATTTTGTGGTGTGATGTGATCATAAATAGCATCGGCGTCATCTCTCTACATGTTTTTTTTAGTAAACTAATGAACGTATTGTGTGTTTTTGTCTCCAGAGCCTTGCTATGATTCAGTAAACGATGATGAGGATCTGACTGCGGCGGGACTAAAGAGGTTATCACTTCGGAAAACGGGTTCCATCAAAGGCTTAAAACTAAAACCCGCCGCATGGGTTTCTGCTTGCAAACAGGGGGGTGGCCGGACTTCAGGCTCAGGCCAAAACCTCAACAGTGAAGTGTCCCTCATTGACTTTGGAGAGGAGTTCCCCCCACCCACACCATCCCCCTCGCCTGTGGTTGAAATCCAGATTCCTTTACTGGCAAAGCTAGCTCTGGAAGCAGAGAACATTCTGGACCGGACTCCATCTCAGAGTCCATCCAGATCGCTTCCCCGCCCCCTTCACCCTACGCCAGTAGTGGACTGGGATGCCCGGCCATTACCCCCACCCCCTGCCTATGACGATGTGGCCCAAGACGAAGACGATATGGAGGTACGGTAGGAGGGGACACAGCACATTTCACAATATGCCAAAAGGTCTTGGAAATGGGGTGTATATCTCCTGTTCTGATATCGCCTTGATCCACAGCAGAATCTATTAAAGTTGTAAATCTTCTTTCTGTCAAAGGTGTGCTCCATCAACAGCTCAGAGCAGCAGCAGGAAGAGAAGCATAGTGATGTCCATAACCCAGATCAGGCTCCCATCTCTGGACAGAAGGGGGAGAATGAGGCTCTTGTCTCCAGGGGTCCAGACAGATCAGGCCTGGAGGACAACCTTTTTCTTCCCAGCAAGCCGAGCCAGGTTCTGTCCACCTCCTTCTCCCTGTCGGCAGAGATCTTCCAAGAACTCCAGCAAGAGTGCATGAGGAAACTAAATGTACCGACTGGAAGTGCCACACGGTCAAGCTCCCCGTCCCAGAGCTCAGCCATGAGTTCCCAGAGTCCACATACCCATGAGGGGCACCAGCAGAGTGTCTTCTTCTCCAATGAGGACAGACCCCAGATCCCCCCACGTGTCCCCATACCCCCTCGCCCCATAAAGAGGGGTGACTACACATCTACTCGCTGGTCAAGGGATCTTTCCCTGTCACCTACGCCAACTGACACCACAGAGGATGTTTCAGGCCCAAACCGGCCACCTCAGATCCCACCCAGGGACCTTTTGTCCCAGCCGGGCTCCAGGACTCCCAGCCCCATGGGCCTGGTAGTAGGCTCCCCCCAGCAGAGAGTCTACTCTGTCAGCCCCACAACCATGCAGGCTCCTCTTAGCTCCTGCCCTTCCACACACACCTTTGGCTCCTACCTCTCCACCTCTCCAGGTAAACTCATGCCTCCGACGCACAGCTTTGCCTCAGATCCTAAATATGCTGCACCCAAAGTGATCCAGGCGCAGGGGAAGGACACCGCCAGCAAGGGCCCCTGTATCCTCCCCATCGTCCGTGATGGACGTAAAGTCAGTAACACACATTATTACCTACTGCCCGAGAGGCCCCCATACCTCGACCGCTATGACCGCTTCTTCAGGGAGGCAGAGAGCCTGCCTGCCAGCGGTGTGGAGGAAAGGCATGTACGGCAAGTTAACACTGCCACTGTCAGACCCATGGTTGTCAGCAGCCAGACTCTCCAGGCAAAGGGGCTTGTCCAGCCGAGCGAGCCGAAGGCTAATTTCTCCTCCAACAATAACAGCAGTCTGGGTGCTCCACGATCAGGGATGAAGACATCAGTTAGCCTCCCTCGCGTCTGTTCAGACGGGCCGACAGCAGCAGTGGTCACTGGTTCTTGCATCAGGACAGATGGAGGAGGGACCTCAGCTGACTGGCTCAAAATGGTAAGCTCGGATATATTTGGTTTGCCTTTTGAAACTTTCATTTGAAATACATGTACAATTTTATGATTTATGTCATGTTCTGAAATGCATTATTGGTTGCTTCAGTAATTAAATTGCTAAGCTTGCTCACTTTATCTCTAATAGTTTAGATGCAATATGTAATTGACCTTATGTCAACCTTAATGCTACTTTGATTGCTTTTGTGTAAATTTGATAAAAAGTACCGTTCTTAAGATAAATATTGGGTATTACTTTCTTATCACTAGTATAAGAGAGTATGGCTCTATTATTATTGGATAAAGCTCAGAGCTAAAATAGTGCAATGTTCAAACTTAATCCAATAAGATTGACTTTAAATGTAATGTAATAGAGTGCGGTACATGTTTTATACAGGGCTTGCCTGCAGTTTCTCACAGTTGATGTAGCTTTTGAATGTGAACTTCAATATAAACAGTATGCTGTGCAGTATATTACATTTCTACTGCTCTGAACACAACAGAAGGTCAGTTACAGTGTATTGGTTGTCTACTCAGGCCATAGCTTGTAGGGAGAATTGTGTGCAAATGTTTTTCGTTCTGTTAGATTGAGTAAAAGAATGAACAATTTCTGAAACATACAGTAGCAGACTTTAACTCCTTTAATCAATGAATCGGTTTGCAAAGAGATGGACTGTTGATATAGCCTCATCGAATCTGGTGATGCTTAAATCTCTGCACTTTAATTATTATCATCTTTTTCAGGTAAAGCTTAAACTAAACAAAAGAGCTTTAATCAGTGCCAAAAAGTTAATGTATGTATTTATATATATTATATATTGTATAAAAACATATTTTCTAGAAGAAAGTTGGAGGTGTCTGTACATGAATTGATAAAGATAGTTTCATCTCTTAGAATGGACCCAGCTGTGTTTGCAGGTGCTCCTGAGTAAATATTGAAGGTTGTACTGAGATCCATGAAGTGATGAGGAAGTGAGGAATCAGAGCCAGGCGAATACGAGTGTTGTTGGATGTTGCAGATACTCACACTGTTGATGTTGTGTGATTCAGGTGCAGGAGGCAGTTCACGGTGTCACAATAGAGGAAAGCCAAGCCGCCCTCCAGAACCACAACTGGAATGTCCAGAAAGCTGTGCATTATCTAAAGGTGAGAGCATTTAATAGTCCGCTATGAAAAACTTAATGCACTGCCGCCAGTTACTAAAAACTATATATTGAGACAGCTAGCTTGACTTTCTGTCCAATCTTAGTTCTCTTTTGCACAACTAAAACAACATTTGAACGTACACGTACACCAGAAACTTCCTTCCCGAGGCTATTTTGCAGCTGCACCGAGAAAGGTCTGGCAATGCAAGACTACTTAATCCAAAACCTTATTTTTATATTACACAGCTGTCACACAGGAAAGGCCCCTGAGTTGGCAAAACACATTATTGGCCACAATCATGTCCTAGTTCTAGTCCATCAAACTAAAGACCCTGTGAAGTGGACGTTTATGTAGCAATGCAATTACTAAAAGAAGAGCTGAGTCCTCAGTGCTTCAGACGAGTCCTCAGAGATCCAGATCACTGCAGCTCAGGTCAGGCCTCGAGTCCTTCTTTTTGCAATAACATTTTTTTTCACACAGGATATGACTGCAAAGAGGTCATTCAAAGTGTCTGAATGTCATTTATTACTTTATTGATTCACATCAAGATACGATAAGGACAGCATTGTTGTACCTTCAGAGAATATGAATCTGCTGTAATAAATACAAATGGACTCACTGATGTGTCTGCAGCAGTATTCAGCACCCTCTTAGCTGCTGGTATGTGTGGCCACTGTGGACGGATGGAAGATGTGTTTAGATGACAGTGAGCACAAGGGAACACTTCAGTTCTCCTTATTAGTTTAAAAGATACAGAACTATGTTTGAATGTGTTTGAAAGAGACTTAGCTTGTTTTAAGACTAGAACATTTTTACGATGCTCAATTACAATTCCGAATTTTGCAGTACAATTACATTAATTGTCTAAGAAATAATTGTGATTAACAATATAATTGTCTCTTTTGGTCAAATTGAAAAAAGATATTTATTGACGTATTACTTTTCAAACAAATAAAGTTTTTTATGAATTCCAGGGGCAGAGGGACAGATGCAGAGCTGTGACGGAGCCAAAGTAGCACACTTTTTAATTAATTACCTTTAGTGGTTAAATAAAATGCAGATACAGACAATCTGCAAACTGCCAAAAAACAGTCCGGAACACAGGAATGAACCTCTTTATTGTCCAATCTCATTCCTCCCCATCTCTCCCTACCCCTTGCTTATTTAAACAACTGTTTTCATTTGTGTTTGTTATCCGTCTCTCTGCAGGTGGAGCAGTTGTTCTGTTTGGGTCTGAGGAGCAGGTCAGAGTGTCTAAAGCTGCTGGAGATGTGTGACGGGAACCTGGAGGTGGCCAGCAATCAGATGTTAGATAACTATGGATCCACAACAAAACAGAGGTATTGTTTTCAGTAGCTTTGTTTGGGTCATGACTTCCACATCCACCCTTTAAGAGGCTGTATCGGTTGTTTACTGACCAGCAGTGACTATCCATTCGCAAACTTATTTAACACTTTATCGTTGTCACTTCATAGCACCCAGAGCCTCTAATCTACAAGTAAAACTTGGTAAAGACATTTAATTTAGCATCTGTGGCTTTTTGTCTGTCATTGTGACAGTAGTCTCGTATTGCCAGACCTTCCTCCACAGCGCTGCACAGCATTCCGGGATGGGAGAATACCATGCTCTGGTTTATTAGCATTTCTTTAAACCAATCACAATCGTCATGGGCGACGTTTCAGGGAATTGAATTTAGCCGATAGTGACCTCTGCCCACATAATGGCATGAGGTCAACTTTGTAAAATCTGTCTTTGGTCTATGACATCAGGGACCATGTTGGAAATAAGTGTTTACACTTTACATGTTATCTCTTGGAATCTTATTTTTCTTTTATATCTATAAATACAATCAGTCAATCAATCATGGAAAACATATGATTAAAATCTGCTTCCAAGCTGGGCTTAGATGCTGAAAATGTACCCTCCAAATATGAGTAACTTCAAGTTGACTAAAGAAGTTAACAGCAGACATATACAGCAGCGAGACAGGCAGCAGTATGATGCAATGATGGTGTGCGTGGTAATGAGGCTAAGAATCACATTTGGCTGCTAGACTGAGAAAGGTTTCTGCTTTGTTTAGCTTTTCAATAGAAAAATATATTGTTGAAATGGTTTAATGCGTTGCACAGTTTAATGTGTATATCACATTCAAAGCCTTAAAAGTGGAAGCCTCTCATGCAAGATAATGTAAACACCATTCAAATTAATTTAAGAGGATTTTGCTTTTCATCTCATGTTTTTCCCAATCTAATCTAAAGCTTCTTTATATTTGCAGATGGTGACATAAATCGCAAGCTGCTGATCCTTGATTAGACCTTCATCCTCAGTAAAACATCATCAGAGGATGTGAATCTGTTCCTGACCCTAGACACGCCTCCAATCAGAAGACTGTTTTCATTCTGACTAAAGACAAATCAAGCACATTTTTACTGAAATAGCACAAAATACCAAACTGTATTATGGCTCTTTCCATACTTGACATGGACAAAGGAATTACACCTGGGTGGAAAAAATAGAAGACTTTGGGTTATTTGCATTTTGGTCTGAAAGATATGGGATTGTTGCACTTATTAAGAAATGGTAGATTGCCCTCTCCCACCTTTTCCAAGTTGTGGGACACAGAAACAGCACTGTACTTTGTGAGTTTAATTTCATGTGGTGAACCTGAAATGTCACAGATCCTGGGTGCTACCACACTGTCAGATCTTACTGGTTTCCTCACTGCCGCAATTACACTGTTGACCAGCTGCTGAGAGATACTTTATCCGTCTTTTCTCGTTGTCATTAAATAGCCAGTTTGAAAGTGACACCATATATCGCCATGAGACAATTGTATGTTGTCGGAATATCGCAAAGAACTCTTACCGTTTGACTGAAAGCTGGTATCTCACTTAGTGAACAATATCATAATAGAACCGAAATACTGTATAGTATATACAGAATTTACCTCTACCACACTCAACAAAAACAAAACTAATCCTTATTTGTAATGATATAAACTGTTTACAGTTGCTAAGAGGGGATACGGTTATGAAAATTGTTTGCTGTTGAAAGACTGTGGCATCAAGGAAAAATGAGCAGACTGCTGCAAAATGAACATTTAGACCTCTCTACTATAAAAAGAAAAGCTTATCTTGTCAATCGTTTGTATAATACATTTAGTATTGACACAGTGCTGCACAAGAGACAACGGTGAAACCAGCCCCTGAATCTGAAGAATTAATGGCAATAGAAGATTAGGGAAGCAGCTTTTTCCAAGATTCACTTCTTTTAAGACTTACAAAACTGCCTAATATATATTCAAAGGGTATTAGAAATATATCCTTTATAAAGAGACATTTATGTGTTTGTTAACCACATATTATTGTATTGTTTTAATATATTTAATTTGAACACGATGCTCATAGACAAGAGAAGACTGTTATGTATATTACTGGGCGGGCCATTTTATAAATTATTTCAACGTGTCTCTCCCTGAGTTGAACTGTCTTAGACTATTGTGGCATGTGGCTTAAGATCAAAAGGCCACACAGTCAGTGGAAACTTTCCACAGTCTAGATTTCCTTATTTCTTCCTTCTAAGCACTTTGCCCAAACTCCTGAGCATCAGCTGAAAACTCCTGCCAGCTGGGTATTTTCTGCAGACTATGTTGGCAGCTATTAACAGCACGGACGTGAAATGTACCCCAAGGCACAGATCCTGTCCCATAATATTCACTCAATACCGCAACTGTGATATTTTTGTCAGCAGCTTTGGGGCAATAATTTAAAACTGGGAGGACGTGTAAGTCTCTGTGTGAACAGTGAGTGTGATCCCTCTGCAATGAATATAGAATACTTTTGGGCCTGTCTGGCTTCTATTCACCTGTTTTATTCCAGATGCACTTAATATGTGAGGTCTCAACGAAAAGTAAGAGAAATAAAAGGCATTCCATATGCTTTGATTTGATTATGTCAACCAAATGTCAAAAGAAAAATAGTTTAGAGGCAGCAATTTATGGTCAACACACACATGATTCTTCAGTGCTACAGAAGAAAAACAATGACACATTTGCCAACTGGTACCCAACTTTTTACATTTAAATGATTGTCCACAATTAGACACTGACTTTGCTCCATAAAAAGGTTTCCCACAAAAAACATATGTGACAGATCTCTCAGCACAATCTGTTTGGGCATGAATTTCAAATGGCCTCTAAACAAAAACTAATATGAAACCACAACAAGCCTGCTACCTGCCTGTGAAATTGATATACAGTACATGACTGAAATTGGATGATAACCTCCAGTAAAAGCTTTCCTCTGTGTGCAGTAAGGCTGCTGCAGAACCTATAACCTCCCAGTCTGTCCATCCATTAGTGCCATTCAATTGTGTGAAAGGAGCTTTAATCTCTGTTTTTATGTATACTAGTAAATGAATGCACAGTAAATAGTTTTCAGTAACAAGTTTTTGGTGATTCAGTTTTCCTCTTGCGTTAGGACAGCGTTATGTGATGGTTGCCTTCATGGTCTTTCCATGTGTTGTTTTGTCTTCATACCAAGCTGCTGTACTTTTATTGAAGGACTGAAATGAACCTTGTGGTGTTATGATCAACCTAAAGCAACATGCTCCCGTTGTGGTGTTGAAACTCTGTTAGAAAACTCTGTTCATTTTAGTCTTTGTTTGCCAGATCAGTTTCTTCAGAAACTGATCTTCTATTTTAAGTCCTTCATATTGTTTTTGCTGTTTATTCCTTAAATCCCAACTTGCCATTTCTTCCTCATTTGTATGTATTTGCTTCCCAGAATGTTTTATTTTAAATGCCTACTGTACAGTTGGATTTCATTGTTTCTCTCCTCCTAGGTTGATGGAAATGTTCAAGAGACGTTCATGCTGCCGAATTTAATAATGTATTTTTTATTAAATAATTATTTTGTACCTGTTTTCTCCTTTTTATTAATATTTTTTTCTGTCACTTTTGTTAACATGTTCCAAGATGCTCAAATGTATAAAAGCTAATTAGTGAAATAAGACAAATACTGCATTCATCAGCTTGAAAGCATTTTAAAATGGACACTGAAGTGTTTTGGTCCATGAAGAATTAACAAGAACCACAGCAAGCCTCTAGAACTGAAATCTGTGTTTATATTAGTCATCAAATGTATAATGCTTAATGTGCTAAAACAATCAATTAATGGACAACCATCTAAGAGATTAATTTGTTACTTGTTTCGATTCACCAAGCTAAGAGTCTATAACCAGGCTACTGGAGCTTGTCCTTAAGATTAGCATCACTTTGAGTTCCAGTAAAAGCTAATGCAATGACAATATTAACATGCTGATGTGTTAGGATGATAAGCATGCTAATCTTTGCTAATTAGAACTAAACGCAACAAACAGCTGAGGACAGTGGGAATGTTATTAGTTTGGCAGGAAAGTATTGGACAGGTTCAAATTTTGACGTGATGGTGATGCTAGATGAATACATAAGAGATCAGTGAGAACAATTGTTCCTGTGAAGAAAATCAATGCCTGTACCTTAATGACAAGTCAGTGGCATTCATTGGAATCAGGAACATCTGGACCAATTTGTTTTGACAATCTATAAAGTTGATACTGTATACAAAATTTTACTGGATAAGTAAAACATTTGACCCTCTGGTGGAGCTCAATAAAAAGTCAAATGAATATCAAAGTCAGTAGCAACAAAATGATCCAATATTTGTAATAGTATCTAACTCACAGAACAAAGGTGCCATACCTGGAGCCTTTCCACTACTGTGACCTAAACTGATGTTTGTTGATTTCAGCCCCTCTCTTTTGGTGTTCAGACACAACATGCAATTGAAGATGCCACCTCGGTCTCGGGGAACTTATGATTGGTACTTTTTACTAGTTTTATAGACTAAAATAGGCAACAGAAATAGTAATCTGCATATTAAACAGTAATAAAAATCACTGTTATGGCTTTATAAGTTGTTGTCTTCCTATTCCAGAAGCTCTAATGGTGTGTGCGTGTGGTGACAGATCGATCCGAATCAATTAGGCTGTTTGTAAATTCCAACAATATGAGATATTGATCCCTATAAAAAAAAATAGAGGTCAGATCTTGCATGTGTCAATTAAATTGGTCCTTGTAGCTGACATATCAATTGACCACTGTGGTCATTCATATAAACACAACACCAGCCGCTATGTAGTTCATGGTTCATAAATGTTTTCCAATGTGATCTAAATGAGCACATACTCATTTGTTTATTGAAATGGGTTGAATCCTAATAATGAAAAATGTCATTGGGTTGATAAAACATCAAACTTTTAAAAACAATACATTTGGAACATGGAACACACACATCCTGCTGTACCGCTGGATCCAAAGGGACCTCTGCTTACTACTGAGAGACCCAGTAGGCTCTCCATTCATCTTGGTGGTGCATTTGTGTGTACAGTATCATCACTCAGTCCCTGGGTAAATTATTAATGTCTGTGATTCCAGTTGTTTGGGGCAATAAAGCAGAGGGCTCACAGGAATCCCCCAGAAGAATTATTGTGGTTTTCACCAAACAGAAAAGGATAAATAAACAGGAAAGAGAGATAAAGCAAAAGCAGGAGAGCTGCCAAGGAAGTGAAGCGGAGCAGATAAGACTGTATCTTGTGCCGTCTGGAAAAGAAATCCTCCAGCATATCCGCTTATATATATGCGTCTATTGTCTTTGCTTTATAGAATTTGATTTCTCTCTGTCTCTTTTTTTCTTTTTTAAGGAAAGTATATGTTTTCCCCTAGACTGTCTGTTTTTTGTGCTTGCTATCTAGGTTGTTGTTATGAGTTGGAACCTAAGCTCGGAGCTGAGCAGGTAGCACAGACACAAACCTTCAGTGTGCAATGGAGAGGAAAAAGGGAACAAGGTGACAGGGAGATGCTTTAATAAGCAGACTAACATTGTCTCTGCTGCTTGATGCTGCGCAGTAGCAGTATTTAGTACTTGTAGTTAATGATAGAATTATCTATTCTTTTGAAACTAATGAACTCCAACTTGAGCTCTAAACTTCACCTTCTTAACTACTCATTGCCTTGTTTTAGTACATGGTGTCCAAACCTCCTTCTTGCAAACCATTTTACAACTTATACTGAAATTAATTTCCCTTTAAACATTACATTATGTAAGTAAGTATAGTGAGTTGCTGTGGTGCATGTCCTATTATTTGACATAGTGGGGAGTGATCGTGTGAGC
The DNA here is from genome assembly GCF_013103735.1 of Etheostoma cragini. Taxonomy (NCBI): domain Eukaryota; kingdom Metazoa; phylum Chordata; class Actinopteri; order Perciformes; family Percidae; genus Etheostoma; species Etheostoma cragini. Next base: position 7,665,270 of record NC_048418.1, on the reverse strand, counting down.
ATCAGCGTTAAAAAGTTTAGAGAGCCGGGTTGTTATTGGGCCAATGAATGACATTATGTGCATGTTCCCTTCGCCAACCTCCACTCATGGATGTAATTGGATTTTTGGAAGTGCCGATATACATGCATACACAGACATATTGAACAGAACAGGTGCATATGTCAGATGTTCAATAGTGGCGTAGATGAAGAAAGACTACTAGGAGTGTGATGTTATTACTCCACAGCTGCAGGATAAGAAAACACAGGATGGTTCCATGAACTTGAAAAGTAATAGTGCATTATTATAAGGAGGCTTTCATGTTGGCTGTGATGTTGGGTTGAGATGATGCACATGGGTCCCACCTTATTTGTATTATTTCCTTATTATCAATCGTGTTTCTACTGCAAAAATGCATCCCACTAGGCTCCATTATATCCAATTGCATTTCCTGTTATTAATTTTTGATAGACAAATAGCCAGCAGAGAACACTCACTTCAGAGAAAATGTTTTAATGATCGTGGTGTTGTGTTGCTAGCTATTTTTGGGACATTAAAAATGAATTTCTTGATGATTAAGACCTGATTTACAAAAATATGAAACACTATGTCCCTACTTGCAAATCATATGTTGTAATTAGTATCAACAATAAGTAGAAGAGACAAAAACAGCAGTATTGGGAATGCCAACCCACTCTAGTAGTAGTGGGGCCATATAGTCAAGAAATTGAAGGAAGAGGAGGCACGGTAGAGAGATAAGAAAGTGGATTGGAAGGAGAGATGAGGGACTGGAGGTATAGGAAGAGCAAGTGGGGAATGGAAAGACGTGACAGTATAGGGACAACAGCCAGGAGAGGAGGTCAATAGCTGAGACACTGGAGTCAACTGGACCTGCAGTAAATCTGAGACATGATGTTACATTTACTCTTATCTTCAAATGAAGAGGCGTGGTTATCTCACCGATTCAGACCACGGCAACTAGCTCTGACTTTCCATCTCTCTCCTCTGCCGATAGACAACTTCACCACGAAGAGAGTGGATACCAGCTCAGGAGATGGACTTTCAGTTTTTTTCCAGCTGCCAAGCCAGCCAGAGATTGCCACGGCCCCTTAATTTGAGTATAAAAAATGGAAATAAGAAAGTCTCTTTAAATAAATAAATACATAAGTACTTGTTAAACAAAACTCAGTGACATAAATGAATAAATTCCTACTACAAACCTTTTTACTTAACTATATTGACTATGTCACATATTCATATTTCCATTTATTGATATGTTATATATTTATTTTGAGATATTGGCTGTAGAGATGTCTGCCTTTTATTTTCTTTCTTTCTGTAGGAAACTGCTCAGAACCAGGTCTGTTGTCAATTATTTTAGGAGACTTGGTTATGATTTCTAAAGGAGACATTGTTTCAAATGTATTTCTTGAGCACCACAAGTACTATTTAGTTCCGTCATATTGTTAGAAATTGATTACATACATTGATACATAGCACAACAGTTAAGAGGAAAAATATGTATTTTGGATTTGGAGGTGAACTTCTTTTTAATATTGCTGGGCTAGTGGGTGTCTTCAAGGCTGTCTTTTACTGCCAGCGAGAAAATAAATCCCTGATGGGTTAAAATTAATGCAAAAGTTCATAAGTCGTTGGAGAAAAACACTGGGGACGAAAGAATCTGTCAAGCAGCCAAAAAAGTAATACATTATACTACTTGACCTGTAAAAAAAAAAAGAATTCATGCTTCAAAAGCATAATATGAGCACTTTAATGACCTGTAAAAATTGTTTTATTGCCCAGTTATCGCTGACATGAGGGTTTCTTTCACTGACAGCACTGAAGTTTCGGTGCACTGGCCGCTTTTGATGGACTGGTTTGAAATAAGGTTTTTACCACACGTTCTACAGGGGCACATAGTCATGTCACAGAACATGGTTAATTAGAGGCTGGCTGTCATGGCTTTGGAGGACCAACTTGCGTGATGATGGCTGGAAACTCACTTACATGTTTCCCTGACATAAACAGTGTCGCAAAACACTAAATCATTATTGCAAATATTACAATTCTTTTGTATTAAAACCCCTGTAGATTTTTAGTAGTTTCGAATGGTACACCATTATAAACAAATACTTTATATGTGTGCTCCTCTGCACTAAACTTTATTAACCTCTTTAAATCTTCTGAGAAATAAAGAAGACAAAAACTTTAGAGATACTGTACAAGCACAGAAAGGCAATTTTGGGCATGTGCCAAAAAAGCAATATAAGTTACTGCTCCTATAGGGTAAAAAGAAAAAAGAAATCTTAACTCTAGCAAGAAATTACTTCAGACCTCAGGTATAATAAACCCTGTGGTGAGTTGTGAAGCAATACATATTGGGAGCTAGAGTAAGTTGAAACTTCAGTACAAACTCCCAAGAAGTTTAAGGTTTGAGGAAGACAGCAGGTCTTACAGAAGCGATTCTGTATGACTTCCACTGTCTTGATGATTATAAATCTAGGTTTAAGACCCAATTGCCAGCTTACATGCTTTTTCTTCCTCATAAAAAGTTTGCATGTGGGACATTTCTTGAAAGGTTACTGCCACCAACTTTCAGTGGAATAATGTGAAACCGTTGCGGGGAATGCATATTATGCAATCTGTGAACACATGCATGTAGATGTGAGTTAAAGCATGAAATACAAACAAAATGGGGCCCTATCATCACAACCTTGACCCCAGAGCATGATCAAGTGGTCAAAAAGCATTTTAGTAAGATAGTTAACAGAATAAAGTGTAATGGCAGAAAGGGCTGTCTGAAGAAGTTCAAGTGGTGAAAATATTCTAAACATAACACAATTAAAGGTTGAGTTTTTTTTGAAGGGGCTGAAATATGTGTTACTGTGTGGCCCTGTCCCTAGCAGAAGCATTGCTTAGCTTCCATGTGGGTACTCCTTCCTGCTCCACCAAACTGAGGGCGTGCCGACTGCCATCTTCTTTAGGTATTACACTGACTATGAGTAAGTATACCTCAAGCCTCTAGCGCACGTAGTAAGCGCGTTCGCCCCATGAGTCCTGCAGGGGCCTGCAGTTGAATCCAATCTACGGCTCTTTGCTGCATGTCATCCCCCATCTCTCTCTCCCTTTCAGGTCTATTCACTATAATAAAAGGAAAAGCCCGGTAAAAAAATAGTCTTAAAGTATATACAACCCCACTTCAAAATTTCCAAACTATCCCTTTATAGTGATGCACTGTACACAATATGCTAACCATTAATACACATCTTGGATATATTTGTAAAGTGTTGACTTCTTTACTAAGGTTGCATGCTCTATTAATAAAATATTATCTAAAAGAAGAATGCTCAGACACCTAAATTATGAATCAAACTGACTCACTGATGTTGAAACAGTTCAACATGATTTGTATTCCAGTGTTTGCAGGCTGCATTCAGCGCTGTCTGCCAGCAGAGGCAGGCGAGCAAACTGACTTATTGCGAGACTAAATCTGTGTGTGTGTGTGTGTGTGTGTGTGTGTGTTTGTGTGTGTGTGTGAAAGTAACTTCTTTGAAAGAGTTTCTGATCCTGTGTTCCCTTTGCCTATTTCCTCCTTACACTTTCATAGAATCCCTTCTTTTCCTGTCTTACCTCTCATTACTCCCCTCAACTCATTTCTGCAATTACTAGTCTCCACACCTTCTCTTTCTCATCTGAAAAGATAACACAATTTAACTTTCTCAAACAATTACACTCTGGGAAACTTCTACAAAAGAGCAAAGAACAGACCCCGGGGGCTTGTGCAGCATTTGTTTATCTATGCTGTGCTTATCACAGTTTATCACACTGTTGCAGTGGTATTAGACTTTAGTCACCTGCAGCACACATACAGTCGGCAAAAAATATTGCCTGCAGCAGAGATGCAATCGCTTCGCAGCACGCACAGGGTAGAGCAAGCACCCCATGTTGGCTGACTTCTGCGGTTCAAATGCAACCCGCAGCCCTTTGCCGGTGTCATCCCCTCTCTCTCTCCCCTCTTTTCTGTCTTATATACTATCTAATAAAACTAAATATATATAATAAAGCCCAAAAAAATAATCTTAAAAAAAGATGACTAAGGGAAACTTTGCTAATTTTCAACCAGCTTTGTGTCACTGCAGTGCAGGCAGTGCAAGCTGTTTAAAGATATATAAAATGTTTCCCTTTAATGATTAGTTTTTTTACACAGAGTTAGAAAAGAAGATCAGTACAACTCTAATATCTGTACGCAAAATATGGAGCTAGAGCCAGTTGCCAGTTTTTGAAACTTACCGTTAACTGACTCATTGTACGACATTACTTTCTAACAGGGTTTCTTCTTTTCTGGTCATTGACTGTATTGACACAATCTATCTATATATACTGCATTAGGTTGTGATTTCTTAGGAAATCACTAGTCCTTAGCAAACTGGTCTCCTCTCCCAGACAATTTTACTCCTTAATTTCAGCTGGCATCTACATTTTATCCTACTGGCAAGAAATTATGAAATGGGATTCTTATCAGAGGGAGACACTGCAGGAGTAGACCACCAGACGTTCTAAATCTGCAATCTTCATTCGTGTGGGAAATGGTTACCTTTCCCACCCATGAGGCTTTTTTGTGTGTGTGCATATTTTGCTATATTAAGGTTCCTGAAGCAGCATCTTGCCTGAAGCAGTTATGACCAGGCAGGTACTCAGATTGTGCTGTCAGAATTTCAATCAAGCCAAACAGATGTGGACCTCGGGGGAAACTGAGCTCAGAGACTGCAAAGTAGGTAGGCATCGCATAGACTCGCCAGTCTTTCTGTCCTCCCAGGAAAACCTTAATGCGTGATGTAAAATCTTGTGCCGCTAACATCGTATGCAATAGTCCTTAACCGACACTTGCCAGCACTTCAACCTCATAATCACAGCGGAAGAAGAGCTCAAGACAGGAATGCTGAAGGCTTCAGAGGCAACACCATCGACATCTCAAGTCTCTCCTGTCCCCAAGCTTCCAGCTGGCCTCAGTTAAAATAAAGACATAGGAGCTCCACAATCTGTCCGGGGAGCTAGGTGATAGAAACCTAGAGATGCCAAAAGTACTCACTTCCTGTACTCACGTAGAAGTACAGATAATTGTTTTAAAATATACGGTGGTAAAAGAAGACACACTGATTTAACTACTTTACTCAATTAAAAATAACAAAGTAGAGGCTTGAAAATGTACCTGGCTGTCTGCCGCCTAAAACATCGAGCTTATTTATTGTGACAGAAACTGGGACTCCAGGTTAATAATATTCTGATTGTATAGCAGGAAATGATTCCAGTTGTGATATTTTGTGAGAAGTCTGTTCATATTCCCATTCAATTAGATTCAATTTGGTATTGATGACGCAAAAATAGTAATTAACTCCAGGGAAATTGTTTTAAACTTAGTGAGGACTAGATGAGGACTGCATTTAAAGCTGATTCTGTTTTACAACTTCGGCCCAGGTGTGTCTGCTAACACACGGACAGAGACAACTCTCTGTTGATGCTTTATTACAATCAAGCATCAGTAAATGGAGGGGGGTAGCTCTGCTATGGCTGTTTGTGTGGTAATAAAAGAAATAAATAGCATTGTAAAGCCTACCATACACAATACATAGGAATCATATATGCTAGTAAATAACAACAAAAAACCCCACCATTGATTACATTATCTTAATGATCAAGGGCGTTCAACAATCGCCATTACATCGAATGAACAGCCAGGTGCAACCTAGGTAACAGGTGGGACCTGGGTAACAGGTGTAACCTAGGCAACGGGTGAAGAACACAAACAACTTTTAAATTTGTTAGAACTATTTACCGATACAACGACTTAAATGAATGGCTTAAATGAACTGACAACGTAAGTTATACGACAGTTCTCAAAGACGCACACGATCTTGAGTGATTATACTCCAGACAGCTAGTCTTTTTCTTTTCTCTCACTATTTTCTCTGTGTACCGTGCACGCCTGCTCGCGGTGTGAAGCGCGTGTCCGCGCTGTTCCCCGACATGCACTCACAATCACACCTGATCGAGGACCTTTTGTACAAAGCTAAAGTAAAGAGCCAATTTTGTAAAATGTAAGGAGAAGAAAGTACCGATTTTTGTTTTAAAATGTAAGGAGTAAATGTAAAAAGTAACTGTAAAAATAAATAGTAAAGTAAGGTAAAAATATCAGAAAAATCTACTTGAGTGCATTTGTAGCTACTTTGTTTCTTCCCATCTCTGTAGATGCTCCTCAATCTCTCCAATTTGCAAAAATGGCAACATTGTTAGCAGGTTCTGTTAGAGCAGACAGAGCTGTTTTAGTCATTCTTCATGCGTAAAGGCAGGGTTAGTAATGTTGAAAAGCTAGAGAGATGTGAAATTAGCATCCCCTCAGGGCTCCTTCTACCCTCAATTCCCTTTGCCCTCAGGGCTCCGACCCAAACACAGACGTACACAAGCACCACTGCGCCACTGCTTCAGAGCCAACTGATAAGCAAAATACCAAATATTATCATCCCAAATGTTTCATAACTGTTAGCAATGTGGCTACGATGTGCATTAAGGTCAGGCTCGTGTACACAGGAGGGGTAGAGTAGAGCACAGTGGAGTAGAAGGCATTTCATTGATTCTTTCTATAAGCTTGTAGGCCTACTTGTACTGTATATTACTACAGTACCACCCCACTGGTAATACCACACACACACACACACACACACACACACACACACAAAGTCACAGCTGCTAAACTCTGACTGTACAATCGCTGTTCAGGAAAGAGTTTTTCTAACGGTCAGTTATTAATAGTCAGCCCTTGTGAATAATTCATGGGTGTGCATGTGCCTCTTGGTGATTGCCATCATCACTGATGATGATTGAGTGGCAAAATTGTGAAGCTAGCTGTTCAAAAGATTAGATTAGATTAGATTAGATTTTACTTTATTCATCCCACAGCGGGGAAATTTCCTTATTACAGCAGCAGCATTTTCTACAATAAAAACAGCTTTCTTGTCATCAAGGTTTTAAATACTGTGCTTCAGGAATCAAAGACATCCTAACGTAATCAGTCCTCCTGCTCCCATAACAACTGTTTGTGTGTTTGATTTGATCAACAACACAGCGGCACTGACGTACCACAAATCAAAAGCATTAAAAGGAATAATCATTAATTAAAAGGAGTTCCTCCTTATTCAAATTATTCCTATAATCATAAGCTGCAAAACAAACAGAAAGCTATGTTTTCAAATTCAGTTATGCCAGAATGTGTGATAACCATGTAACATTCTTTTTTGATTTGCACTGTGGAGTCATTTGTGTGAGTTTATGCCCCCTCTGAAAACCTAATTAAATGCTCTCTGCTCTTATCTCTGGGTAAAAGTCGAGCTGCTGAATTGTGAAATAAGTTTTTTTGATTTACACAAAAAGTTATTGCAAAAAATATTTGAAGAAGAAAAGGTTAAAGGTGGCTTTGATGTCATTGAAAAGAAATTTAATAGACAGAAAAACTAAATGTGTCCTCAGCATTTAACCCATTGTATACATAGGAGCATATGCAGTACACGTCTTCATTATTATTCTTTGGAAAGCACTTTTCTTTACGCACGCACGCACGCACGCACGCACGCACGCACACTTTCGTTTTCTTCAAACTTAATGACTATTACCAAGTAATGGCCAATATAGACCTCATTAAATAGCTATTTTCTATTGTTAAATGTGATGTGGAAATTTTTGATAACCCCAAATGACTCTTTTAGCCATTGTATTGCAGTGAATAAAACCGCCAAAATGAGAACACAGCTTATGAAGAACTTCTGTAGCTGATCTTCACTGGCCTGGTTTCTGCTCTGCCATGTGTCTATTTATTTCTTTAATGAACAAAGGAGTACAGAACAAAGCAGAACTGTGCAGACCTGCAGACCCAGACATACCTGGGCCCAGTTACTGATGTTTAAACACTAAGATCATTCATATGTTTTGAGTAATTACCACAGGACCTATAGATTTTTTCAGGGTGAGTGAGTAGAGAAAAGTATTCCTCAGCATTGATGCAAGACCGTTTATGATTAATACTTGAGTTTGTGTCCACGTGCATGCATGCTCATAACACACATTTGATGTGTTCACCTGATCCAAAGTTTTCACCTTTGAAAGTTAATCTTTTTTAACAGATATTTCAAATGGAAATGTCATTTTAGCATTCACTGACTTTCAATTTAAAAAAAGAAAAAAGACTTGAAAAGGAAATAATTAAATAAACATGACAGAAATGTTATGTCTGACAGGTTTCTTCTCACTCTTTGGCCTTTTGCGTCCTCCCAACATGAAATACTTCAAAGAGATAAGGTGTTCATTTCCCAATGAGTATTTCAACATTCAGTGCAGACTGCTCACCTTTCTAATCAAAGGGAAAGAGAAGCGTTCAGCCACCTTTTACAGTGTCAGAAGGTTAGTTAGACTGAACTTCCAGCACCAAAGAGATGTGCTGCGCTGTCTGACCAACAAGTAAAACACCTTGCTGGTTCTATCCGTAGGGTAATATTTTGATTCCAAGTGTGTTGGCAATGGGAAAAACAAGTTTACTTTACTTTTAAATAAGTATAATTTACTTTTTTATTTTAATTTAACTGACAAGACAAAAAATATTGCTCTTAATGTATCAGCAAAATAACAATTCTGTGTTATTCAGCTTTCACTTTACTTGCAAAATGATGCCATGGTGCACATTAACAAGCTGCTATCAGTTAGTGTGGTCTGTTTCTATGAAAGATGAAACAATAAATCTAATAAACATGTGTGCTACGGCATTTGGAACTTCAACTGTGAATGAATTTCACATGTGTACTTTAATTAATAGTTCAGTGATCCGTGTCCAGGTGCACTCCAGTGTCATCCAAATACATGCAGTCCCTCCGTTAGACCGATGCACTGGAGCAGGAGAGCCAGCGTTCAGAGATTTACCACTTACTTCCTTCCTCTATTTATGTGTCAGAAGCAATACTACCCATTATGATGATTTGGCCTAATTTGACTTCCCAGCAAGTACGTTTTAGCGGTTTACCTAACAAAATATCATTACATTGGCCTTGTTGCTCTTAAAAAATACATACAATTGAAAAATGGCCTATTTAACCATAATGTTCATTAAATTATGTCATTCATAACATTTCTCCTTCCCTCCCTCCTTGAATACAATCAATCTTTCATTGTACAGGAATAACACGCTGAGTGGCATGCTTTTAGACGGAATCAGCTCTTCATATAGTACAGATATAACTATATATAGAAATAACTATTGTTATGATTTATACTATAAATAAAATTGAAATGAATAATGAAAAAAAGGATTGTGTTTTCAATGTTGTACAATAAGAGCATTTCTATTTGAGACTATCTAAGATCTTGGGCTTTACGCTGGGAGTGTGGTAATAAAAGTAATAAATCCATTGAAGTAAATAATCTGTTGTAAAAATTTGAAAATAAGATTTGTATTTTCAAAAAGAAAAAGCCCTTGAAAATAAACAAGGGATTTATTTTGACACAAGGCTATATGGGAAAATCTGTATCGTGTATGATCAATTTATACTATTTCTCTTTGTACATTAACGCTGGAATTTGCCATTTTTGGGGATCAATATAAATCTATCTATCTATCTATTTTTAATTGTGCCATCACATTTACTCTCCAAGTAATTATTTTCACAAAGGCTCAGTTTGTTATTGGTAATGTTTCCGCGACATCTTCAGAAGATTACTGTAGCTCTCTGGACAACTGGACCACATTTCCTTAGCTAATTGTTGATGAGCTGATGCATGGTTTGATAGATTCACACCATAGGAGATGTCATTTAAAATCAAGCCAATCGTGAGGTTTATTGATCCCCCTAATGCACCTATAATAAAGATATAATACAATACACATTTGGTATGTCAAGCCTTGTAATGAAGACAATGAAATTGGAAGTTTATTGCAGAAGCTGTGACAAAATGTATCATTCTAATCATGTTTCTGCCTCTAAGCATGAAGGTCCTGTTCATCTCTCTCACACACAATATTACACACACACACACACACACACACACACACACACACACACACACACACACACACACACACACACACACACACA
>NC_048418.1:7648874-7655061 GCF_013103735.1 Etheostoma cragini | reverse complement strand
GATTTTTGGAAAATGGCTGCAATGAAACAAAGAGTGAAAAATTTAATGGGGTCTGAATACTTTCCGTACCCACTGTATGTTAGAGGTCACTCTGGAGTGTCTTGCTCAGGGACACATTTGTTGATGTATCATCACCCCGATCAAATAATCAATAAATAACAATAAGGGACACATTGGTTGATGTGTCTTCACCCCAATCAAGTAATCAATACATAATAATAATATGTGTGATTCACTGCTAAACAATGACATGGCCCCAACTCGTGCATGAACCAGAAACAAATCTGGTTTGCAGGCCTTACTGCGGCATTAAAACATTAAGCTTCACATTGTTAACCTCCGTTCTCCTCACATATAAAACACATGCTCAGGTCTTTTTGAGAAATTGTTTTCTAGGAATGTCCACAGGAAGGACCATGCTAAGACTCAACTTAGCTAACAAATTTAAATTATAAAAGACATCAGCCATTTCAGCCCCCAAACCACATTTACGTTCAGGTGACACAGCGTACTAGTAGCCATGTTAATTGTGCCCCCTGTAAATCATACATCGTGGGTGCCAGTACACGGAGCAGCTGAGGGCTGCCGAAATCCACATTTCGCAGCATTTGGCGGATTTTAACCGACCTTGGTGAAGGTGTCTCCCATCATCCAGTAGATTTCCTTAGATTTGAACATGTGGCCCACACTGCCGCGACATTGAGCCGGATTTAAATCGATTTAGTAAAGAACTTATCTATGAACCACAATGATCTCCTAAACCTAACCACAATGTTTGTGTCCACATTTAACCTAAACATACCTTAACCTTAGTGTTCATAAAATGGTTTTGGAGGAAGGCACAGGCAAATGATGTTGTTCTGTCGATGGTGGAATCATGTCAGACATGCTTTCATATGTACAGTATGTATTGTTCTGACAGGGATGGACAAACAACGTGTCCAATGTGTTGTATGTCAACGTTACTAAACTATGGATCCATTGTGATTCATAATGTTATTGCTGCATTTTTTTTAAAATAAACAGGTATATATTGATTTAATTTTGAGATTGAAAAGGTTTAAAATGTCAGTCCTTAGCATGTTCAGGTGATATTCCAATAGTGCCAACCGCAGACTAACCTTCTATTTCTATTGTGTGAAGAATAGCTTTGCTAAAGCCACACACCTGTTAATCCAGCTTGGACTGCATTATTGTGCATTTAGCACTCAAATAAGTGGAATAAGGTACCTATTACTAAGCTTCCAATTTCTTTTAGCAATGACTGGTGATGTCTTGCTCATGCTGCATCCTTGTCCCTTTTTCCCTTTCAGTTGTCAGTCAGTTTGAATTGTACAACATTTAGTTCTCCATGTACAAAACAAATCCTTCATCCAAAATAAGATCTATTTGTAAAGAGAAGTATCTACAACCTAAAAGCACGAAAGATCATTCAGAAATAGAAAGTAGTCCTCTCATTTATCTGGCTTTACGCAATCAAGCTGTTGTGGTAGGAGATTCCAAACCTTTGAACAGTTGTGCATATTACAGAAATTGATCAGAATTAAAGATTCCACAAGCCCATTTCTGTTCTCTAATCACAATTCTTGCCAGAGCCGAGCCCACCGACCAAAGGTCACAATTCTGTCACAGACATTTTCTCTTTCTTATTGACGTACTTGAGATTATACAACAACCAAGAAAACAGTGTAAAAATAAAAACCAAGTACAGTTCATTATCAAACCCATTACTGTAAGCTCTACAAAAACTTTTGACTGAATTTGATCCATAGAGGCCAACATAAGACCACCTCACCAATTAACTTGTCTCAATTGCTCTAAGTGTCTCATACAGAAGCTCAGAGAATGATTAAAAAAAAAATCTACAATGCACTGTAGATTCATCATTGTGACTCCAGACTGTTACTATGGTGTCCATAGGGACAGCTATGCACCTCAGGTACTGTATGTGCTAAAGTGTTTCTTTGTGGCTCTACTGGACTGTATGTTGAATGCACAGCTCCCATGGTAAACCATGAATGTGTCAGCTCTTAGCCACAGCTCCTACTTTAGGGAGAGTGGCTGCAACCAATTAAAAAAAACATTCAATAGGAGTTGCTTGTGTGATGCCACATTGGGTTTCATTACATGTGTGTTTTATGGTAGAAAAGAGCAATTATCAAAAAAGAGAGGTTATTGTGTTGGAGTCTGCGCATGGGATCTTTTTCGGCATCTGTGCCTGCTATTCAGACAAAGGGAGCATGATCAAAGCCTATGCATCTGTTACTCGCTTTTTGACAGTGAGCGATGAGCTCCATTCACCTCTGCATTTAATTTTCCCCACACACAGACAGAAACGTTTCCTTTGATCATTGTACAATGGTCTTCATCTCAATAGCCATTTCTCTCCTATAATGTTAAAAGTGAAAAAAACAATTGTAATATATTAAGAAGTTTGTATAAGCAACAGGGTTATGTTAACATGAAAAACAGTATAATCTTAGATTATCCTTGTCACATTCACAAAAGTAAAGCAAACTAGCACTTCATTACAATACAAGAACAATGCTGTTTCTTTGACTTAAAAGGATAATTTTCTTTTCTGTGTTGTAGTTTAGTTTTGCAGACGGTCCCTAAGCACTGCCGTCTCAACACCGGAACTAAACACAATTAGCACTACTTTCATGCATTACTTTCACATCTACTGCAGTCAGATTCACTTTGTTCACTCGGAAATAATCACTTCATATGATCAGGTACTTTTAATGATATTTTGCACATTTGAAGAGGCCCTGTGCACGCCTGTTGGGTACTAACTCTAACAGGAGGATAATACGGTGTAGGTAGCACCGATTGTTTTCGTTTTTCTCTCTACTGACAGCACTCCACATTTACAAACAACAGAGCTACGTGTTGGAATCGACCGGAATTCTCCTTTAATGGATCATCAATTTGAGAGGATGATGAGTTTTTGCTTGGAACCTCTGAGCTTTAGCTGCATTCCTACAGCACAATGTGTTGTTTGTGTAGCTATTGATTGCTTTTTCAAGACCCATTTTACAGAGTTCTTGTTTTATAATAAGTCAGCTGGACAGATAAAAGATACGATTTTAACCAACTGCCAGAGTTAACGTTACCTTAATTAGCTAGCTATGGTAGCTAAATCTGCCTTGACGTCATTGGAACTAAAGGGAGCAGGCCTTAGACCAAAAACATATATATGTCTAAGGCTTAGATAGCCAGCCCCTTACTAATTCCAAATCCAACTAGCAGGATTTGAGAATGTAGCATTTTCAGGCTGAATATACTTACTACTTACTTACTAGTTTTACCACTTTTCCAAAGATGTCAGTAAGCACGCTAAATGCAGCAGATTTTTTAAATTGCGTGTTGCTGGACAGTTATGTTGCCCAATGCTTCACATAGAGAAGCGACTAGCAGCCAGGAAAAAAAATAATTGTTTGTGAGACATCTCCAGGACCATCTCAGAATACAATAAATTAAGTATGAAATCTTTGACAAAAATGTTGTAGTTGTTTTTAGAAAAGTATAACATTTTTCTTGTAAAACAAACTTACATAAAGGGGGTTAACCATGAAGTATTGGTAGTGTAAAAATAGAACACATCTACAATGTGCAGTTCTGAAGGTCTCAGCATGCTCATGGTCACGTCATGTTCATGTAAATTAAGCGGGGGACTAAATCAGTTGGTCCTCGTGGAGGAAGCTATCAGCACGAACATACATCTAAAGTATATTATGACACTTCCCATTCCCTTCAGCACACATGGATCATGTAGCCTATCAAATCCCCTCGTGACTACCTACAACTGCCCATTTAACTGAAATATTGGATCTTTTTCCCCTGGATGGCTGGAATTGCTGGGAGGTGATCAGTATCAGAGGCAATCAATATACTGTACAATACTGGTCAGAAACCTTGGTCCTTCAGCTCCTGTTGGAAATGTCTTGTGGGTTGGGGAGTGTACCCTCTCCGGATGGGAAGGCATCCTGACAGTTGAAAGCTTATTATTCCTCATCAGAATTCTTCAAACATCCATATTGACACTCAAATTAAATGATTAATTTTGTTCTAGGCACTTAATATCTGAATGTTTTCCAAGGTGGCAATATGTGAGACAAAAAGCTGCACCTCTCTGCCCACTCTGCTGTATCTCTGCACAACACGAGGCTTGAGAGATCAGAAACACAAAGGGCCCTGTTTTACCAAATCTACTTGTTGTCTTTGTTAATTCCTAGGTGTGTTTGGGCGTAACATGCTATAAACCAATCAGAGTGTAATCTCCATGCGTGTTTGCACCTTGGCGCATTTCTGTTAGGATAGCAGATTTGCACCGTAATATTTTTAATCTTTTGCATGTTTACTGCGCTTCCGTGTGTGTGTGTGTGTGTGTGTGTGTGTGTGTGTGTGTGTGTGCGTGCGTGCATGCGTGTGTGTGTGTGTGTGTGTGTGTGTGTAACAAGCATAGTGTGTGCTCACAGTGTATGTGCCAGCATTATTTGCTGGATGTGCTAGCTGAGAAAGACAAGAGGTTGGCTAGACATCTACGTGCATCTACTGTATTTTCTGGAACATCTGACTGAATTCAAAATGATCTGATTGGCTCAGTGGCAAACGTGCTCCTAGCTGACATTAGAAGTGACATAAATGCGGCCCCCTTTGTTGTTGTGGAGGTGGACGAGTCGACTGATGTGACAAATAAAGGCCAAATATCTGTTGTTGTACGTAACGTATGTAGAGGTACGGTATGGCTCTGATGATGTCAGCGAACAACTGGAGAGCAGAAAAAGGTGAATAATGCTCAAAATCCTTAAAAATAATTCAATAATATCAATGCACTGGGAACACTTTACAATCAATTCCAAATTAAAACATGACCAACATTGATGAAATTTGTATTGTTTGTTAACAGAAAGTGAAGAAAAGTAATATAAAAGCTGTTAAAAAATAGCAGTATTTGCATCTTTCATTACAAACTCAAACAATTACTGTATGAACTGATGTGTCTCAAAAGGTTTGCTTTACTTTGAATCACTGCACTAATACCTAGTTACGTAACCATTATTTCTGAGAACTGCTTCCCATCTGTGTTTCATGGAGCCAACCAACTTCTGTTGCCTGTGAACAGGTATTCCAGCAAAAGATGATTGAACTACATTGCAAAAGTCTTCTGCATTACTGGGTTTTGCCACAGAAACAGCATTTTTCATGTCACCCCACAACTTTTCTGTGGGATTGAGGTCCAGAGATTGGGTTGGCCACTCCATAACATTTATCTTGTTCATCTGGAACCAAGACTTTGCTCGCTTACCGGTGTGTTTTGGGTCATTGTCTTGTTGAAAGACCCATTTCAAAGGCATTTCCTCTTCAGCATAAGGCAACATGACCTCTTCAAGTATTCTGATGTATTGGAACTGATCCATGATCCCTGGAATGCCATTAATAGGCCCAACACCACAGTACGAGAAATATCCCCATAACATGATTTTGTACCACCGTGCTTTACTGTCTTCAAGGTGTACAGTGGCTTCAATTCAGTGCATGGGGGGCGTTGGACAAACTGTCTGCAGGCCGCAAAATTGTTTTTTTTCAAAAAAATGTTTTTCCTGGAGCTGATCATTGATTGTGCCTTTGCAATTTGGGCTTTTCTTCGACCCATTCGAATGGTAGTTTTTGGCACGTCGTTCAGGCTTTGGATGCCATTTCAAGGCATTTGAAATCATTTTGGCTGAGCAACCTATAATTTTCTGCACTTCTTTATATGCTTTCCCCTCTCCAATCAACGTTTTATTCAAAGTCTGCTGTTCCTCAGAGCAATGTCTGAAACGAACCATTTTGCTGAGTATTGCAGTGGGAAATGCACTGTAACCAGCATGCACAACATTTGCTTCCTTCCTTAAACATGGGCTTAAAGACACATAGCCTATATTGCGAATTCTTGCAATTACAAGGTAACAAATCTATATTACTGTAATAGATATGAATTTAATGAATGTGCATACTTCTAATCAAGACAAGTCAGAAAGTGAAGCTGCAACATTGAGTCAACACTCATCACTATTATGTTTTGGTGTTCTTTCACAAACAATTTATTGAAGAACACATGAAAAAAGTCTACTCCAAGGTGCTGGAAAGGAGGGTTCGGCCGATAGTCGAACCTCGGATTGAAGAGGAACAATGCGGATTC
>NC_048418.1:7574291-7648774 GCF_013103735.1 Etheostoma cragini | reverse complement strand
GGAGCTGAGCCAGAAGGCAAAGCTCTCGATCTACCGGGCAATTTTCGTTCCTACCCTCACCTATGGTCATGAAGGCTGAGTCATGACCGAAAGAACGAGATCCAGGGTACAAGCGGCCGGAATGGGTTTCCTCAGGAGGGTGGCTGCGTCTCCCTTAGAGATAGGGTGAGAAGCTCAGTCATCCGAGAGGAGCTCGGAGTAGAGCCGCTGCTCCTTCGCGTCGAAAGGAGCCAGTTGAGGTGGTTCGGGCATCTGGTTAAGATGTCTCCTGGGCGCCTCCCTAGGGAGGTGTTCCAGGCACGTCCAGCTGGGAGGAGGCCTCGGGGAAGACCCAGGACTAGGTGGCGAGATTATATCTCCAACCTGGCCTGGGAACGCCTCGGGATCCCCCAGTCGGAGCTGGTTTATGTGGCTCGGGAAAGGGAAGTTTGGGGTCCCCTGCTGGAGCTGCTGCCCCCGCGACCCGATACCGGATAAGCGGTCGAAGATGGATGGAGATGCATGGATGAAAAAATTGATGCTGATAAAAGGAAATTCTAAAGGATGGCAAATGAGTGCTGTTTTCAGATAAATAAATATTGGCTGAACCTCCTAGGAAAAGAGAACTGCACATTTGTATGTCTGATACTTTTTCATTTTACATGTATGAATCAATCACATCTATGAGTCACATGGAGTACTATAGTCAGTCTTTCTCCATCTGTCTCTGCATTATTCACACACTGTCACACACACACAGTGTCTCTCTCTCACACACACACACACACACACACACACACACACACACACACACACACACACACACACACACACACACACACACACACGAGATGTTAAGAGTTGACTGTAGGCAGCTTTTATTTTTCATGAATATGTGCAGAAAAAGAGTCAAGAAGACAGCTGCCATGCTCTCATTCAAAACGTGAGCAAGTGTGCACAATAAGTGTGTTTTTACGCTGAATGTATCCATCACCCAACCTCTAAAAAATGTCACCTCTTCACACATAATGATGCTACTGTAAATCTGGGGGAATGTCAATTCGTATTCATATTTCTGCTATATAACCATATCTCTACTCAGCCTCCTAAACATCTCAAATAATTTTTCTCTCCCCTTTTTCAGAAGAATATATAGGTGGAAAAGGTGAACACACCTCCTGTTTTTACCCACATTTTCTATCAACATCCCCTTCCCTCAACATGATGCTGCAGATTGAGTTGAGAGGTTCAACATTATAAATGTTTTTTCCTTGAGTAATGGTGCATTTAATTGGAGCAATCTGACCTTGCCTGGCATCGACAGGCTTTGTTGTTTTTGCATGAATCACAAGGAGAAATGTTCCTGAAAAGAAAGAGGGAAGCATCTAATAATTATTGTTTGTGCCCAGATACCTGCAAAAAAAGTCAAAACACAATAATAAGGCTTATTTCCTTCCTTTCTAAGATGTTTATAAACAAATGTTTAGTCAAACTTGGAGGTAATGGTGTGCAAAGTGGTACCAAAGCTTTTAAGCATGCAAGTGTGATTACTGTGCAAACACTAACTTGACATAAGAGGAAAAAAATCCCTGTTGTTATCTTTCCAACCATGCATTTGTCTCACTTCGCCAGTCCATCCACACAATTTGTTGTTCTTTAGGAACTAACCTTATTTCTTCTTCCAGGGAATGAAACAACTGTTTACAGTGATCTGCTCTTTACGAATGCACCTGCCACCCTGTGTCTGAAGATGTTGGACTCCGTATTCCACTGTGTTTTGGGTTTTATTACTGGCTGTGTCTACACCACAGTACTCTGGACACTACTGTCGAGCTGCTATCAATCAATGAGCCCAGAAGTTCCCATTAGACTTTTACATATTAATCTCTCCTCTGGCTGGTTCTTTCTTACATGTGTAGAAATCCAAACCAATCTGTCCTGCAAGCTTCCTATGTTCTACAGATGTTTGCACCTTGAAGTCAAATCTAAAGAATCTGGAAAATAAGACTCCTGGTTAATTATTTTTAAAAGCATCAGCCTCTTTATTTTGGTTAGTTTTAGAAAATTCTACCGGGTTCTGCTTGTAATAAAGTAGGTTAGTTTCCCAGTTGTCATTTTGAATTCGAAGTTGTCCCAATTTACAAGCCGGAATATCAAAGTAATAATATTAATTATAATTATAGCTGAGATGTGAGATTAAAGTGGCATGGATGGAAGTCCCAGACAGTCTTATCATTGCAAAATAACACACGCAAAGTATTCAGACAAAAGAGCCAGCCTTTTAACATTGTAAATCCACTCAATACATTGTAACACTTGCTGCTTGGTGTGTCTCAAGTTAGACCAAACATGCACTGCATTTGTATTTGTATTAGCATTGTGTACATGTGTGTGATAGTCTCTCTGTGTAGGCTTGGTGAAAAAGATAATCCATAAAGTCTATCTCATTCAAGGTGAAACATTTTTCATCCCTTTTTTCACCCTTCCTCATGTTCTTTTCTGACTCGTGAAAAGGCATTTTGTTGCAATCATATCAAAGAGTACATATTCGTGCAGTGGACCATGCATTCACTCTAAGCACATGGAGAAACACAAACCAGAGTGAAATAAGGCTTAAATCATGTTTCCAGTCATTAATATAGAGTACACGTCCTCATACAGTAAATTTATCAACTCTGGAATCCTACCCACCCAAACTGAGATATGCTGTACAGCCTGTGTGCCAGATACTTCTTTCACATTAAATCACTGGCCACACTTTTCAGCCAGACACAAATCTGATAAAGTAATTATTGAATCACTCTTGAAAAAGTTATTATTTGTCAGACCACTGAAATATGATATCAAATACAAGACAGGAAAATAAAGTTCCATTACCATTTCTTGCTTTCCTGTTCAGCAGCATCGCTCAGGTGTACGCACATCTTTGAGACAAGATCTTTGAAGTCGTACACACACTCACCACCCCATCCTAA
This sequence comes from Etheostoma cragini, assembly GCF_013103735.1. Classification (NCBI taxonomy): domain Eukaryota; kingdom Metazoa; phylum Chordata; class Actinopteri; order Perciformes; family Percidae; genus Etheostoma; species Etheostoma cragini. Next base: position 7,645,820 of record NC_048418.1, on the reverse strand, counting down.
CCAAAGACCAATGGATGATGGTGATATAAACAGAAATAGGTGATTGATTTCCAAAACCAAACATAGCTAGACAAAGGGGACAAGGAGGATGACTATTGAGTGTGAATAAGCGTTAATAGATTTCACCTCACTTCTTTGCCCAACAAGTTGGTATATGTGTTTTTATATTAGCGTGATAAAGACAAGATGGTTTTTAACAACCTTTCTACCACCCTTATTTTCTTTTGTCAGCAAACCGCATCAGAAAATCCAAATATCCTGTGAAACCATTTTGTGAAAACAGCAACACCCACTGTGCAAAGTCCCCCTTCTTACTCTCATTTTCTTTCTCTTTCACTCCCGCATCGCTTCTCTCCAGGGGAATTTCCGTGAAAGAGAGAAAGAGAGGGAGTTTGATAAATGACTGCATGCTTCCTTGATGAACTGGGAATTGCCTACACCAACTACATTGTCCGTGTTGTATTCAGAACAGAGCAATTAGCTGACATGTATGGCCTTATCTTCTCTGTGGGAGTACAGCTGGAGTGTCATCTTACTGCTTGAGAAAAAGAGAAACAGACACATTCGCCTGAGTCTCCTGGTTTTATCCTTTGTAACCATTTGTACTTTTATATCCAAGCTATTTATGAATGAGAGTCACATTCACTGATAAAAAAAATCTGTCGACATGATTCACTCATGTATGCACAGCTGCACAGCTGCACAGCTGTTCCTGATGCTGATGTTGTAAACCTCTCACTCATACTATTTAAAAATCACACCACAGAAAAAACTCCTCCCAGTGGTAATGTCATAAATTTGTACAAAAAGACAGAGATCTGCAAGAAGAGAGGATGCAGGTGGCCCACTGAGACCCAAACTAATCTTACAATGATGGATGTCATTCAGAAAGGCACACAGAGTCCAGGTAGGCTGCCCAAAGGATGTGTGAGGGACTGATGCAATCCCCTGTCAGCTGCTACAGGCTGCACAACTATCACTATGAAAAACATGTTGTATATTAAAGTACATTCAAAGCTCTGTATTTTATATTTAAAGTATTGGTATTGGTGATAACATCCCATGGCATAATTTGGGATTAAAAGTTGTTAAATTCCAAAACTGACATATTCTCGGTCAGTCAGCGACTGCTCATTGTTTTTCTCAGCTGAAGTCTCATCAACATGTGAATGCACGTCATGAGTACTTTTCAAATCAGTCTGTGTGTTTCATGACAATACCCCACAACAACATCAATTTGACAAACAAAACTCCAGGCATGTTGCTTACTTAAATGTCTCTAAGGCTCTATTTCATAGTGAAAGACATTTCAACTGAACCTCGAGTGATGCTACCGAGTCCGTTGCCAAAGCATAAATAAAATGTTTACAAAGTGAGGTATGCCATGGTTGAAGAAGACATTTTTTTCTAGGTTCTTGACTTTATCTTTAAAGATAGGAATAATATTAGAAACTGAAGATAAAATCTTCAGTTTCTAAAAATAAAAAAATAAAAAAGGATATTGTAACATATTATTTTAACAGATTGAAAATGACATCAGTTTCTGGCTTCTCTGTTTTCTGTCTAAGCAGGGGAGTCTCAGAAAGACAGTGAATGGGAACAATACCGGACGGAAAGAGCTCTAATCTGATGAAACAGTTGTATTGGTCTATTCCACATTCGACCAGCGCTCTGCTAGTAACTTGTGTTAATCAACCACCCTGCCACCAAATGACAATTTTTTGACATACTGTGGTCCACTTCGCCATTTGCCATTTGCCATTTGCCATTAGCTGCCATGCCATCCCACATGGAAAATCATCTATCAGTTGGGCAACTTACTTTTAAACTCAAATGTGCTCAGCATACTGATATCACTCAGGAATGGAAGGTGTTGAGTTTGGAAACCTATTGCCTTTTTATCTATTTGCATTTTAATCTGAGTAGGAAATTTAAACTGGAACAAACCCTAAAGTAAGATTTCCTACTCCAGCCCTAGCATCACAATCCAAGATTGCTGCTCAACAGTAGTAAAAGCTATAGAAATAATAATGATAATAATAATAGTAATAATATTAATAAGTAAATTAGAGTGTGGTTTAGACCAACGTTATCTGTAAAGTGTCCTAAGATAACTTATGTTATGAATTGACCTTTTAAATAAAATTGAATTGAATCTAGCGATCACAGCCCTGCTAGCAGGCAATGGTCCTGGACTCTCTGGATTGCCTTGAAGAAGTAGTTAAATTTTTTGGTAAATACGCTTGTCACTTTCCTTACTGATAAGAGAAGATTAATGCCAATGTCTAGAGCAAGGGCATGGTCAGCCTAGCTGACTAATCAGTCCCTCCAGGATTTTGCAATGTCGCGATCACGCCAATTTACGCCAATTTTACAAAACCCCATGAATTTGGTGCAACTTGCAATTTGGACCAATCACCGCAACTATTCCGCAAATTTGAACAATAACCGGAGTTTCCAGCAACTTCAACCAATCCCAGCAGTCCCACGTAAACTCTGATAGACAATTACCAAGCGGGAGTGAGAACGGGTCAAATTCTTTTCCTTTTTTCTGACATGCAGATGAGACGTGTGTGACTCGAACATCCCACATTTACCAACAAAACGTACAGTGGATGAGCATCCTGCCAACCTGTACACTGTTTAACTTCAACGTAATGATGTTTCACTCTAAAGTTGCTAAAAAAGCTGCCACTGTTTAAATCCTGTCGACTCTCTGCCCCTCGCAACTGACGCGCGCACACACACGCAAACACGTTGGATGGAGGCAAAACCGGAGATGAGACGTACAGGACGACCTAAATTAAGGACAGCAACGCTTGTTGTTGTAAGTGTGATGAGAAGTTAAAGTCCAATAAGATGTAACAACGTAAAGCTCAACAAGCCACTGACAGACATGGTCATATTTGATTTATTCAATAAATATATTATATATAATTATCTTAAATCCACCAGTCATTTTCAAATTATACCAACATTTCCAGCATGACATCAATGTTCACGTGGTGAGATGTGTATCTCAGGTCAAAAATTTTAGTTTACCCACCTTAAGGGGGAGATGTGATGATAAGTGACTGCAGGCCACGGTAGTCGGAGTTGTGGCGTTATCTGTGTTCGCCTAGAATGATTGATAAAACGTGTATGCTCATCAATAAAGAAGCAGGTTAAACTCCAGTCAGACTAACAAATTCTTTCTCAGTTATTACCATTCATGACAGAAAGTGATGACTGTTCCCATGAAACAAGCATTACATACAGTATCCAGTGGCAATCGTTTAATCAACTGTTTGTCTGGGACAGGCACAAGCCGCTGTCTGACCTTTCTCATGCTGGTAGCTCAGAGATTGAACTATACTAATGACAGATGAATGTGCAGAAACAACACTTGTGCAAGAAGATAATCATCAATTTATGCATTTTATAATGACAAATTCAAAATTGGAAGCAGACTGTTTCCTCTTATGAAATGTTATGCATCATTGATTAGCTGCAGATGACCACTAATACATAAATGTGAGCTTAGTTTGACAATAGTACAGTACTTTGGCATCATCAACAAGAGAAGAGCTCAGCAGTTTAGGTTTCACTGACATTAGGATAGTAATCATATTGATATCAATTTTGACCTTTTTCATATCTTGTGTGTGACAGATATAAGGTAAATATCTGCACATATGCAATTTATTTGACAGACGTTGTTGTACGGTACCAGAATTAGTATGTAGTTTTATTTATATATAAGCCAATAAACAGTGTTACCCTGGATCTGACTTTGCACTGAGCCAGCAGAACCCCCATAAGCAACTGTAATTACTATTTATGTATCGCCCTGATGTGAATCCAACAGCAAAACACATTCACTTAACAACCACCTCAAGACAATAAGCTTGGCAACAACAACAACAACTTAAATCACATTTACTACCAATGCAACTACTACACATATCTATAGGCAGATAGCAGCAGAACAAGAACAGATTCTAGCCTTCAGTAATATCAGCAGTGTGATATGGCCTTTCTATAGCCATTATTGCCAACTATTGTTTGTGTGTGATTGTGATTCAGCCATTTTCAACTGAATTACAATGTTTTAGAATTACACCCAACTGGCATATTGGCACTGGCATGATGATTTCTTTTTTTATTTTAAGTGGGCAGGTCTGACAGCTTAACAATTATTTCCATCTTCTGAATGAGCACAATATTTACACAGTCATTGTGAAAAAGGCCCCGCTGTCACAAGGTTTCCACAGCTCCTCACCTCTCCACCTGTCTCCTCCCATCAGTCATCAGAGCTGTCAGCGCCACATTGTGAACAAGGGGCCCGTTCTGTCACCTATCCATCTCCAATCGCTTAATCAAGTAGAAACCTGTGGGGCATAATTAAGGACATAAGTCTTTTTCTAAACGCGGCACCCGGGTTGACAATAGAGGTCGCTTTTGCCTTCAATCAAAGCGCAAGGGACATGCTCACATGTGAACGCACAATTTTGCCACCACCTCGCTCCTTCCAGAGAAGCGGATATTTACATAATGTACATAAATACGCAAAAACAAATTTAACTTGTCATGCTTCTGTTTCATCTGTCCTGTCACAGCTGATTGGGCAAGTTAAAGCTATAGTGCGTAGTTTCTGACCCCCTCATGAGGAATTGCAAGTAATGAAAACACTATCGGCGGGTCCACATGATACAGGCCTTGGCTCTATTTATTTATATATATCTTGATAAAATAAGAAATTGCTCAATCAGAGCTTTGGCACTCTTCTGCCAAACAACCAGATTGAAACTACAACTTAAGACGCCCCGGTGGGAAATTCATCAAGGCTTCCTCTTATTCATTTAGTTCAAGTATATCCAACAACATTGTGGGCCTTACTGTACTGTAGATTGTGGTGTGATGGAGGGATCACACAGATAATTTATGACCACGTTTTAATACATTTGTTAAAATATAACCCAACATGCAGGCACTTTATAGCTTTAGCGTGCGTGGTTGTGTTTGAACCACCTATTTACCTAATAGGCTTCTTCAACTTCTTGTCCAGCACCGGTCTATTATACTTCCCCCTATCCCTATGTCTTCTTGTGTCCCTGAGGATGTGATTGCATTAGAAGTGTCTGTGGTCCCAGTGGGAAATCCCTCATGTTGCAGCTGGTATGTCAATAGTAACTGATTTGGCCCAGGACTCACTGGCTGCTAAATTACTCTGCAGGGCTGACCGGGTCGTATGGAAAATACGAGATGAACAAGGAGGGGAGATAGATGAGATGCGAGAGCAAAGGGAGAAGGAACATGAAGCTGATGTGTTAAAAGAAGTGTACAGTCAGGAAGGAGGGAGGACTAGAGGAGTGTAGAAAAGGAAAAGCTAAAAGAGATGGTAGAGGAGAGGGAAGGAAGGGGGTAACAAAAGATGTCCATGCCAGGGATGGGAAAAGAAGAAGCACGAGGAATATAAAAGAAAAAAGAGAAGAAGAGGGAAATGAAAGAAAAAGAAGAACAAATGATGGAAAGCTCTCAGAACCTGCACACCAATATCATAATGTTGAAGAGTAATTCATTAAAACTTCTGTTTTAAACGACACCTTCCATCCTTCTGTTCATGGCACATATGCAGTTTACAATGACAACAGGGGCCGATTAACCTTTAAAACACTGAGTAACTTTGAAAACAATGGTCCTTGAGGCAGATAGGTAGACTAAACTAAACTTCACATTACAAAGGAGAAGGATTTCAAGATAAACTGTATTAACTTTCCTTGATTATCTCATGGTACTATTATTTCACAGTCACAGTATTATATAAATCCCAATATACCTTTTTCTCAAAAACCCGCAGCCATAGAACGTGTATGACTATTTTGGTCATGGGTTTCATACATTTTCTGTACTTGCAAAAATATTATTAGATGGAGGACCTTGGGAAAAGATTTTATCAAATGGAGGTCTGTAGTCTAATTTCTGTCTGTTTTGAGTTCCTTGACATGACAAAGTTGGGAACTGGTCTAAGGCAAAGGCCATGTCACTGTGGCATCCTGGTTCCACTCTGGCTCTTGACCTTTGTCACTTGTCAGCCTTCTTTATGTCTTCTCATGTTTCTTGTTGCTCTACTTTTAATTTCAAAGGCAAAGAGTGTGAAAACCAAGTAGCTGTTCTCAAAGCAGCAACTGAGTAATTTTTGTGGCATCAAAACCTGGAGAAAAAAAACTAATGAATCCTCCCAAATGATTGCAACACCGCAGAGTGGCACTCATTGTACTTCAGTTTATTACAAAGGTCCTTTTGACAGACTTTGTTTCTGTCCTTCAACAACAACAATGCTTTGTGTACCACTCCGTTATCTTATCACATCATTATTAATCTTAGCACCCAGTTGGATTCACACCTCACCGAACAAATCACTTCATTCCTCAACTGTCAAATAACAGATCTGCACTCTGTAATTTCACACTCCCCAATAACCCTCATGTTTATAAAATGGTAAAGCAGATCCCTCAGGGAAAATGATATATAATTGCATCAGATTGATGCAACACAGATTTGTGCTTCCTAAGCATGTCACTTTGATGACTTCTGTTGATCTGTGATGTTTGCAGGCAAACTGAGGGAGCAATCATTGTGAATTTCTTTCATCACTTGCTTGGCTTTTCACATCGCCAGTGACAAAGAGTATTAACGGTCAACTAAAAAGATAACACTTCAGGGTGAGGGTGTAACTGAAACATGCTCCTACATGCCAGAAGGCTCACTTGCAAACACACACTCATACACAAGCACACAACCTTAATGAGAAATTGAGAGCTCTGCAAGATTTACATCGATTCACTGGTTACATATTAGCAGCATTTGAAATGGAAAGGATGATTTTCTCATTCAATTGTGGTGTGTGTAGTGCTGACTTAGCACAGACATGCAGGCCCCTTGTTGCCAGGTTATCGATGGAGACAAAAAAAGCACATCTTGTGATAACATTACTCAAGTTTGAACAAGGCTGTATCAGCTACCTGTTGACCGGAAAACAATGATTTCACATTGCAGCCTGTGTGAGGCTTTAACAAACATACATTCAAGCCTGTTCTCCCTCCTCCTGTTTTCTAAGTGAATAACTTTCTCTAAACATTTTCTGCTACTTAAAAGCCACCAGGGAGCAACCAGAATCAAAAGGCCTCTTGTTCTTGAGAGATAAAAGCAAAAGCCACCAAATTAGTATTATTCCACAGCACTTAGTAAGATAAATAACCTCCAATATCTTTATTTCTATAGATCTCTGGTGTGACTACCGAGCAAACTCACCTATATTTCAAAAAGTGAATCAATGTGTTTTTTACATCTATGTGCTTTTCGTTTAACCTTCTTCCCATCTGATTTTTCCTGATTTGTTATTCTTTTTTGGGGGCGGGGGACAGTTGTTTGCGGTGTGAAGCATTTTTCATATTAGAAAAATGCCAGTTAAGAGTAATAATCGTTTCATTTGGGTTATTTGTCCACTGCCATCCCTCCAACCCTCCCTCCCACACACCCACACACACTTAGCAATGGGTTGCAAAAGGGTTTTTATTTTTTTTTAATTTCTTGAAATATGCTTTTTAATTTGGTCTCATTGAGTAATGTCTTCCTTCTGCTCGGAGCACTACTGTGCTCCAATTAAACTCATTCTGTTCTGGCTTCAAGCAGTCCGAGTTGCATTCATTTGCATACAGACTTGGCAGAGAATGCTTCTCTTAACTCTACTCCGTTTAATATATATGAAACTGGGTGAACTGGGAGCAATCCTTTTATCTTTGAGGATTTGTTGCTACCATGTTGTCTCATGTTTTAGCATAAAACAGTTGTCCTATTTTTACTTTAGTTGTAAAGCAAGCCAACATGATTTTTTGTGAGAAGAAAGAACACATTATTTCTTTCACAAGTGAAAAGTTGAATTCACAAGTAATAAAATGCACCATTACATCATACATTAGGGTTTTTTGTTGCTACATTCAACACTGGACCTTAGTGAGTCGGAGCAGCCAACAGAAACCCATTCTTCTTTCTTTCTGTTTTGGTTAGTTTTGTTTATTTAAGGTCACTTGCACATAACTTGGTTCGTATAGCTCTAAAGCCGGCCATGCTGGTGTTTTACTGGGTTGGTCTATGATGCAGCAAAGACAGGTGCCTTTGGCTGACAAAATGAGAGTCAACTCTGATGATCCAAATTAACTTCAACCCCAAAAGCATTTAGGATTTAGCTTCCCTACAATTATATTATATTTTTGCTTTGAGGAAGCTTCACAAAATAAAATTAGAAGTAGTAAGGTTTATTTTTAGGTGCATACTTGTATTTTGTTTTTTTTAAGAACATGTCCACATTCTTAATTAAATGCAATTAATTTTTGCAAATGTTGTACCTGTATTCTTAGCGCCTGTCTCTTTAAGCTGCCCTCCCGAAAAAGCTCCCTCTGCTCTGATTGGTCAGCGTCTCTGGGTCTACACCATCTGTGCTATCAGGCTCGTTCGAGATGAGCCAGGTCTGCGCAGAATCGATCCCCAGCGATCGCCGCCCAATGCATGCCGGTTAGATTTGTGTCCGACTTGATCCCGACTTACTCTGATGTCATGCACACATACAACAACCACATAAAGTCCAGTCGGCCGCAGGTTTAAGACACGGGCAGCCCAGTTGCTTTTCACCATCGTCAAGTACCAGGCGGATCCAGGCATGACGGGAAATGCTTGGCTCTCAGTCTATTGGTTCAGAATTGACTCAACATGATGACAAACTCTATAGTTTTTGAACTGGGGGGATTGGTCTGATTTAAAGGCTTATTCTGGACAGAAAATGTCCGGCTGATAGTTACGTTTAGAATTATAGAGACTCAATCTGTTCAGGTTACAGATCGTCTCGTCTGTTTTTTAACACCAGCAACAGATCGCGTGTAGAACATTTTGACAGCTACTCTGTCTCAATAAAAACAACTGGAGACTTGTACAAGCCAATATATGGGGCTGATAACATTTTATTAAAGTGAAATTGAACCAGGATGTAAGTGTTCCTGAGACTTCCTGTTCAGCCTGAAGGCTGCTGGAAATGCCTGGAAATCGTTCGACTCTACCTTGACGTTTTGTCAGCTCCCCGGCTGCTGCCACCTGCTCTTGTCTACTTTATAGGCGAGGCGCAGTTCATCTCAAACAAGCCTAATGAGTATGACAACGTGGTAGCTGCACTTTCTACATATAAATTATATACTGTTGTCAGTACACGATCCGTTCTGCCTGTACTATCCGTCCTGCGCATGCGCAAGATGCTCACGCACGAGGATTTAAAATACTGCACGAACTGTTCCACAGTAGCAATCTTTCCCTTAGCCTCCACTGGAGAGGTTATTTTAGTTTAGCTAACAGCTAATTCGGCAAACCGCTAGCTGAGACAGCACTGTAAAAGACACTCAAATATTATATATATATTATATTATTATGTGCATTTCTCTGTGGATTGTGTGTTGAGTGTTTTGATACTTTTACAGTATTTATATAGCACCAAAACTTGCTTTATGATAAAAAGGGATATGGAAATCTCACTTTTTATAATATGCGATGTTGGGTGACGTTAGTTCCTGTTGACGTTAGAAGTATTTTCAACAAAGCTCATCCCTCCCTCGTTCTCATCCCGTCCCCTCCCTTCTGTGCTTCGGCACACTAACCCCCCACCCCCAAATCCTTTTGTTGGTTATTGGCTGGAAAGCTGGAACACTGTGCATGCTTCGTGGTACAGGTGGGCACAATTTGTTTTGGTAGACCCTTGACTGTCTAGAGAGACAGAGTGTGTTCTGGTGACAGGCAGCTTGTGGATAGTGAGGAGATGTTTGCTGTATGTGACAACAACTGTTGTAGCCTAAAATACGCATCACGTTTAGAGCACCTTTAATGAACTACAGAACATCAGAAACTTTGGCTCAACTGTACAAAAGCAAGTTATAATTATAGTATGACCTGTAGGATTGTATTACCTGTAGTGTTCAGTGGTGCAAGATAAAACCAAGTGTTGTTTTGCCATTGTTCTATAGCTGTAAATGTGTTATGGTTTGGTGTTTTGTAATATATAACGTCCTTGTGATTGTGTTATTTTTTTTGGTCTTGCATATGTTTTAGTTCTTGGTTGCTCCCTGGTTTTATTTTAGTAGTCTGGTTTTCTGTGCTGTCTTGTCCTTAGTTTTACTTCCTGTGATTTCTTGCTCTTGTGATTACCTGATGTCTTCCACCTGTTTCCCACTCCTTGTGTCACCTGCCTCTTGTTATCTCGTTACCCTCTGTATTTAGTCTTGTTGTTCCCCTTGCCCAATGTCAGATCCTTGATGTGTTACTGTGTACCGTTTTGTTAGTCTTCCTGTGTCATGTTAGTGTTTCTGTGTTTTCTGTTTTTACTTGGACTTTATTTTTGGCTCCCAATTTTTCCTGCTTGTTTCCAGGACTCTGATTGTTTTTGTGCATTTCTGGATTCATTAAATCATCAAAACTACCTTCAGTTTCTGCCTCTACATTTTGGGTCCGACATTCACCAACCTTCCATAACAAAATGTCTAAAATCATCCTACAATACACGAACAATTGCTCTTCTTGTTATGGGATGATTTTGACAAGATTCATTATTTCTACATCCAGTATACTATAGATGCATAGATATACCCACCATGGTTTGGCACAGTTTATGTGAAAACTATCGTAACGAAATATAAAGTGCTCTCATTAAAAGGTGGTGCAGACATCTACGTGTCTTTCGTCTGGCTAATAGTTACACAGACAAAGAACTGTTTGCTTTTGACATGGTGCCACATCGTAATGTGGTTGTAGCTTTTACAAAAGCACTGGAAAAAATATGTGTTGATGTCGCATGAAAAGAGGTTATCCTGTAATTACCTGGTCCCTCTCAGACTGCAAAGCCTTTTTTCATTTAGTTGTTGCGGACATGTAAGGGGATCCACAAAGATGCATTAACCACTTCATAAGGGGGATCTCTAAAATGTTTAAATGAGAGAAAACAACGTACTGCCTCCTGGGGTAAAATGTGAGGGGACTATAACTAAGACATCTAAAAGCAAAGATTTTTCGGAAATAAATGGAAAACCAAACTTCATTTGCACAGTTAAAATTACTCAAGTTCATGAAAAGTATGTGTAATGTATAAAAGCTCAGGACTTACTTTCGCGCAATGCTTGCGATTGGACTGAATATCCCAGTAACTTTTAGTAGTTTGGAATAGTAATAATGCTTCATTTTCTTCACCAAAAAGCAGGTGATTAAATACTTTAGAACTTCAAATTGGACTTGGGTTTTAATTTAGGGGAAATCTTTTTTTTTTTTTTACTGACACAGTCCAAACAGTGACCAAGGTTCATGTTCCTGTGATACCGCCACCCTTGACATGACACAGCAGCGAATCAATAGTGTGTGATTACACAATGGTCACACCAACACTTTTATGCCAGCATTAGGTAATGCTCTCTGTGGCCCTTCATTAGTATACCTATAAATATTGGACTGATTAACCTGTCAGGGCTTTTCATAGAAGCCTGTTGCATATATATCAAAAGCCACACTGGCCCAGCTTTCTTCTGTTTGTGTCCTTGCATTTGTAGAAATAATACTCAAAGGGGCTCCTTTTATACACTGAGGAAGTAAAGCCTTTGATATTCATCTGTCCCTGAGTCCCAAGTTTCATTTAGATTAAAGATTTCTACATACTGCACTCCCTGATCCTTCAGTCAAAATTATTTAACACACAGTCTTGAAACCACTGGACTGGCATTGTAATAACGCCTGTCATGGCTGTAGCAACTGCTAATGTTGCAACTCAGAAATCTAACTTGTCTAAATTTGATAAAAATATATTTTAAATGGTTGGGAAATTAGGTGAAACACATTAATGTAATGGCCCAGCACATTGTTACGTTGATGGAGGTGAGCAGTTATAGTTATAAATATAAATGTGAGTGTGCCTGTACACCCTCAACCCCTCCAGGTTTTTTCCTCAACTAGTAATTAGCAAGTATAGAAAATGATTCATTGACATTACACTAACTACTTAAGAAGACATGTAATTCTTATTTTCAGGTAACACTACCACTTACACGTATTACTATTTGTTTTGTTAGGTTTTCATACCCCAAGCCCACTTTTCAGCAACAAAGATTTTGATCCTAAATTAAAATGCTTTCTTTATATATGTATGTATATATATATATATATATATATATATATATATATATATATATATATATATATATATACACACACACCACACCACTTTTTTTTTAAATAAAAAATTCCAATCTCTTCCACAACAGTCAACAAGATCCAATGCACAAAAGCAATCAGTCAGTCTGAATGAAGGGAACCACTTCACATTGGGGGAAAGCCATTTCAAATGAATCCGATAGATCTTTTGGTTGGTTAAGGCTTAAAAAAATGAAAAAAAGAGCCAAAACCATCAAAGCACAACAACAGCAATAGAAATAGACAAGAAGTAAAAACCCTTAGAATTGAGGGGAGCTGCTGGACCTGGTGACACCATTCCTCCAAAGCTATGCTGGTTGTCCAAACAATACATTCATCATACAGCAAAGGGACACTCAGTTGTTAGGACTCAGGACACTGCCCTGTGCCTCACCGACAGATATTAGATTTATTAAAAGATCAAACAATATTAAAATAGTTTATTATTTGAAAGTAGAGCTATTTCCACAAAATGTATGTTGCAATAAATTGTCGAATCTTTAATAATTAGGGGCAGGAAGAGTTGAGCATCAAGGCAGTCGTCAACTTATCTAACAATTAGACAACCACCTCAACTAGCTCTATCAATAAACACACTAAGGTATTTATAGCGGAGATAACCTGATCCATTGTCCCACTAATCTCCCTTTGTAGTCGGGCCACTGTTGTTTTCATGCTGATTGATGCAGTTAATTAAATGTCACCCTTTACGACCATTATAAAGAGAAAAATCTAAAAGCCGTCCGGCTAATTTTATAAAGACAAGCCAGTTTCATATTATCTAGGCAAATTAATAATAGGGGTGGGGGAATAAGTGCAACATCACTGCAGTTTCCTGCCTCATTATGAATTTCTCTCGAGATTCCCTGTTGTTGAAACACAGACATAAAACATGACTGTCAAGTCAGGCAGTTATAGCAGTGTTAAACTAGTGTTAAACTACGTTTAATGTAACCTGATTAAAAGAAGAGGGTAAAAAAGAAATGAACACAGGAGCAAAACTGTAATAGATAAGGTACACTCACTTACTGCAGTCAGTGCATTTTTTGTACAAATATTACCAACTTTCCACAGCAAGTGAGTGTTGATACTGTATACATTTTAAGATGTTTTCAGCCAGAGTGTACATAGTCAGTGCCATTTTGTCTCGTGCTTTAGCCAGTAAACAGTTGTCCTATTTTTGTCTGACTATCAGGCTGCTGGCTGCCCCACAGGGGTTTACCCCTCTGGCATGTGTGACCATAGCTGCACACTCTTCATTCCAGAGAGTGAGATGCACTTAAACAGCATAAGGGAAGGCTCAACATTCTGTTTAACTTTTATTTTCCACATGTACTATATGTATTTGTATGTATGTCACATGCTACCATGTTGATCTCATAGCTCTCTGTGAAGTGGTTTGACTAACCCTGTTGAAAACAGCTATGAATCTACAAAGAAATCCAATAACCTGAAAGTGTATATGCTGAACTGTATGTCCTTGTCTTCCTTAACTGATAGTCTTGAGCCACGTGAGTGTGTAATGAGAGTGCTCAAGTTGCCATTGATTTGAACACACATCAGTGTAGGTGTAGACCTGCAGAGAAGCAAACAGTAAAGTCACACAGTTTGCTTGTACACAAACTATGATTTTGGGAACAGTTTTAAGATTGATTGATTTATTTGATTAGGACAATGCACATTAATCTACATTTCTGTAACTGCGCAAGTGTCAGCCAGTGGGCAAAGTTTCAGCTGTAGTCCTAGTTATCTAGCATGCATGTCTTCATGGTGGGAAGAAACCTGAGTACACGGTAGAAACCCACGCAAACACGGGGAGAACATGCAAATTCCACACAGAAAGGCCCTGCCCGGTCAGAGGGTGAATCTCTGCAGGGTCAGCTTGCTGTGAGGCAGAAGTGCTAACCACTGGGCCAACATACCTAAGATGTTTCAGCTCATTGCTTTGGTTTTACAGCTCACTACTTTACTGTTGTGGTTTACCTTGCTCTCAAAGGCCCTGATTCATGAAACATGCGTACGACCTAAAACAGGCGTAGGACAGCCGTGCGCCAATTCCTACGCAAAGCTCTGCATTTATCAATTTAAACGTGAGCGTAGGCTGCAAAAAAATCTCACGTCTGGTCGGGCCTTGTGTACACAAGTTTTCAGTCAGTGTGGACTTGTGGTGCAGCACGTACGGAGTGTCGGAGCCAGATGACCCAATGCCCAGAGAGCAGTGTCCATCACAGCTCCCACTGGAGGCTATACGAAGGTTTCTACGTTAGGTTGATACATACATGAGGGCCTAAGTGTCATTTTTGGTGGCAGCAGGCAGCTGATTTGTAATAAACCCACTGTACCTCATAGAAAACTGGCAAAGTCGGGAACTTGTTGGTGAACATACACAAAAGATCAGATGTTTCTGTCAGGAGCATATGAAGACCAAAAACAAATCTAAAAAGAGTGTGAATATCAGGAGGCCAAAACACACCATATATTGTGTGTATAGTGCATAAACTTAAAATTTAAATGGGTAAAAAACAAAAGAATCATAACTCAAGGTCCACAAATGAACATTTTGTGGAGTTTTCAAATGTATCTGTAAGTCTTCCTTGGCGGGAGAAGACATTTTTCTTCTTTGTCACAGTTAAATGTTTTAAACCTGAAGTTGGGGACAGACGTGCGGGGACATACACTGGATTTGACACCCATCAGTCTACCACAAGATGATGTGTGGCATCATGAATTCCCTCACAACAGCCTCTCACAATGTATTCTCAGACAGCTTTTCCTGGCCACCCCTCTCCACGCCTCATCTAAGATATATTCTCCCCTCCTTTAACATGTCATGACAGGCTGTGTGCGGAGCATTTAAAGCATTGGCTCGAGTGACACTCGTGTCCAGATAAACTAGGGGGCTGTGGCAGACCTGCGTATTCGACCCGCGGACAATAAATCTATATGATGCATGGCACTGCACCTCATCTTGTCAAAGCCACGGGCGTATTAAGTTGCAGAGCAACGGTGGCCACTCTCCCAAGGTCAACGTGAGAGGGGAGGGCATTAGTAATGGAGTAGGGACTGGGGGAGGAGGGGGATTGAGAGGGCCAGATTGGAGGAAAGGGAGCAAGGGTAGAACAAAATGGGATGAGGGTTTAAAATACACTTTCACAAGAGAAACATCTTCAGTATCAAAAACATGCTGTAGCAAACCCTTTGACACAGCAGCAAACTCCCTTGTGCTGTTGACCTTTTGCTCCTCACGCTACGTCCGCTCTCTTCGCTACTCCTTTTGTTTTCTCTCCATTTCCTCTCCTCGACTCCACGACATGTAATTATGTTTTCTATCTGACAATATGGCGTTGGTTGGAGCACTTGCTGACAAAGATCTGCTGTATATCTACTCTGTCCTTGTGGATTGTTTTAATGCACTGCAGCAATACCTGGAGACACTTCAACCTTGAGTTGTGCAACCTTTGGGCCAACATAATAACAACAGAAACAAAGCATTAAAGCCTCCATAATCTGTCTACAAAGCAGGATAAACAAATCAAATGAACTGATTCCAGGCCAGATACTGAAACACTGGCAGTCTGGAAGTGGAAATACACCCAAAACTACACAAAAATAAAAAAAGAAATTGAAATTGGCAGTAGTTGTTTAATTTTTGAAACTTGCAGCTTTGCTTCAGACTTACCAACCTAAGTCTATTCATCGTTACTTATATAACCACCAGTATCACAGAATGTTATATGTGGCTGATCATACTTTACAGACGTCATCCACGTGTGCTGTGCACTACAGCATAGACATTCAGCTGGTCTGGTCCAAATTCATGGAGTTTTTATGATCAACGTGTCAGCAGTATGTTGCTGATGTATATTCTTCAATCTGTTGATGCTACTGTGTGCATCTTCGGTAGATGTCCCTGTCCCTGGGTTATGTTTACCTAGGGGTTAGTGATATTCCCAAAAGAGAAACAATTAGCTGCATTTCCCATTGTCCTTTGAGAGGCTTAATGAAATGTAATTGGAGCCTGGCTCTGCAGCTGTTTTCTTTCTTAAATGCAGCAGCATCTAGCTGCCAGGTTGCAGACTGCAACTAACCGACCATCCCACCGCTCAGCCATCCCTAACAGAACCCATGGTGGCTTTCAGTTAAAGAAAAAACCTGAAAAGCCTTCTCTAGACCTAGTTTTGGTTTGTCGTTCTGGGCTACTAAAGAAACATGGAGGGGCAACGTGGCGTGTTTGGTAGGACTCGCTCCTTTGTAAATATGAAAGGCTCATTATTATCTGATGAAAATACAACAATTCTAAGTTTCAGGTGATTAAACACTAATGAAAACAGACATGAATATTGTATACCACCTGACAAATATAACCTTTTAAAACCTACAAGTTGATCTGTAATTGCCTTGGAAAAAGCACTGGAGAATACATATTCACAATAAACAGGGCAACGCAGAAACATTATGCCCTTTAGTTAAAGAAAGTGGAAACTTTAGCAAATGTAAGTTGGTAACATGGGACCTCTATGTGTGCACATTTTGACAGGACAGCTCTGAAGAATTAAAAAAATAACCTTTTCACGGGTGGTTTTTAAGAAATGTAACAATCGTTCCATCTCAGATTCAGGAAAAGAGATGAGACAGAACAATACCATAACATGATAACAAGAGTCCATAACAAATCAAACACATGATATAATAACCAATAAACTTCCCTTTTTCTGATTTACATGCAACATACTGTAGGCGCTCTGTGTTGCCCTGCTAACAATATTTGTACTTCATTTTCCCAAACATCTCCCTGGAGTCGGCCACCGAGTTGACCTAGAAATCCAACTAAATACCAACTGCCCAGCCCCACTCAGATGATTAGATGGGGGTGGTATTCACAATAGAACCCAAGTGTCTTAATTCAGCCCAATTACAGGTAGGACTGTAGATTGGGAAGATGTCAGAGTAAATGTCACTGTATATTTTTTCACGGGTAATTACCTTGCTTCAGTGACAAGCGGGCTATTTAGTGGGACGGGAAAAGAACAGATCAAGAAGCGGAAGAGTAAGTTTCCCATCTGATTCTGTAACTTTCCAGGGGGCACATTTTTACCCGGCCATGTGTAATTAAGAACACTGCTCTAACACCAAATGCCAGCACTTGACCACAAAGAATTGCATTTAATGACCAACTAAATGCTGACATTTTGCACCTGTGCTTGACTTTGTCAGTGGATCATATTGTTGGTAAGTATGGCAGCAGCAGAAATATGCACAGAAAGCATCCAAAAGAGACTTTAACCTCTTTTTTTATCTGCTGCCAGACACAAACTGTTCTCTTAGGAAGTAATTAGAGCCTGCATTTGCTAACAGCTACTAACAAGATATTCTTTTTTTCCTTTTTATTTTAACTTTCCCCAATTAGGATTTGGACATGCTGTCCTTTCACCACCTAAATAAAAAAAAACGTATACATTTGTTAAAACAAGGGTAACCTCTTCTCTTAGCCAGTGCTGGAATATATGGACAACTTATGGGTAGACGCCTGACAGTTATGTTTTAGCATTTCACTGCTGCTCATTATTCCAGTCTGAATCTGCCAAACCCAGAGTATGTGCTTTTAGTGCTGGCAGATGGAAAGAATGATGATTCCATTTCACAGATAGAATCAACCAAAGCAGAAAAGAAAAAAAAAGTCATTGGACAGCAGAAAATATGCCTGAATTGATTTCCTCTGTGGAGAAAAAGCAGCTCACATGTAAATTATCCCAAAACTCTGAATATCTGTGACAGCCCAGAGTCATGCTGAGTTTACTTCTGCTTCACCAAGTATTACCCAATTCTCCAAAGTGACCTTATTGCTATCTTCTGGTCTAAAAAAACACCAAATGGAGTCGCCTGTAAATCTCGTCTTTGACAGAAGTGACTGTGTGTGTGGGCAAATCTAGACAATGAGTCAGCGCCTTATTTCCTTGTGCCAAATAATGAAAAATGTATTTCATTTTAAAATTAACTGAAGACAAGTGTGGACGTAATAAATTAAAAAAATATATTGATTTCTATTTTGACCTGTGAGTCACCTACACAATTTATCAATTAGACTTACTTGTCATTTGAATAGTAAATTACGCTGAGCTCATATTTTAATGCTAATGCATTTATGACCCGAATCAAATAAGTTACTGCTCACAGTTTTGTACTTTTCAATTGAACAATTAATTTCAAAACTGCAATTGAAATGCAGTCAGACTAGAATAAACAGCAAACAGCTGATCAGTGGAGCAGCCGCTGCTGCTGATTGGCTCCTAGTTCAGCACCACGGACAGCGTCGCGCATCAATACGTGCCCAGGGGACGTTTAAGCAGCACCACAAGAGAAAGAACAGCTCCCGAGTCTTTAAGGTTCACTTTCTCTGAATCGGGCTCTGAGTGGCTTGACTTTAGCGCAGCACTGTCTTTGAGCCGCATGATGATCGTCTGATCGGTCTGCCGCTAGATATCCATGCTGCCCTCTTCTCCACTGAACCACCAGCGTGCTCCGCCCCTGCCCTTCACCCAGATGGCAGCTGCTGGAGAGCGGCCAACAGTGATTTAAATACGGTCAGAGAGGGAAGCTGTCTGTGTGAGAGACGGGAGCGTCTCAGGGAAGAGTGAAGTGGGCCACGCGCTTTTTTTGTTTAGTTTTTTTAATTTTCGAACACCCCCCTTTCCCCTGAACTGAACAAAGTGTTGCTATCCCCAACAAAAACACTTTTTATTGTCCAACATTTCTATTTGGCTCTACTTTTTCCACTTGGCATTTTGCTACAGCAACAAGTGTTGCTGGCTACCACCGACAGCTCATCTATTTTTACAAAAAAAAAAAAAAAAAAAGAAATGCAAACGACATATTAGCTGCCTTTCAGTGCGCCTTGGCCACCCAGCGAAGGCTATCACTGCCGTGACACCAGGCTGCGATGATCGTGTCCAACGTGAGCCTGAGCGGCTGCGCAGGGGTCAACAGCGCTCTGTGTGCCGCAGCCGCGGAAGGGCACTTCGAGGGAGGCTCACACCGGACCACCCTCACACCGACAGGGAACCTGATCGTGGCTGTGTGCCTGGGCTTCATTGGCATTTTCGGATTTATTAACAACCTGTTAGTGCTCGTGCTCTTCTTCCGCTACAAGATACTGCGGTCGCCCATCAACCTGCTCCTGATTAACATTGCCATCAGCGACCTGCTGGTGTGCGTACTGGGGACTCCGTTCAGTTTCGCCGCCAGCATGAAGGGAAGGTGGCTCATAGGAGAAGGCGGCTGCGTGTGGTACGGCTTCGCTAACTCCCTCTTTGGTGAGTAGATATGCAGAATCTAAGAGACGATGTTCATTTGGACGATTAGATTTTGTGTTTCGGTTACATTCGTGAACTACTGTATTATGGTTTTATTTCAGATGTTAGTGATGGCACGCTTGGATCCTTTGCAGAGCACTGCAATTGTTAGGATGTTTAGCTCAATTTCTGGGATCGCAATGAAGGATTTAGACACATTTGAAAGTTGTATGGGTGTTTGCGAAAAACAGTTATTCAGCACTGCACGTAGAAGCGATGTTGCGGATCATAGCCTACTTAGACAGGATGCACATCCACTATCGCGGTCCCGGATGATGCCTGAACATGGGCAGGTTTTGTGTCCAGGTGATGAACTGTAAAAAGTCTTGTGTGGCTCTTCCTGGTGCGGTATTGGTCATTATCTCCGGCTGGGGCTGCATGGCAGACTGTTGAATCACTTCCAGCCACTTAATAGGCTGCACGTGCATGCATGTTCATACCACAATACAGCTGGGGATGTTCGGGAGGCATATGGTGTGCTTAGCACTCCCTTCACAGACTTTTAGTAATTTGTTCAAATGTCATTAGGAACTCTGAAAACCTGTTACACAGGACTGTCAGTGGGTGATTTGGCTGTTGCATGTACTGTAAATAAAGCAATGTGCAATGGCAGCTAAATGCATGTTACCGTCTGGAGTGGAGGTTCATTTAGCTGCTCGTGCAGGTCTGTGGTGGGCTGTGGGGACACGGGCTTATGAGCAGGCTATGGCACATGCATCAGCATTTGTAGCAGAATAAATTCACCCAGGGGTAATATTTAATGAGAAAAGGGAACTCATGGTCTATTTTTGCTCAAGAGTGCTGTTATTGATGCAAATGGGGCGCAATGAAGCAATTGAGAACAATGGACTCACTCTCTCACCTGGAATTGGGCCAAGCTGGGATTCTGAGGGGTGTGTGGTGTGGGGAGTGGGGGGTGGGGGAGCTTAGTGTTCATGTTTGGAGGGACAGGGGTGCTATGTTAAAGTTGCAAATATACAGAATAATACCCATTTCCCTGAGCAGTCTATCAATCAACGCTTAAAATGGAGTAATTTGGATAAATCAGGCAGATGCAAAATTTGAGAGAAAACTGATTTGCAAATTGAATGCTTCAAACAACAAGGCTCTTCTATGATCAGGAGTTAAGAGCCTGACTGGAAGTTATTTAAGGCTTTTTTGTACATAAATGAAACACTGGTAAACATAGTTGGTTTCTTTAAAAAAGGAGTTCCTAAATTCATTGATCATTGGAATAAAAATATGCCAACATTGTGAATGGTTTTCAACAACATACAAATTAAATATGTAGAGCATTTCAGAAACGGAGACATTCCTTTACAAATGCACATTAACTGCACATTGCATTCTGAACGTCCGTAGTCAGTACTCATAGCTTTATTCTCACAAAGTTAGGGTAAATGGCTCATAAATCTCACACAAAAAGGTTCTCTCTCACTCACTTCAGTGCATCCAATCTCCAGATGTTGAAAGCCTAGCTCAGAAGGGGAGCTCCTATCGGTAGCCCGCACCCACAATTTAAACAACACACAAGTCAACCGTCACGGCTTCTGACACATGTAACTAAATGTTTTCAGTAGGGCTGGACAACTTATTCATAATTTATCTACATTGAAAGTCTAAAGCTATCAGAGACGTATTTTTATAAAACTAAAATGTGACTTTTTTTCAAAAGACATTTTCATTTCAAGCAATGTGTGCTCTCCTTTTAATTCTAATGTTCAATAAAAAAGCCTCAATAGCTCCCGATTTGTGTGTTTGCTAAAACATATCTCAATCTTTAATACTTTAGTGTATTTGCCAATGAACTATTGGGAGGACAAAAAAACGTATCACAAAAAATCAAATTGTCGTTCATTTATTGTTTTCAAGGTAAAATATGCAATTAATCGTGATTTTGTTTTTGGGTCATATCGTGCAGCCCTAAGCAATTTGTCCTTATCTAGAGTAGAATTAACCCATGTTGAGCCACCTCCAACTGATGTTAAAAACTGTGAAAAATAGGTAAAAACAAAAAGGGTCAAAAGATGAAAGCTGTGTCTGTTGCTCGTCTGCACCTCTGGGACTTTGGGACTGTGCATTTACACATCTGACAGCATAGCATGGGCAGTTTGGGAGACAATGTAAGACATCCAAACTGTCCCCCACCTTCTAAGGAGAAGACAACCAGACTGTAAAAGACACCCTCTTTGTGTCCATTTGTAGTGGTTTCACATCTCGTTGTTGTCATTTGATCTTAGTGGTAGTTTTGTGTTTCTTTCTTGGTTTTTCTTACACAGTTGCCCTGTTGCTTTTCTGCTACAATTTTCAGTTCGTTCATCTTGATTGAATTGAATTTTCCTTTCTATAAAGAGCCTCTTGAAACTGTCAAACTTTTAAATTGAAAACAGACTCACAAACGCCACTTCCTCTGGGATAAGTTGGCAAATTTCAAAACAGAATTACTTCATTTCAGTCATGTCGCATAGAGTGAAGCGAGCCCCAGACGTTTCTCAGTATCTGAAATGTACTCTGATTTTATCTGCTGTCTCGCTAACCCGAGAGCTGTGTTGAGATTAAGCAGCATTGAAAGATGTGTAACACTGTCATCCACAAGGAGCCAATTTATTAAAATCTGTCCAACAGGACTTTGGTTTCTACAAGCTAAAACAGAGCAGAGAGTGAGTGAGTGTTTGAGAGAAAGAGAGAGAGAGATGACTCAAAGACATCATTAAAACCTCCATTGGTTATGAATGAGTAATTACTCAATGGGCTCATAAAAACAGTGAAAGAAAGACAAAGGGTGGTTTGGAATAAGTAAACGTGAAATTGATTGTTTAGATGATAAATCCTGTGTGCTGCCTTGACAAAGTGACTGTGTCTGTCTTCACCAAAAGTCTAAAAAGCCTTTCTGAATGATCAATGTTTCTTCAAATTAGAGGGCATCACTGTCAATGACAAAAGACATTGTTACCTTGGTGTTGACACGTTGTATTCTTGCTCCCTTGTGACATGGATTTCTGTTTTCATCCTGCTTTTAGCCTATAAAGTGTTAGTATTTTGACTAACTAAAAAATAGAAGATCCACCGCTTTGACTTTATGCTGAGAGTACAAACTGAAGACATTTTGTCAAGATGTGTGTCTCATAAACTGTATGTAGATCTATTTAGCCGCTTTTCCCTCTCTATTTTACTGAACCTCTATTGTCTTCCATTATACTGTGGAGGAACAGGAGAGCATCTTTATTTGTCACCAGGTCGGCATGTTTCTGCACACTGCTGGCTGCGTCCTCCTGCCTCAAGTGGTCTCTGCACACAGTCACTGGATTAACCTTGTACCAGTGGGCCCACTTACTGCATACTGAAGTTACATTTCCATGGTGCATGCATGCTCACACATGAACCAGCACAGATGCGGCCATTGAAATGGATGAACATGTAATGTAAAGGGGAGAGGAAGCGCGTGTGGATCACGCAGGCACAGGCAACACCTGGCCTGAGTGATGGTAATTTATTGCGAAATTGTAAGAAGAAGTCTCAGCGGTGAGAAAGAAAGCAGAACAAAGCTGCTCCGCCATAAAGGTCAGAGTGAGACAGCAGGCTAATGAGCCTGTGTAATTAATAGTATATTAAAGCTGAGAGAACCTTACAGCATACATAAATATGTTGTGGGTGATGGGTTTCTGGTTTGAATCAGATATTAGTGTGAATTATCATCTATGTACACGCAGAGAGTGATTTGCCAAAGCAGTCATCCTTAATGTAATCCAGACATTTGCAATCCAATCTCTCTTTACCCCTTAGTGCTTCTCCAGCAGTTTGGGTAGTTAATATTTCTGGCAGTTAAAATAATGCCTGTGATGACTGAGGGAAAATGCACTGGGATTTGTAGAGCAAACGGCTTTATTTGAACCTGTGTTTTTGATTCAAACTGTCTTTTCCTGGATATATCAGACACGTGATACTGAACCAGATGCTTTCTAAAAGACAAATGAAACAGAAACAGTGCGGGAACATCACAAAGACGGCAGAACAAAGATTTTCCTTTTTTTGTTTCAGACATTATCAGATCAGAAGATGTTTCACTGTTAGGTATTAGATCCAGCTACTGCTTTGATTCTGATGGAGGACGAGAAAGATGGGTGCTACGGGTATCTTTGACTATGACATTACATTGCCTCGAGTAAAGATTTTCTCGTCACTCACAGTGTGTCACGAGAGAAAGAGTTGTTCTCATCACGGCATGTGATGGGATCAGCTGATATAATCAAATTTTCATGTCAAAAGTGATAAATCATAATCAACTACAACACGTTTGTAGAGCTCCAGGGTTTGAAGGTTGCTGTCTGTTGGTGCGGCAACATGATCATTGCCAGAATCAAATATTGATTCCTTGGGGATGTGTCATGGAGGAGAGCTGCTAATCAGCTGCAGTTTTGAGAAATGGTGATTGGATTTGGCTCCATTCATACTAGATGTTATTAGTCTCTTCTTAAAGATGTGCTACACCACAAGCTCCCAGACTGGGTGTTGGGAAGAAAGGCCTCACAGAATTTACTCAGAAATCAAGTACTCATTCCTGTTACATTCTCTTCCTGTTAGTTTTTTTATTTATCAGGAAATCTGGGAGTGTATTATCCTGCTCATACCATTAGGGATGCACCAATACGATGTACTGGATTGGTGGATCCACTACTGGCCTTATTTTTGCTCAAGTTACATTCATACAGTCTCATTGGGCTACTGACTCTTAGAACAACCTTTAGTGCAATCCCTGGCCTCACCTTGCTTCACATAAAAATTATCCCGAGGAGTTCCACTTGGTACTCTTATTTCCAAAATTAAAAAATCTCTATACCTCACTGTTAACAGATCAGTTATTGGTATTAGCAGATGAGTTTGAGTTATCAGAATTGTTACCAGGAGAAAATACATTAGACTGGTGTATCCATGTTCTGTGTATGACTGCCATCCATCACAAGCAAACAGACCAGCCGCATTCAAAGCATCATCCATTATTTATCAGATTTTGACATCTTTGAACTAGTAACAAAATATGTTATTTGTCATTGCCATTCAAAACAACCCCTTGACTTTGGAACGACCTGCCCGAGGAGATAAGCCTTGCAGAATCAATGACTCTTTTAACTCAATTCTCAAAATCCATTTTTATAGACTTGCTTTCATGTGATGATTCTTTTTATTGTCCCTTCTGGTCTATCTATAGGTATTTGAGACCAGGCTATTTTCAAGCACAAAAGGCATTCATTCTGAAAGTTCCGTCGATGATGCTTGAAATGTTTGACTTTGAATTTACTGTAGCGAGTGGCTAAGAGTGAGCTGTAACAAGCATAGTGTTCTGCAGTGTAAATAAATGTCCCCTCTCAGTACACTACACAGTGTGTACATACTGTAAAGCAATAATAATAAACGTGTCCTGTAGATCTCAAGATCTCCAATCTCGCACTCAACGCTGCACTGCCTTTTTGTCCTCAGCAATCCACAAGCCAATAGGGACACTTTAATCTCAGAGCTAAGTTTGTTCCCATCTTGTTTTCTTACGTTTCCCTCTAATCATTCATTGTCCTGAGTTGTCGTTGCATGGACCACCTATTTAAAGGAACATCCAGTTCAGCTTCGCTGCAAGGATGGCCTTGTGTATAACAATGGCTTTAAAAAAAAACAGTAGAAAAAAGGCCAAGGGGTTAGCACGAACTGTGAGCTACAGGGTCTTGTGCCTCTGAATTACTGAGAAAGAAAAGCACTGAGAAAAGAGAGAGAGAGAGAGAGAGAGAGAGAGAGAGAGAGAGAGAGAGAGAGAGAGAGATAAGAAAGCTTCTAAAAAAACAACAACTTCTGTTTCACCGCATTGCTTCTGTCAAGCAGAGACATTACAGGTAGTGCTGCTGTTTATGATTTACAGCATTGTGTATCTGCTGCATGTGAACCAAAAGATTTGACGGTTCCACAACCACGTTTGCTATGGTCTAAGGTCAATTTTTTAAAAGTGGTATACACACAATGACAATGTTTTATTTTATGTTTTTATCAAAACCCATTCTCTCTTTAAAGCTAAAAAATAATAAGATGAAAGCTACTTTTAGCTGCACTTTGGATTTCAGAAAGATCTTTACATCACAGTGACTGTGTATGTGTTTCCTCACCACAGTAGATAAACATGTCTGTCTGTATGTGATGCCCTCATTAAATGTGAAGTACAAAAGTCAGGGTAAAAAAAGTGTAATCACCCCTGAGCATGCCTTCTACAATGTTACCTCTGTATGTGTGTCTACCCTGTAGGCATCGTCTCCCTGATCTCCCTGGCTGTCCTCTCCTATGAGCGCTACAGCACCATGGTGGCGCCCACTGAGGCGGACTCCTCCAACTACCGTAACATCTCCCTGGGCATCACCCTGTCCTGGGTCTACTCCCTCATCTGGACCATGCCGCCACTTTTTGGCTGGAGCCACTATGGTCCCGAGGGTCCTGGGACCACCTGCTCTGTCAACTGGACGGCCAAGACGGCCAACAACATATCTTACATCATCTGCCTGTTTGTCTTCTGCCTCATTGTGCCGTTCCTGGTGATCGTGTTCTGCTATGGGAAGCTGCTGTGCGCCATCAGACAGGTGAGGAAATATGGAGACGGGGAAAGCTTCTACTCGACCTGCAATAACTGCACAAATGAGCCTAGGTGCTCCTTCAACATTGGCTGCTGTGTTAAAGGTTTCGCGGGGTGAGAATTTCAACACTAAAACCATAAACTCCACAGCCCAACAACCCTGTTACTTAAGGAGACAAAATATATTCCCATAATGTTCTTTACAGCTTTAAAACAGAGAGTGCCCCTTACTGCCAGAAACTGCCAAAAACTAAGCAGATATTAAACAAATGCTAAATAAATGGCTGAATCTATATATTGTTTTTTTTCCAAAGTGCTTCACAATTTATTTATTCACTCTTGCTGCTCCCAATAAACTTATTACGAGCATCAGCAGGAACCGGTTTTAGTATTCTACCACATATTCTACCTGTAAAGCACAACACTGCAGAGAGACAAATTAAGCAATCAGCTGGTGAACACAGTGCAGCATTTAGTAGCTGAAGGTCCAGATATTTCCAAAACCAAGAAGAAGAGAAGATAGCAAAACAGAGCTAAAAGAGAGCCAGAGACGTATCCCAAATGAATGCTAATGTTAAAATAAGTTCTGTGTCTGCTGGAATTGTAAAACAACTGTTAGAAAACTGCTTTTTCATATCAAACAACAACGTTGCAATAAGTTAGTGTTGTGTTTACAGGCTGTTTCTGCTGACGCCCAAAACAGTTAATTAAGATTTTCCAGTTTCCATTACCCAAAACTTTTTTGTAACATAGTGGGACTTTCAATCTAGAGCAATGGGAGTTTTCCCAGTGCACCTCTCAACTTAAGAACAAAAGCCAGAACAGTGGAAGTTACATGTAATTCTATTAAAGCCTCTAGATGCTGGATACAGCAGTAAATAAATAACCAAAATACATAGAAGTTAAAAACAATATTGACACCTGCAAATTAAATGTCACAAGAGACAATGTTCTTGTCCTTATTTGGACAGGTGTTTCAGACACCTTCTGTAAACAATTTGTGCCTGTGCAGTGCAGAATGTGTGTCCTGAAACATCTTTTATTAAATCCAAGCACATCTTAACAGAAACATTAAGTTCAAACAAGAAAAGCAGACCATGACAGTTGTGTGCAAGTGTGCATCCTGATGAGTACTATGTAACACAATTGGATTATTGAATTCCTCAGCTATAATTGAAATAGATCTACTGTTGGTATGTCAATGAATTACAGCTCATAGATTAATTTGCAGAGCTGACCCTTTTGTTGCTGAGTAACTAAATCTAAAAACGTTATCTCGCTGATCTGACATTTTTCAGTTCAAGCTATTTTTCACCCAAAGCTGTGAACTAGTGAACCAAAACCTGCAGCTGCATTTCAAACGGCTGTTTTATAGCAAAGCTAATTGCCGTTATGAATCATAACCTGTGGTTTCATGCACTAAAATGACTAAAATGGGTGCAGTCAGTTTCTAGGTCTTTGTCAAGCGAGCTACATTTTCATTGGTCACAACACACGTGCAATTTGTTCACACATTTATCTAAATGGATTTATGTATTAAATACACTGGTCTCATATTCAGAAGGAGTTATGAGAGAGCCTGAATTTATCAAGCAATATGCAGGGTCTCTATTATTCTGCATCAATGGTTTTCACTTTGTTCTTTTTCTTTTGTCCCCTCTCATATTTTACTGTATCTATTTGCTGTGTTTCCTCAACACACACTGCTCTTTGTGTAGATGAAGAAAGAGGCAAAAGAAAGGAATAGCATTTCGTTCTCTCTCTCTGTCTCATTCAGCCCTTTTCTTGCTCTCTCTCTCTTATATATCTATTATGTGTTGGTTTCAGCTTCATTGCCCGGTTTTCCTGTCCCTTCTTTGTACAGGGTTAAATGTATCTTTGCTCGTTTGGCTCACCGTGCTGTTTGGGGTTGTTAAAGTGCTGCTCAATGAAGCAGGGTCACATGTGGGAAGACTGAATTAAGTCTGGGTTTGTTCCAAGTTGTTGTAATTTCGCTAGTCAACCAACCATCAGATGTGAGGGAGGACGCAGAGGGGCTAGGACATCTAGTTTTATAGGATGTGGTTCACTACATGTATGAAGGAAATGATTGGCCTACACAAATCACTTCATTTTAGTTGAATGCTTTATCTTAAGAATGTGACCTAATGTGAATATGTGCTTCTTGCTCACTTAAACTTTGCATCATCCTCTCAAATAAATTGCTTGCTGGTGGGTTTTTAGTAAAATAAAATGGACACAGACAGGAAAGAGAAGACAGGCACAGACAGCAATAAAGGCAAAGCTAATACCTGCTTGCCTGAACATGCGTTTTAGTGTCTGGCATCTCTTATTTTCCTGTGATTGGAAATTTAAGTTTTTTTCAGTGTAGAAGACAGGAGCTGTGTGAAAGAGAGGGGTTTGTCCTTTTACAGGCACTTCAATCAGGGGACATCTTGAAACAGATGCGTGCTTCTGAGCTCTGCTTTGGGTTATTTGTTTGGGAGCAAATTAACCCTGTGCCACGTTGTCAATGTCTACACTACACTACACTGCTGGTAAGGTAATGTGACTTAAATGATGACAGAAATATTGACTACATGACCGCAATGCATTTACTTACATGAGTGTATAATGCTATTTGCTTCACATATAGCACATCAAATGTGTCTTAGTTAATTAAAGTCAGTCTGTACAGATATGAAACATGCCTATATTATGTAATTTACATCTATTGTACTTATAACTTTTACTGCACTATTGTCAGCAGGTGATCTCACGATACAATAACATTTGCTGAAGAATTCAATTGGAATGAACAAATGCATTCATTTGACCACATCTAAAGCTTCATTCAACAAATTACACACACAATATCAAGATCTAAGTTGAATACATTCGTACAATCAAAAAATAAAAAAACTGATGTAACTACAAATTGTTCGTCTTTTAGGAGATTTCCATGGAAACTAAATTAGGTCCAATTTGCAAATGTGTTCCCCCCTTTTTTACCTTACTTCACGTGTTGTTTTGTGCACCCAAAATAGTGAAATATAGACATGAACCAATCCATCCAAAACAAGTAATCAATCAACATCAGTATCAATTACAGCACACTCACATGCTGTGTGCGCGCCATCAATTGCTCCAAATGTAGCAGACTGTGACTTTATTGCTCTTGCAGGCACTTCTGGGCACCTTCACCATTCACTTCAATCTGGACTGACTGACTAACAGTGACCAATGGGTTGGCATTTTCATCCCTAATAGCTACAAACTCAATCCAGAATTTCTACATGTTATCTGGCTAATGAACGATGAATTAATTAAACAACAGCTGTTATCTCCGATTGCCAGTAAAATTGGCAAAACCTTGTATGCCATTACCAGTACGCTGTGATCAGTTTAAAACTGAAGGACATGGGGACAGAGTTTGGGTATTTTGGTATCAGGGACAGCACTGTTATGATGTTATGCCACAAATGCAGTGCAAAAACATAATAATGCAGAAAGTGATTGGTTTTTCACCACAAAGTTACTTTTACATAATGTGGTGTCTCACTTGATATTTAAGATTAAATAAAAGACAATAATCATCAAATTACATTATTTTGATTTGGTAAACTACAAATTATTTGGCCTGAGGACAGAAGGCATAACCAAATGGTTGAAGTGATGCCCTTTGGCTCTGATAAACTGAGTTTGGTTGAATCATCAGAGCCAGTAAATTTCCTGATCCAAAGACCATCTGTCCAGATTATTTCCTTCAGTTAGCCTTAGCAACAAAAATGTCATCAAAGCCATAGTAGAAAGCAGCATCTTGTTGATTACTGCTTTGACAGAGTGACATGGATAGACTACAATAATGAAACTTGCAATCATTTTCATTATTTATGTTCAAGAAAAGAAGATGGCAAAATATGTACATGAACACATACACACACATCTAAGGAGTCTTCGGTTAGATCACCATTGGCTTTCCGCCTTGTCCCAACATCTTTACCCTTGGCCTGAATTCATAATGTGACTCACATGGCCCTGTGGATATCAAGCGACACTCAAGTGCTACAATATTTCTCCAACATGCTGTAGGCTATCAAGGCACAGAGGCAGAGCTGGAGAGAGGGAGGGAGATGAAGATATCAAGAAGAAGTGAAGGAGGCAGACATGAAAGGAAGTAAAGGAGGGGAGGAAGGGGAGAGCAACAGACTGTGACTGCTGGGGTCCACATTTTGTGCTGGCCCACATCCAGTGCACTGACCTTGCACTGGTCACGAGGTAATTTCATTGGCCACACATTTCTTTCCACTTTTGTTTTTATTTCTTTGTTCACATTAAGGCCCCTGATGTTCCTCACCACAAACTCTAGAGTGATGGTACAACTCGACTTGCTCTTTTTGGTTTTCCATTAGCAAAGGTTGTGCAAAGTAGGCTAACGGGTACTTTTTTTTAACCAGTTCTCACTCACAACTTGTTAAATACAGACACCCGATCAGTCGGATACCGACGCAAAAATCACCCTTTAGTGTTCGTATGGAATACACCGGGCATAGCAGCAGCGTTAGCTGACATAGTAATAAGGCGGACAACAGGTGCTAGTAGTATGAAAGACCGACAATCCACTTAAGGAGGTTAGTTAAAATTCTGCAAACCACTCATGGTCAGAGACAATCTTCACTAGCGCCACATGGACATCCCGCACAAACCCAGAATTTTTAAAACAACCAACAATAGCAACTACACATTTCTGTAAACTAGATTTTAGTTCCTCTCTTTGGTTGCTGATGAAAGGATTCAGCAAGTGTCACAATAAAGATTATGTCACAGCAATTTTGCACTGCATTTCTATGGTGACAATCCCACCTACACTGAGGGGAAATAAATGGGAAACAAAAAGAAAAAAGTACTGAAATTAAAAAAAAAGTGAGTTGAGCAGAGCCAAAGCATGCAGTGACAAAAAAGGACAGACAGACAGACAGACAGACAGATGCACAGCTGTGAAAACGCTTCTTAGCAACTCTTGTGGGGGAGTGGCGAGATGCCGGAGGCTGGTTCTCTGCAGAGTACACAGCATGCTCAAAACGTAGATTAACTCTCCATCAGATTGGCTCCAAGATGAAGCTCTAGTTCTCTTTGTTTTAGAAATGCCTTGTATTGACTCATTGTCTTGTTGGGTCCTTGATTTTTTTACTTGTATTTCTTCTTCTCTGCATTTCCTTTGCCATAATGTAGTATTTTCTCCAACTCGTTCACATCAGTTTTTGGACTTTTCTGTTTTCTTGCTTGTGAAAAGCACATCTCCACACAATAGGGCTACAACTCATGATTATTTTGGTAATCAACTAATTTGTTATCTCTCTCTCACACACACACACACACACACACACACGCAAACACACACACACACGCACACACGCACACACACACACACACACACACACACACACACACCCACACACACACACACACACACACACACACACACACACACACACACACACACACACACACACTCTCACATTCCCAGCTTTCTCATTTACCTTTTTTACTATTTTCAAAGCTCTCTTTCAATCTCTTTCTCTGAATCCTCTGCCCTCTTCACATATTCTTTCCCTTTCAGTGTGCCATCATTATCCATCTCTCTCACCTTGGTTGTCTTGGTTGCTATTATTGCATCCATTACTTCTCTAGCCCTAATCACCTCTCCACAAAGCAAACCAAAGTATGCCATTTTTGTATGGCAATAAGAAAGATGTTAACACCTGAAAGCAATTTCAGAAAAAAGGTGTGTTTATTTGTGCTTTAGAAGTAACCGCTTTTTAACAGGACTAAGAGTCTACAGTGCTCACAGCTCTGTGAGGCTGTACTTAGACACAGCTGTGCTTTGAGCTAAATGCTTATTGTAGGATGCTAAGGCTATGGTAATTAACACTAAACACTAAGTACAGCTGGTAGCTGATGGGAATATTAGTTTCCAGGTAATTAGTCATAAACCAAAGTATTGGACACATTTACATTTTGAACTGACACTAGACGAAAGTCAAGGAATCACCAAGGTTATTATAATTATTGTTAGAGGTTTCAGGTACAATACAGGTCATTTTTGCAACAATCCACAACAACATGCACATTCCCAGAGCCAAGTTGCTAGCATGGCTAAACAGACTTTCAAAACTTTGAAGCAGTTCAATTGAAGCTAATGTTCAGTAGTCATTAGTGTTGCTATTACATTAAGTTTGCTTTTTTTTTTTTTTTTTTTTTAAGTGAATGAAAATGAAAATGTCACAAAACCCCATTATTTATTTATAAAAAGCTTTCAGCTATCTTGCCTTCCTCAGAGTGGTGACATTGTTTTCTGCTTTCCTTTTGCACAGTCCATCGATCAGTTATGGGACTTACAGACTTCAACTTTCTCAAAACAGTTGTAAAACAAGCAAAACGTACTGTTGATACTAGACAATACACACTCACAGTATATTTCTAATGCCAGTATTTAGCCCCAATGAAGGGTGTAGGTACCATTATGTATTTTCAGATGATGCAAATGCTAGGTACAAAGCAGCACCTTTCAAGTCCAATAGCATTGGGATCCCTGATATCTGCTAACCCCTCTTTTTCAATCTGTGGACATGCTGGCTGCTCCTACATCCAAGCTGGGAATTTGATAACCTTATGAGGAACACGTCCTTTTAAATTACGGTCAAAAGTGCAGCCGACGTCCAAAATCCACTAGGAAACCTGAGAGAAAGATTAAATCTAGTGTGACAGAGCTGTAATCTGGTTTGAGCGTTAAAATTGATAATGCGTTCCTCAGCAGCTGCATTCCAGTTGTATTTGTCTTGTTTTAAAGCAATCTAGTGTGACATTGTTTATGTGGCAGTAAAACCACGAGGAGCCTCTGTACATCAGCAGATGTTAATTGATGTTCAGTTTCCCAGTAGCCATTGTACTGATCAAAGTGTCAGTTACAGTGTCCTCAGAGACCACAGCGGCTCCAACGTCAGACCTTTACCAGTACACGGTCAATCCAGCTCTAACACAGAGGTCAAACAGGCCACTCCCGTCAAATCCCAAAGCCCCCCGAGTCAGTTGTGACCATTTTAAGCATTAATCAGAAGCTTTTCTAACACTATGTTAATCTTAGTCAAGGACACATGTCAGGCACATGATAAATAGTAAATGTAGGAACAAGTTTTATCTAATAACACATCATGTTTGCTCTGTATTTACTCAGACAAACCACAAATAACAAAATGTGCAAAGTGTGTTGCACTTGAGTAATTTACACTTAAAGCATGCACAACCTTTTTGTGAGCTAGACTTTCAAAACGACAAAAGACATTTTATTTTAAGGTGCCTTTAATAGAATAGATTTTTGAGAGCTAATGTTTCTTGTGTCTGGCAGAATAATAAAGAATAGAATAAACAGTAAAATGGAGGGTTATTTGAGTTGGGTGGTATTAAAGAGTAGTAATATACCATTAACTTAACTTATCTCCAGTCTATAGTCAATGTCCCTCATTGACCTTCTACTGAAACAGTAGCAAAAATAGCAATCACAGTGGTATTATTTAAGAATACTACATTATGAAAAGGGTCCTGGGGTTTAAAAAGGTTTTGTATAATTCAACATTGTTTTTACCAGCATTTCATATTGACCGTACAAGACAAACGTAAGGCATAGTTTTTGTCACGTTAACATACAAAAGCTTTCCTGTTTGTATTATTGACCCAGTCACTCAAACCCCATCTACCACATGGGCAAAACATAAAATAATTAGTTAATACCCTGTTAATTATTGATATTTGAACCATCAATCATGCACTGTACAGTGAATGTGCGTCTTCTAATTCCCATTGCATTTGCTTTCAAACTGGGCCAAAAAGTTTTGAAATTATCATCCCAGGTTTTTCTCTTGTGCTGGCATCCCAAGCGGAAAGTGCAGACATGAATGTTACCAACTGTAAATCACAGCAAAGACATACTGGCAACACAGCTGGCTGTAGAATCAATGCAACGTGTGGTTGGATCATACATCTAAAATAGAGCTCTGAAAATATTTTCCACAAAGACCTTGAGTTGTGTTCCACAGTACTATAGTGTCAGCCCAGTCTTCTTGGGGAAAATGTTATTGATTATTGGATCAGCAGGCAACATCTAGGCAACATTCTTCTTGCAACATTTAGAGCCAATATGACTTTGCTATCTGAAGTATTTTTTGAAGCAATGAAGCAAGACAGAAAAGAGAAAAGTATGGCTATATATGTTGGGGGTAGTGAATGGGCCGGGGTTTGTGCCTGATCAAAGACCTTTACTTGAAAAAATAAAAATTTTAAAATATTTTGACCATAACCACAATCCTACATACAGTCTCCTTAACAACCATACCCTTGTTGTCATGTGCAATTGTTTCAGGAGGAAAGAATTTGAAAAAAATGTTCCCAGAGTTTTCAGAGGAATTCAATTTATCAACATTCTTGTCTGGTGAC
This sequence comes from Etheostoma cragini, assembly GCF_013103735.1. Classification (NCBI taxonomy): domain Eukaryota; kingdom Metazoa; phylum Chordata; class Actinopteri; order Perciformes; family Percidae; genus Etheostoma; species Etheostoma cragini. The sequence continues at coordinate 7,611,152 of NC_048418.1, read as the reverse complement.
AGGGAAGGGGTTTACCGGTTTTGTTGGCAAATTGCATTTGAAAGGACCTTTGAGATGGGAAAGCCTTGCCAAACACATTAAAACTGATCCAATCATGACATGTGGACTTTAAAGGGTGAAGCCCTGAAATGGAACACAGCTTAAAGCCGTCTTCCAACAGTTGTGTCCAAAAATGAAGATATGAAATGTCATTTATTTGAGTAGCTCTCAAGCAGAGCCAAAAGATCACCACTCCATTGATCTTTTTATAAACACACATGAAGTGTTGTGTCTCCTTAAGGAGCCAACTTTGACTGAACCTAGATGGTACCAACACATTTAGATTTAATTTGGCCGACTAAAGGAATTAATTCAATATAGGTGATAAAAAACCCTGTGGCAATGCTTTCATCTGACAAAACTAATAGTTGCAAGTAAATAGCTTAAAGCAAGAAGCCTCTATTTGTTTCTTTGTTGTGTGTGTGTGTGTGTGTGTGTGTGTGTGTTTTTGTGTGTGTGTAAAAAGGTACTGAATGCATGGTGGCCATTGTTTCTCCCTTTACTTATATCCTTGGCTCTCCGCCCGTCCTGACCCAATAAGCAATGTCCTAATTGGGGCATTTGAGTGTGACACAGTCTCTCATCTGGCACTGCCAGCCTCTGCAGTCGTCTGTCTCTAGGATGCAACAGCATTTCAATGTTGGCTGACACGCATTCACAATGATTCATCCCGCAAAGCTGTGATATACAGTGATGTGTTCCTTAAAAATATAGCAGTCATTCTTTACTATATGGACACTTGTTTATTGAGGGTTGGCTTCCCGCTGTTATGAAAGTGTGTGCTTACGCCGGCTCCGCCCCGTCTGTGTTTCTCCTAAGGATCTAACACACCTCTTGAGGATTCTGTATTGGAAATGGGGCAGCAGCCACAGACATATTATCGCTTTGAGTGGGTTCATTTTGACCTATTTACAAGTGTGGACTTGTAACCCAGGCCTCCCTAATACACGCTGTATGATTATGGAAAACATTTTGGTTTGTAATTTGAAGCTCTGTAATTTACCCTCTGCTTCTTCTTGTGTCCTGTAACCAAATTGTCTTCCTCTGCGCGACATTTTGGTCCTCTATTTTAATAGGGCTGCACAATTAATCACTATTTGATTGAAATCGCAATATGAAGAACTGCAATATTGCAGGTATGGCCCCACAAAGTATGTGTCAAACCATTCTGAATGAAGTATTGTGACGCTGAGATATCCCAGCCTGCAAATTGTATTCTACAGACTAAATAATTTTTGTTCAGTACAAATCCTTGCAGAAATCACACTGTAAATCATTTTAATTATTTAGATTTTAACAATTTTCAGTGAAAATGAGGATAATGATAAAAGATTATCACTCCCTCCAATATTTTGAATTATAACGCAATCGCAATATCAGTAAAAAATAATCGCAATTAGATCATTTCTTCATATCGTGCAACCCTAATTTGTAACATTTCTATTTCTCATAGAATCTCAAAATTTTTCATAACATCAGACCCTTGAGCTTTAGTTCAGATGGTTAACTTTAAAGTTTCCCATCTGAATGCTAAAGGCCGGAGAACGCTTCCACGCGTAGCTGACAATAAACTCTAAAAACATTTCCCTCAGCCTTAGGTTGGGATTGCAGTGCAACGACCGGCATAATCAGGGTTCTCATTGGATTTCTCTCCATCTTTTCAGCTCGTACTCTGTGACCAATCCGTTACCTTTTCTGCAGTTCTGCATACTGCAGCAAAGTTTTAAAAAGGATTTTTCATACTGGGACAATCAATGATCTTGAATGTGTTTCAAACCATAGATAGGGAAATCCTAAGGGTTGTGGTTGTGTGTGTGTGTGTGTGTGTGTGTGTGTGTGTTTGTGTATGCACGTGTGCTGGTTCTAAGGCAGATCCAGCCCACAGCTGAGTGATGAGCCATTAATTGATGAACCACATAACAGTCTTACTCTGTGTGTATGTGGTTAAACATGCACAGGGGTGGGAATAACAATCATACAACATGTGGTACATGCAAGTCTGTAAGAGTTACACTGTACAGAAAGCATTTTGTAAAATGTCTTATATAATATCTTGAAACAATTATGTCATCAGGGTATAACAAAGACGCTGCCGAGTTGCATTATGGGAATTTTACTTTTCCAGTGTTCTTTTTTTATTCTGTCTGTCTCTAGTCAGCTCCCCAAAGTAATTATATTGCCACACTAAATCCCTAAAATGTCCCTTAAGTCCTGCTATGTTTTATAACCACACCTAAAGAATATAATTGTTATATTCCAGTTCAATCTTGATGGTATGAGCGTCTTTCTGCCATTTTGGTTTTGCTCTCAATGAATGCATGGAACATGGAACTGGACTTCTTGGAAGGTCACTGAGGTCATTAGGTCTCCTCTGTTTGTTGTGTGTCTTTGGAAGTTTGGGTGTGAATATAGATGGAACACATATTGAGTTTTCTCAGTACACAACCACTGTAAAACAAAGGGCAACATTCAAGATGCATATGGTGGCTCGGTGCAGTTTACGGCACTAGCTGTTTAATAATTTCTGTAGTTCATTCAATTTACTGGTGAAGCTCTGAGTGAGTGAGTATGTCCATTAATAACCAATTGCATGATTGTAAATCTGTCTTTGTGTCAGTCCACTTGTGACTAGCAATGTAACGGTGTGAAAATGTAACCGCATGGTTATAGTGATCAAAATGATCGTTGTTGGTATTATCACAGTATTTTTAAAAGTGTGTTAAGTATGTTCAGAAAGCACCGATAGGCCTACACAAGCTGAAATAGCTTTAAAAATGTTCATTTTATTACAAAAATATAGGCAATAGGCTTGTACAAAAGCCTAAAAGTAAATAATAGTGCACATTATTAAGCATATAACAAGAAATTATACTAAGAATTGCATTAATTTCTCTGTAATAATTAATATAAATTTAACATATTGCTCAGTAACACAACTTGAGAATAAGTCACATCTATTATAGGACACGGCGGAGCAAACAGTGAACACCCTTAATAGCTAAGCACATGGCTCCACAGCACTAGTCTGTTTACTGGCGATTGCACGTTGCTAGCAAACACAACCTGAATATCAACATGTGGCTGCACAAGTAATATAAAACAATGTGCACATCTATCAGCTATGCAATAAGAAACACAACAACGGAAATATTATCAAGACCATATCTCTCTCACAGGCTAAATTTCCACATCTTAGCAGAACACTTTTTGAAAATAGTGAGGCAGTGAAACCCATGACAGATTAGTGAGCTACAGAATAGTCTTAACTTATGATCTGGGCTACCCACATCACTTCAACAAGTCTAAAATGGAAAAGAAAAGAAAAAAGATCAAGAAAATCGTCTGCTACATTCTGTCCCTTTCTCCTGTGAATATATTGTGCCTGTGCAGCAACTTCAGGATACTCATATGAAGCTGGGAAGGATTCAACACAGGGTTGCCACACCTTGGTAATCCACCGCGATAATAAGGATATTTGAAATAAAAACCGTAAATGTTACATCAACATTTCTACTGTGGTTTACCGTTACACCAGTAATTGTTACATCCTTACTTGTGACTGTGAGTTTGATTGAGCGTAACTCAAACCCTTCAAATGAGCAATGGAATTGGAATTTAACACTCACTCTTTCAAAACATAAAAGCCATCAAGTGTTCAATTTAGTTCAGTGTAGTGAAATTTTGCCCAAAGATTTCCACCTATAAGTTAAATTTACATTCTGCTGGGGTTAGTTTCAGTAATTTAGAGATTCATGCAGATGATTTTAGAATCAGGATGTGAGGCTTTCTTGATTTCAAATATGTCACTTGTGTTTGCCAAAAGCAGGCATGTGTTGGAGTTGCCATGGACCCTTCTTCAACATCTTGCTCATAGCCAGCAAATATAATCCATTTGTTCTTTGTATTTGATGAACTCTATGAAGACTTCTTTATAGAGTTCCCCCACCTCTCAGTCTCGAGTCCCCTTAGAACTCCAGATGCAGGATCTTTAGACGTATCCAAAAGCAATCTAACTGAGAAAAAAAATCCCTTTAGGTCTACAGTTCAACAAGTCAATTCCATGTTGCCTCCACAGTGCTCCCCTCTCCCTTAGGTAGAGTGTTATTCCAAATAAAAATGAATGTCCTGGCACATCTCAATCCTAAACACACACCAACCTTGCATTTACAACATCTGTTCCTGAATTCCCTCAGCAGCCCAACAGAGCCTCACCCTGAATTAGATTTCCAATTCCCTCCCTTTACAAGTTGTTTGTCTGTCGAAAGCAGCTGGTGATGCTTATTCCCCAGTGCTCGACACATTTACTTTACTCTCCCTCATCCAATAAAAGTTACAATCATGCTCCTTTTCTGCACAACGAGGGGAAGAGATGGAGCAGGTGGAGGGAAACGAGCATAGAGATATGGAGAGGTGTGTGTGTGTGTGTGTGTGTGTGTGTGTGGGGGGGGGGGGGGTGTTGGGAGGGTCAGTGAGTGTTTGTAAAGAGACTCAGCAGAGCGTTGGGGATTCTTGCTGAGAGAGGCCCTTTGATGGGGATAGGCAGGCCACAGGAGGCTGGTGGAGTCTAGGACTACTGCGGCAGACACAAATCCTGTGATCAATCATGTTGAGAGGCCAACAACTGCGCTGGCAGAACAACAAGGCCGACTCGGGAGCTGGAAAGCTCAGGAAAAACAAGCCAGTTGAAAGTGCAGTGCCTCCTGTATGTCTTTTTCCTTCTGGGCGGTGTGTGTGTGTCTGTGTTACTGTTTGACTAGTTGTCTGGGTGCCCAGGTGCGTTTAAATATAAAAATCATGTCTTTCAGTTGAATTATGTTTGTGTTTTTATATAATAGTTCTTGAGACTATATTGCATGCAGAGTGGGTGTATACATCTGATCATATTTCTGTTTCAGTGTGTGTGTACTTGTGCGAAAGCCCCAAGGCGCCAGTGTGTGTGTGTGTGTGTGTGTGTGTGTGTGTGTGTGTATCTGTGTACTTGTGTGCAAGCCCCAAAGCGCCATCAGCAGACTGGAGTTGTTTACAGCTGATTGTCCCCCCCCACCCCCCTTAACCACTTCAAGTAAGTAACTTCAGAGATCTGTCACTTATACAAATCACTGACATGTTTTGATGTGACTTTTAGCATTAGTTTAACGTTTGTTCTTGGTGACTGCAGTTTCCCCCCCTTCTGACAGAGCGGGTGGAGTGGAGAGGGGATGTGATGGAAGGGTGAAAAGTGAGGATGTAGTTTTCTGAGGCCATCATGTTCTGGTGCCAGGATCTGACTTTGCTTTGATATTGTAGTGTAGTTTCAGCTGTCACAGCCCTGCCAACGGCAGAAAGATCATACCGAGGACTCTTCCTAACAAACCAACAAAGATTTACAGTTACTTTTTTTGTGAACTTTCTGCAATTATGGCAACGCATGAAACAAAATGAGCCACTTTTACTACATTTACAATCCCTGTATTGTGGAGCCCTTGCTTTCAGTCAGACGCCAGAAGAGAGGGTGTTTGGAGAGTAACATATATAGAGATGTTCCGATACTATTTTTTGCTTCCCAATACCGATTCTGATACTTGAACTTGCGGATCGGCCGATACAGAATACTGATCAGAAACCAGTGTGTCATGTATTTTATAATGTTTTAACAACTGCATACTACTATCCATGTGTGGATGTGATGTGCTTTCTATATTTGTTGTAGGTCTGGCTCAGAATAAACTCTTTGTGAAACATGAAAAAACACAAACAATGAATTCCACAGAACTCTCTTTTATTATCCAGTTTGGCAGTCAGTTATAACGGAAAAAGAACATAAATAAAACTACTTTAACGTAGATTTTCTTTAGGTGTTTTTTTAATGTGGTATCGGATCAGTGTATAAACTTGAGAACTTCCTGATACCAACATTTTAGGCAGCAATACTGATACTGGTATCAGAACATCTCTAGACATATGATACGTTCATGTTTACCGAATAATCATATGAAGAAACCGTTATGATCAATCAGTTTTTAAGGAGGATGAGTTTCCAAATCTCAAGAGCCGTGGCCTAAGTTCAGAAGTTTCTTCCTCATTAAATAACCTTTAAAAAGGGATCTTCTATTTTGTTCTTCTCTAACCCTAATACTCTTCATAACTTTATTCACGGCAATTGTCACAAGATGATACATTTTTGTCTCTCAGCTTTTCAAAGTTAGATGCAGCTGACTTACAGACATGTAAATGAGGAAAAGGTTTTTGTGAAAGATAGGAGATACAAAGTGAGAATTTACATTAAGTGCACTCAGAAAGCTGCTTCTAATCTTTCTTTCCTGGTTGAGGTGGTGTAGTGTTGCAAAGCTGTTCCAGCTCACCTCTCCAAAGAGTTTCACAAGTGTTGACGGTGTATTCTCACAAAAATATACTAATTGCTTCGAATAATTTACCTTGAGTCTCCGAGTCTCTAGGTGCACATAAAGAAGACAGTCGGAGAAGGTCATTTGTTCAGCTTGCTTAGCTGAGTGCACTTACATGACACCATCTTTTAATGTGGTGTGTGCATGTTTGTCAAACTAGCAAGGCAAACATGGCTGCAGCTGCCACACAGTTCTTTCCAGCGAGGTGACCGTTGGCCAAGCTGGAAGGATAAATGGCTGATTACAACATGGGGCAAACTCCGACAACAACTGGCTAACATGTGAGAGGGGAACTTTAGTATTCTGATTGCAATTAATAATTGGACTCATGGGAGTCTCCATCAACAGAAACCAGTAACAAATCTACCTACCTTCACGCTGCTCTTCCCGCCCCCATTTCTCCGCCTGCGTGATTTTCAATCTCCCACCTCTCCTCTTTCTCTTCTCTCTGCTGCACGATTCCCACCCATACGCTTTCACCTCTCAAAAAAACTCTCAATTATACCTCCCTATTTCCACACCCTCTCCATCTTCCTTTGACTATTCTCAAACCATCGCCACCACCATCAATCTGACAGTCTAATAGACAGTGTCTGATGCTGCTGAGGGCCGGCAGCAGCTGGGGAAGGCGCAGGAGTTACTGACTGCCTTCAACCTCTTACGGCTGAGGTGATTTTCAGCAGCCGGTAAGGGTAAGCCGAGTGTGGGTCGTGGAGGAAATAATTAAACAGAAGTTGCAAGCCAGTCATCGCCTCCTTATTCAACGCTGCAACACAGGGGTGAGCGTTACAATATGATGACTTTACAGCTCTTGTCGGAGCAGTTTCTAAAATTTAAGGAGTCAGAGTTGTCAGTTACAGTGGGGCTCGAAAGTTTGGGCACCCCAGGTAAACATTTGTATTAATGTGCATAAAGAAGCCCAAAAAAAAAGATGGAAAAATCTCCAAAAGCCATCAAATGACACATTAGACATTCATATGTCACAAAAAGTTAGATTTTATTTCCATCATTTACACTTTCAAAATAACAGAAAACTAAAAAATGTCATCTGCAAAAGTTTGGGCTCCCTGCAGAGTTAATACCTTGTACTGCCCTCTTTGGCAAGTATCACAGTACAGCAGTCTTTCAATTCTTGTTTGAGGTATCTTTGCCCATTCTTCCTTACAAAAGTCTTCCAGTTCTTTGAGATTTCTGGTCTGTCTGTCACGCACTGCTCTTTTAAGGTCTATCCATAGATTTTCAATTATGTTGAGGTGAGGAGATTGTGAAGGCCATGGCAAAACCTTCAGTTTACGCCTCTTGATGTAATCCACCATGGATTTAGAGGTGTGTTTAGGATCATTATCCATTTGTAGAAACCATCCTCTCTTTAACTTCAGCTTTTTCACAGATGGCATCAAGTTAGCGTCCAAAATTAAAACCTACAATCTGAGGGCTGTTAATGGCCAAGTTATTGTTGAGGATGAGTTCTTTAATTTTCTTGCAGTGAAAATTATGACTCAGGATGAGCTTGTTACTGTGCTCATACTACAGTAGATTCGGTGTACTTTTGAGGAATATATCTCTGCCCAAGGATGCTATTTTGTGTTCTGATGTAAATTGTAACATAAGTTCTCACCGTGACGACCTTTGAACTATGTATAAACGTAATGTGGGATCTGTGTAAGAGGCCAGCAGGCCATTATTTATTTATCCTTATAAAAGACAGAGCATCAAGCCAGGGTGGAATAAATATGTGGTAATTTATCATGCTGAAGCTAAGGTTGCATTTGAGGCCTGGGTTCAGGCACGCAGGCTGAGAGTGGGGCCAGTCTTGGAACTCAAAAAGCGTACTAATGCAAGTTATAAATATGCACTACGTTATTTCAACAAACATGAGCAAGAAATAAGAGCAGACTCTATGGCTGAAAAGCTCATTGGTAGTGATGTAACTGGGTTCTGTAAGGAGGTGAGAGCTCTGAACAGGGACAATACATCATTACCATGCAACGTAGAGAGAGTCTCTGGGGCTGATTACATAGAGTTGTGGAGGCAACATTACTTTGACCTATTTAATTGTGTTAAAAGCAAACAGTATGAAGTTGACCATGTCGTCAATAATGAAACAGTTGGAGTTACAGCCAATGAAATCTATCTAGCTTTTACACAGCTAGTTGAAAATAAAGCTAGCGGATCAGATCATATTACTGCAGAGCACCTGAAATGGGCCAACCCGAAGGTTGCAGTTGTCCTTGCCATTTCTTTTACTGGCTTTATGTCTCATGGGGTGTTGCCAGACTCTCTGTTGTCCATTACTTTTGTGTCCGTCATTAAGGACAAAGCGTATGATTGGTAACATGCAAATGAACCATCTCATGTATGCAGATGACTTGGCTGTTGTCTCTCCCAGCAGTGTGGGGTTTCAGGAGTATATGTTACAATTACGGTGTTGAAAATGATGTGAGATATGATACCAAAAAGAGTTTGGTTATGATCTGTGGAGTGAAAGAGGATAAGGACCTTATTTTTCCATCTGGCAGGGCAAGTGCTAACTGTTGGTTTTAAAATGTATTTGGGTCACATCCTCACAGATCAAATGCCAGATGATGACATGTATAGGCAGCATCACATGTTATATATATATATAGATATATATATATATATATATATATATATATATATATATATATATATATATATATATATATATATATATATATATATATATATATATATATATATATATATATACATATACATACATACACACACAGGCTAACATGCTTGCCAGAAAGTTCTCCTGGTGTTCTGATACTGTCAAGATAAACCCATTTAAACCTATTTATTTTGGACTGCTTTTTACACTGCCCCCTTGTGGGTCAAGTTTAAAAAGGCAAGCTTAAATGAGCTGCGGGTTGCTTATGATTGTTTGCACATTCTTCTCAGGAAACCTAGCTGGTGTAGTGAAAGTGAATTGTTCTGTCAAGCAAGAGTTATTACATTCTCTGCTTTACTGAGGAATTTGATGTATAAATGTATTGGTCGCCTGAATTCTTCTTGTAACTCTGTCGTTTCATATCAGATTGAACCGAGGAGGTTCAGTGCTTTGCGATACCCTTATGGGATTATAGCTGTCTTGTTTAATTGGTGTCTGTCTTGTCTATCTGTATCTATTTTTTATTTTTTTTTATGGACCGTGAGTCTAATAATAAAGACTACCTATCTATATATCTATCTATCTATCTATCATTCACAGGCAGACCAATTTTATGTGTATTCGGAACTGCTGGAGGACACTGGGGATATTACACAAGCCTGCTGGCCACGTATCAAATAAAGAATAACCCGGATCCTGCTACAAAAAACAAAACACTTAATTGAGCTAAAAAAGTTGAAAAGAGACTCCCTCCACCAAGGTTAGATTAGGACCTAATCTGACTTTAGTTGAGGGAGTCACATAATCATTAGGTCAACAGATTATTATAAGGTAATAATAATAGCATCATTTGCATTCTTTGCATTCTTAAAATCAATCTTGGAAGAAGTCCGACTACAGTTTTTGACTTGAAGGAAAGAATTATGTCTATTTAGCTGCTTGCTAAAGAGCAATATTAAGCTGACAAGAGTATTTGATTACACTGATGCTGAGCATGAAGGTCCAAACTGCTTATTACAGAGCTGCAACAGCGACACTAGTCTTGTTTTCACCTTACATGCAAGCGTATGTACGTGGTCCGAACAAGGGCACCAGACTTTAAAAAATTAGCCTTGCTTCATGATGAAATGCCACATTGCTTGTAAGGAAATAACGGGAGAAACAGGTGAACAAGCTGTAAGAGTGACATATTTATGCCTACAGTATTTGAAACGTTCATGTGTTTTTTTTAAAGTTGGTGCGGTGGTATCAGTACAATTAGAATATACCTAAATCAAATTACATTTTTTATAATTAGATTATTACTACATGTGTCGATCAGCTACACCTCAGGAAATTAAAACACATTTAAATTTTAGATAAATGTGTGCCATTGAGATACTGCTGAATTAAGCAAGAACAATAGTTTCATTTCTGGCTGGCAAACAAAGCATTTAATTTCTCCTTTTCAACTTTAGCTAGTGTTTAAATCAACATACTGTATGTAGTCAACAGAATATGCCTTATATTGGGGTTGAACTATTCTCTTTGAAAGTTAACGATACTTGTAAAAATGATCAAAATGATAGGATGGACGTTAGGAGTCTGTGGGACATTTCCCCTCCAATAGACTTTTCTATCACAGACAAGGCTATTACAACTTCTGTCTGAAGCCTGCAGGGGCCCTGACCTGATTCTAGACGAGGAACTGTCATACAAAGCCCACAGTGCAGCCCCAACCAAAGCCAAATAATCCATCCAATCTGAGCTTTCCTCACCCAGGCCTCTGCTTAGCTCTTTGCTCAAACTATAATCATCCCCCGCCTTGACCAATGCTGCACCAACTGCAGACTGCTGAAATATTCTTTTTAACTGAATCAATTATTCCCCCAATTTTAGCATGTCCGTCGACTATTCCCTCCTTGAACAAAGCTGATAATAATAAAGTTGCGTCCTGAAGCAGATGCAGCCCATCCAGTGCTCTAAATTCTGCCACTATAGTACCTGCTACATTTTCCTCTGTTTGACCTGGTCAGCAATTCTTTTGGCTCTGCTTCTATCTGCCTCTCCAGGGTGGAAGAACCTTCCTTTTTTTATCTCTTCAAAAAGTACAGTATATTGCTCAATAAGTGCTTACTTCACATCTGTCCAGTTAGATTAGGTTTGTACAGGAACTGATTCCACCATTCACTCAGGGTCGGGACATGTTGGTTGGGACATATCCCTACCAATATTTAGCGACTACTGATTGTCCCCATCATTCATTTTGACCACCAAAATTCAAAAGTCACTTAAACTTTGCTTCAAATGGTGTTCTGCCGGTCAGAGGGTCTGACGGGGATACCACCATATCAGCAAAGTTATAATGTAGATCACAGCAGACTATAGGGAAGGTAGTATTATTTCTTGAAATATTGCAACTTTATTCTCAATTAATTGCAACTTTATTTACAACATTGTTTCTTCAAATATAACTTTATTCTCAGAGTCTCAAAGAACACAGATATTTGGGATATGTTTTGAATGTGCAGAGAGTTTTGAACATCAGAGCAATTAAAGGGGTTCAAAAACTAACATTGATTTATGTATCAAACACATGCACACATGCAAAAATGTTTACTTCCCAAAAGAAGGACAAGTAAAGTAAATGTGCATGCCTACATGTGTGTTGACTCAGAAGGGATAACAAATTAAACATGTTAATCCACAGGAGAATGTACAATTGAAAACAATACAGGATCCCTGAGAGCCTTGCTGCATTATATTTTGAATTGTCACCAGCCTGAATTTTGTGTTGTCGTTTTTTTTTTTCATAAATTACATTTCCACCATAAAGTTAAAAATCACCAGAATACAGAAGAATATTAGTTTGACGCTCAAAATTTTACATGAACAGCTAATTGTCCACAGTAAAAGGGTTCTGTCAAATTTCTCACACAGTTTACCACCATTATTTATCCTCTTACAAGTGACACGCTGTGATTAGAATAGATGGCTTTGCTCCTAGACCAGCCAGTTCTACAGTAGATGACAGTGTAACAGCATAAGACCCCAGAGGGACTGTCTTCTCCCACAGACACAACATGACAGACATATTGAAAGCAGGTTTTTAATGTCAACTTTAGTGTCATCTGGAAAAAAGTCTGTAGCAGTCAATATTCTCATTCAAGCGTTTAGGCAGACCACAATCGTTGTGCAGTGCTTTGTGTAGCACTGTAATAATTATGATGCAAGTGGGTCAGTTTTTTGATCCTGTTCTCCAAACTTACTGTTTTATGATAAAAACATTGTCCCAGAACACCTAAAATTTATCGGAAATACAGTGCATACAGTGTTTTTTTTGTTGTTGTTTGCAAACGTATTAAAAAATAAAGAACGGAAATATAATATGTACATTATTGTGTTCAAAATAATAGCAGTCCAACATCAATAACCTCATGAATCCTATTTTTTGGTAAAAAAGATATTTCTACATGGCCGATAATTTACTAGTAAGTCATGGAAAACAAACAGACCCAAAAGTCATGACATGCATGCTGCTCATACTGCGTATTTCAAACTGTAATTGAAAGGGCCATGTTCAAAATAATAGCAGTGTTGTGTTCAATCAGTGATTGATTCTGTGAAGAAACAGGTGTCAATTATGACTCATATTTAAGGAAGAAAGGAAGCAAATGTGTGTGCTGGTCATTGTGCATTTCACACTGAAGTTCTCAACAAAATGGGTTGTTCCTGACGTTGCTCTGAGGAACAGCGGACTTTGATTTAAAAGTTGATTGGAGAGGGGAAAGCATATAAAGAAGTGCAGAAGATTATAGGCTGCTCAGCCCAAATGATTTCAAATGCCTTGAAATGGCATCCAAAGCCTGAACGACGAGGGAAAAAACAGTCAAGTACCATTTGAATGGATCGAAGAATAGTCAAAATGGCAAAGGCCTTTTTCAGTTTATACAGTAAATGTTAAAGTTTATAAAGAAAAATGCAATTAATGATATTTTTTTATAATAACAGTCTAATATTCTTTTTTCTTCACTTTCTGTAAAGGTAGGACACAAACTTCCCAAAATTGGTCATGTTTTGATTTGGAATTGATCCTGCAGTGTACCAAATGCATTGATATTATGGAATTAAACGATATTCTAAGGATTTTGAGCCATATTCACTTATTTTTTAAACACACTGCTATTATTCTGAACACAACTGTAAGTATTCACAGCCTTTGCTCAATACGTTGTTGTGGCACCTTTGGCAGCAATAACAGCCTCAAGTGATTTGGAATATGAAGCCACAAGCATTGCACACCTATCACTGGCCAGTTTTTCCCATTCCTCTCTACAGAATGTCTCAAGCTCCATCAGGTTGGACAGGGAGCGACGGTGCAAAGCCATTTTCAGATCCCACCAGAGATGTTCAATGGGGTTTAAGTCTGGCCTCTGGCTTCTGCACCATTTGGCCATTTGCACATGGGTATTGTTTGTTGAACAATAATGAAAATAAACGTATGGCCCAGGGGAAACGTTCCTTGTTAATCTGGCAGTGCGTGCTGTTCATGCCCCATAGTGCCTACCAGAGGGAAGCAGGAAAAACAGGTAGTGGTGAGCACGGTGGGTAGTGTCTTTGAGAATGGATCTGGTTCTGTTAAGGCAGCAGGAGTGGGTGAGCTCTTTCAGGGAGGGCAGAGGGCAGCCTATAGTCTTTTGGGCTGTGCCTCTGCAGAGCACTCCTGTCTGGCGCAAAATACCCCGCATACTTAAGTCAATTAAGTGCTGTGAAGATATTCTCTCCTGACAAACATTGCCCGTCAAACAGTTTTTGACAAACTATGTTACACTTGTCGATCCACATTCTGAACATCAGTGTTGCATGGACTACTGCCCATGATTTACAACTCTATTTCAAACTATCAAGATGCAGAGTTCAACAGAAAGGGGCTGCGACTCTCAGTTCACCACCTGCTCAGTGCAACATCATGTTGTCCACCATTGAATAAAACATTTTGATGCTCATTACTGAGCTTGTAATCTTGTTGTTTTGGACAATAGGTTGCAACAGATATGTGCCGTCACAGAGACGACACATTAATATTAATTTTGGCTTTTGGCAGTGCGGTTTAGCATATGAAACAATTTAACTGCAAGGCAATCAATCAGTTAGCTCTTTTCAGCAACCATCCAGCTTTTGATTGCAAACATTTAGCGCTTACTCTCCATTTTCTCAATTTGTCTGTGATATCTGCCATCTTCATTTATTTAAATCAGAGCCAAGATCATTAGCCACCTATTCTCCAGAGCTGACAAAGTGAGAACGTCTACAGGATGGGAACATAGCCACACTGGAAGTAAAAAAGAAACGTTACAAGCTAAAAAAAAATGGGTAACTTTTTTACAAGTATGAAACAACTTAACATCAGAAGGCAGTAAAAAGACAACGTGTCTAAGGGTACCCTATTTATCAGGGCTGTATACAGATGCCACTGAACTGTCACTCAGCTCTTGGCAGAATAGGTAGCAGTTTATAGGAATATTGGCTGTTGAATTCTAAAGTAATTTTTGTATTTTGGTTTGTTTGTAGTTTACACAGGACTCTTTCAGGCAAACCCGCCAAAATCAAATCATTTCCTCAGGACCTTGTTTTTCGGACTTTGTCCTGCCAAGTTAGAGATTTGATGGCAGACAAAGTCTGCCGCTCTTTGCTGTAATTCACTAACTAATAACATAATAATTTAATTCACTAGGCACAGCTGTTCTTCCAAGCTTTAGTTTTTTCCTAATGTTTGAGCTTTGTGCCCGGGGGTAAGAGAGATAACTTTAAATAAATGCTTTCTTTACAAATACAAAAACAGAAGAGCAAAAGTTCAAGGCTTTTAAGATTAACCAGTCCATTTGTTGGCTCAAACACAACATGCAAATGTAAGCATATTTAGCTAACCCGCCTACTACTCACAGTAGCAATGCTAATGAAGTTTTACTTCCAGGGCCAAAGAGCATTTCATACCACATTAGTTTGTAGGGTAACAGGTTAGATAAAAAAAACAAAAAAAACCTGTCCAAGTGCTACACCAATTGAGTAGTATTTCCCCAATGTGTTAAAACTAAACATCACAGTTTAGCCTAAAGTTTAGTGGCTCTGTCCCGCCCTCTTGGTTTGATCCTTGTCCTAAACTTCGTTTCCCCTGTCACATTAAAGTGAAACATATTTGACAATACAAATATTTAGATATAATCTTGTGACGGTTTGACACCAGCCACAACGCCAGATCGGATCAGGGGCATAAAGTAAGGGGGGGGGGGGGGGGGGGGGGGGGGGGGGACCAATGGACTCTGCTTCCTTCCCCCCTCATGCACAAAGATTTTCGAACTCTGCTTCATTTTGATCTCAACTACACACTTTAAAGTTTCTTGCATAGTTGCTGCGCTATCAAGTTGGCAAAATCTGGCCACAGACAGACCTGGCAAAGTACTTAATTACACACACACACACACACACACATCACGGTTGTGATGTCGGGACTTGTAATTAAGAATAAATCTCAACCGCCATACCTGTCTTGTCTAAGAAAGCTAAGCAGCAAAACTGGGTTATCTTACGGCTTTTTTTCACTGCATGGTACCTACTCGACTCAACTTTTTTTAGTTTTCCATTACAAAAAACGTGCCTGGTCCTTTTTTTAGTTCCACCTCAGTAGAGGTTCCAAGAGAGCTGAGGCAACATTGAACAACACGACATTTGAAAATAATGTGTCTTCTGGTTGTGGCAACAGCCTTCTACATTCTGTGTGTGTGTCGCATAACGTCACGGCAGTTTCCTGCTATGACGACCAGCCACGCTCGCCTCAGGCATGAGGCGGGACTAATCTGCAATGGAAAAAGGAGGATGGGGCACCGCGGCTGAGTCAAGCCAAGGCGAGGCGAGGGGAACAGAGCAGGTACCATTACAGGAAAAATGCCATGAGAACGGAAAAGTCTGATCTTACATTTGTTATTAAGAACAAAAAATCTTCTATTTGTCATTTCATCCAGCAAAAAACAGTTTGTTGACTACCTTTGTCTGAAATCAAGGACTGAAAAAAAGGTTTTCATGACAGAAACTCGAATAAAATAATCTAAACTTGTTTTGTATGAATGAACATGTACGAACCCCAAATTAATTATTAATAATGAATGAGTATATTAATACACATCTGAATAGTGAGGAGCCTACAGGAATGCATGAGTTTACAGCACGTTGTGCGTAATGTAAACTGAACAATGCAGAAAAAAGAGCACTTACAGCAAACACATTTCCAACTTAGCACAGTGAAGCAAGTGCTAAAATGGAATTATCTACATATAGAGGAGACTCAAACTAATATAGACGTTTCATTAAGAAGTAAGCAGGGAGAGATAAAAACATTTAAGTCATGCCATTTTTATGCTTGAGTGATTTACTTGTATGTGTGCCACTATGTGCACAGAATATCTACCTTTTGAGTACACCTACCTTTCACCTCCCTTAAAAAAAGAAAACTTGCCACAGCAGGTGCCTCTTTTGAAAGTGGCTCCCTGTCAGTGTGTCTCTCCATGGCGATGATGTTGAGTGACAGCCGCCGACACGGCCATCAGGCTGAGGTGCACATGGAGAGACTGCTTAAGTTTGTGGAGGGTGAAGATGATTTTTCAGTTAGCAAGTACGTCCATGGGTAGGTCACTGAGTATAAGAATAGTATCAACCTTCACATCTAAGTTTGCCCAAGGATGCTAATAAGTAGTGTCTTCTACACATTTCCGTCTTTTGCTTTTACTTTTTGATTATGTTATTAGAGATGTGGTTGGCAAAAATAACCAAAATAAAACCCAGGTTTACAGTAATACATTAGTTTTGCACTACTTCATATTTATGTTTGAGATTCCCAGGAAAATCACATTCATCATACATTCTTTTTTTTCTTCCGCTGCCTCTGTCTCCTCACTGATGAAACCTTCTGAAGAAGTAGAAATGCGGTTTCCTGCTCTCTTTGCCTCTCTATAGAGCTTTCAATCTCCCATTTCAAGTTGTCTGACCTGCCCTCTATTCTGTCACCCCTGTATTTTATTTCCTCTCCTTCTATCCTCCTCTTCCAACTTCTCTCTCCTACAGGGGAAATTTGGATGCCTTGTAGCAGCAAAAGTCAAACCCCCACATATCTGAGCACACTGTGTCAATGCTCGCTAATTGTCCTAGTAATAATCCTCTTCTCGCTCATTTCCTCGCTGTCTCCAGGTGCACGGGATCAATGCATCGTTGAGCAGGAAACGTGAGCAGCGCGTGTTATTCATGGTGGCAATCATGGTGACCTGCTACCTCTTGTGCTGGCTGCCGTATGGCATCATGGCCCTGATGGCCACCTTTGGGCCGCCGGGCCTGGTCACACCCGTGGCAAGCATCATCCCCTCACTACTGGCCAAGACAAGCACATTCATCAACCCAGTCATCTATGTCTTCATGAATAAACAGGTGAGTGTGTGTGTGTGTGTGTGTGTGTGTGTGTGTGTGATGCTGTTACAAAGCAGCAGGCAAAGGGTTGGGTACCGTTCAATTTTACTCCTGAGACCGGCACTTATACCTAAAATTCAGTTCCGGTAAACAACTGTACTTGTAACAAGTGATTCCAAAGCTATTTATCATATTTACTTAGACCATCATATTAGTTAGGAAGATTTAACACACCACACAAAGTAAAACACCTTCTTCTTTCCTTTCGAACCTGTCCCCACAACCTATCAAATTAAATATTTATTAAGTTCTTGCGCTACACTGAAACTTTTATTCTTGTATTTCTATCTTTTTTAATTTAGCCTGTTCTTATTTTTTTTATCTCTTTTGAATTTCTCTTTAATGTTTTAGGTTAAAGCATTTTGAATTGCCTTGTTGCTGAAATGAGCTATAAAAATAAAGTTGCCTTGCAATCTCCAGCCTGTCAGTCAAAAGGGATATGCAAAAGAGCTGTTCACTACGCCCATGTAAATGTGACTGTACAAAGCTTACATCAGAGCTAGTCAAAGACACTGTTGAGGGGGACACATTTTAAGAAGGCCAAAACTGAGTGAATAAAGAATGCAGACCTCCCAGGCATTGTCAGATATTGTCATCCACATGCATATTAAATAGCCATGAGGTTAAGCACTTCAGGGGGGAGGGGTTGCTTTGTCTTCTGCAGCAGCTACGTTTACAAGAATTTGTCCAAATTTGTCCACTTTTGAGATAAGTAGCAATCTAATTAATCATTAGACTACAAACCTGAAAAGTTTTGCTTTAGCTCGTTTGCAAAGCATTGCTTTTTGCAGAGTAGATAGATAGATAGATAGATAGATAGATAGATAGATATTTATTGATCCCAAAAAAATGGGAAATTACAGTGTTACAGCAGCACACAAAATATGCCCGGTTAAAACGGGCATTATCCCTGGTTGCTAGTGTCATCTAGCAACCAGGGATGAAGTGTTGAAGAGTTTTATTGTCTGTGGTAGGAATGATTTCCTGTAGCGTCCGTGGAATTGAGGAGTAGACTGAATGTTTGACTGAAATGATTTTAGCAGCATGGTAGCAGCTTAAAATGATCCCAAACCTTGTCCTTTTCTCTTGCCTTTCTTTTCTCTATTTTTGCTGTCCTTCATTTTGAAATGAATGAGGCTTCGAGGAAAATCAATTTGCATCAAGGATTTTTAGCAACTGAAATATTCAAGTTACTCGAGGAATCCTACAATCTCCAGCCTGTCAGTCAGTCAAAAGAGCATGCCTAGAACACTCCCTGTCTGTCTAGAAGTTTTAAAACTTCCTGTTTTTAAATGTTGCCATTATGTTGCAGTGAACGTAGCCTGCAGGAAGTTAAGAAACATGCTTTTTAGGCATTGCCGTGACTCACTGTGACTTAACGTTAAGAAACTGAGGCAACATTAATTTGTTCCATCCGCACCTCTGTGTGTGTCAGAGCGCAGCCCCACAGGTAGGCAGTAGTACCGACGTAATTAAAAGTATTAAAGAAAGTATTAAAAGTACTCAATGTGGAAATTCCTCACATTTTAGAAACTGGAAATGATCAAAACAGTTCTGTCAATCAACTAAAGCAGTTATAAAGTTGGGTAGTAAAAGTTTTTAATAAAACATATTTTATAAACTGCATTTTGTGTGCAAAAAGCTTTATGTGTAAAGTAACTAAAGCTGTCAGATGAATGTAGTGGAGTAAAAAGTACAATATTTCTCTCTGAAATGTAGTAGAGTAGTAGAAAGTGGCATTAAGAAAAGACTCAAGTAGAGTAAAAGTACCTCAAATTTGAACTTAAGTGCAGACTGTACGTCATTTAGTACAGTACTTGAGTACCGGTAAATGTACGTCTATGTAAGTTGTAGTCCACCACTGGTTTCACGGTGTTTTGATTACCCTTGGCCAAGTCCTACTTCAGACAATATGATGAATCACTTGGGGAGGTATTATCTTTAATTGGGGTAACCTATTTTGAGCTCTTTGTTATAAGTGGCTTGGGACTATTACATCTACTTGCTCTACTACTTTGTTGTGTTTAATTTGCCTGTGTGGAGGTAAATAAAGGCTGACACAAAGACTGCATGTCACATGCCCGTCTTAGGGGGGTTCTATTCATCACTATTTTATCACCATCACTGCTGGACGTTTTTAAGCTGTGTGCTCTCCTAATACAGTGGGGAGAACAAGTATTTGCTACACTGCTGATTTGTCAGGTTTCTCTACTTACAAAGCAGGTAGAGGTCTGTGATTTTTTATCAGATATACTGGAGACTGGCTAGACCACTCCAGGACCTTGAGATGTTTTTTACAGAGCCACTCCTCAGTTTCCCTGGCTGTGTGTTTCGGGTCGTTGTCATGTTGGAAGACCCTCTTCCATGCTCTTCCTGAGAAAGAGGTTGTTGGGCAAGATCTCGCGACACATGGCCCCATCCATCTTCCCCTCAATATGGTGCAGTTGTACTGTCCCCTGTGCAGAAAAGCATCCCGAAAGATTGATGTTTCCACCTCCATGCTTCACTGTTGGGATGGTGTTCTTGGCGTTGTACTCATCCTGCTTCCTCCAAACACGGCGAGTGGAGTTTAGACCAAAAAGCTCTATTTCTGTCTCAGACCACATGACCTTCTCCCGTTCCTCCTCTGACTCATCCAGATGGTCATTGGCAAACTGCAGACGGGCCTGGACATGCGCTGGCTTGAGCAGGGGAACCTTGCATAAACTGCAGAATTTTAATCCAGGACGGCGTAGTGTGTTACTAATGGTTTTCTTTGAGACTGTGGTCCTTGCTCTCTTCAGGTCATTGACCAGGTCCTGGCGTGTGGTTCTGGGCTGATCCCTCACCTTCCTCATGATCACTGATGCCCCGTGAGGTGAGATCTTGCATGAAGCCCCAGGCCGAGGGAAATTGACGTCATCTTAAACTTCTTCCATTTTTTAATAATTGCGCCAACGGTTGTTGCCTTCTCACCAAGCTGCTTGACCATTGTCCCACTAAAATATTAAAAACAATAAGAGCAACCAAACGACATTGACAAGATCAGTTTTGTACCTATTAAACAAATGCGATGTCCCGTCTTAACGAGCTTTAGAGATTCATGTGTCAGATTTTGTTACCTTCGAAAGGAGCCAGGATAGCCGTTTATCCTTTGTGTATCCTATACTAAAATGCCCTATGTTAATGTTTATCTAACTTACTCATCTAATCGAATTATCCGCTAGAAAGAGAATAATATATTTCTTAAAACGATGACCTATTCCTAAAAAAAAGTTTGTTTAAATAAGCTACGGTTAAAACTAACAAGAAAAAACACTGACACATTTGACATCAACATATTCCCGCTGAGTCACGCTCACTTTAAAACCAATTAAAAGCGCAATAAAAAGGAAAATCTCAAAAGTGAAATGACCTTTTTTCCTCTAACTTGCTCCTACAAAATGTGTAGGAGCCCATTATTTACATTAAGAAGCTGATTAGGAAAACACTTTTTCAGGCCTTTAAAAAAGGTCTCACATTCTCATTTTCAGGTTCAAGTTGTCTTTTTAGTTTCTACTAAAAACTGTTTACATGCTTTAATGTAAAAAAATAAAATAAAAAATCATTGTTCTCGCACTAAATAAACCTGTAGTGACACTCTTACATACTCAGTTTGAGTGCCTGTCTCATTTAGCCCCCCTCACAAAAAACCTATTCCTCTCAGATTGGTCAGCTTTTCCAGGTCTTCCATGTCTGCACTGTTGGAGTCTCTGCACCGTCATTGCAGCAGGGGAAGGACTGTAACTACACTGTAGCAGCACTTTCTACCTATGTAGAGTAACGTTGTGAGAACCATTCACATTACAACCGTACTTAAGACCTGACGGCTCGTTTAAACACACGGCTTTGGAATACCGGCTGTTTGCATTTCTCTGTGGGTTGACAGTTTATATACTTTCACAGTTTTTATATAACACCTAGACCTGCTTTATGATTAAAGAATACATGGACATTAACTTTTTACAATATGGGACCTTTACATTTGTGGACACAAATGCTTGAAAGTTCAATAGCGCAGTCGATGAAATGCTGCAAACATGTGACTGTACATCTGTCACAAGTTAAAAGAAAGACGGAATACTTTTTGGGCCATCAGCTTCTAAACAAGAAAAAGACAGAGCTGGCCTCACTCTGGAGGGCCAGAGTGACAGGCGACAGAATGAAAGCCAGAAGGCATTCAGGGTTGGGAAGTGAACTCCAACATCAGACAAGTTTCATCAGTCATTCTTTGTGTTATGCCACTAGTGGCCAAAACGTGGAGAACAACATCTGATTATAAACAAGATGTACATAAATACTAAATTATCAATTGAGGTTTGGGGAAAACAAAGCCTTTGTATACAAAGTCAATGCATAAGTTAATTTAAAATGGAATGTGCAATGCTGGCTTGTTTGTGTTATTTAATGTAATCCACATAATGATGGAAACAAACATGTTGCGTTGAATCATTCAATCTAAGACGTTTTATTTAGAAATTTCATATTCAGCAAAGACAGAGCTTGGAGTCTAGAACATTAGTTGGCATTGGATCCAAGATTCTCTTCCCTGAATTAGATTAGGTTATTTCTAACGAAGGTCTAAGGTGAATTCGAATCAGGTTTAATGAGAATATTTGCTAAAATTCAGTTGTGAAACAGGATTTGCTTAGAGGTCAGGAGGTCATTGTTAAATGTATAATAGAAATGTTGTAAAGAAGTTGATAAAACATTCCTGTATACCAGAGTTAAGTGCTGACCGGGCTGGCTGTTAGCTGGCTGATTGTGGATGTGTCCGCAGACCGGGCTGTTGTCAGCCCTCATCCCGACTGAAATCTCGCAGGGCCGGGAGACTGAAGCAGAAGACAGAGGTGTGCTAGCTAGCTAAACAACCATTAGATTAGTTGTCTATCTATACAGTTAACGTTACTGAGGAATTTGTGGGTTAGTCCAGAGTTTTTAACTGTCAAAACAATCATACTAAAAGTAAATGAGCGTGTTGAACGGTGTCGTAATCTTGTATCGCCCACCAAGAATTAGCTAACGTTATGGACCTAGCATTAGCCACTTGCTTGTCAACACGCACCTTTACAGTAGGCACTTAAGCACTTTTCCTCTTCATTCCCCCTACAGGCTGGGAGGGGAATTGCCCATTACTGTTATCATTACCATTATTTTCATTAGTCTCAGTGGTCCCATTCCAAAGAGTTAATTAACCACTGAAACCATTCTGGAATCATTTTAAGGTACAAAAGAATCTTTGGTGTTGGATCGATCAACATTGAAATCAAAGGTGCTCTGAGCAGTTGGGGTTTGGTGCCTTGTTCAAGAGCACCTTGGCAGTGCCCAGGAGGTGAACTGGCACCTCTCCAGCTAGCAGTCCACCACCATACTTTGGTCCATATGTGGACTTGAATCAGCGACCCTCCGGTTCCCAAACCATCTCCCTACGGACTGAAAAAATAAAATAATCAAGATCTGTAAAGATTTTTACGGAATCGTGGGTTAAAAATTGTGATACAAACCGAGCCCTGGGTTTGGTGTATTGTTACAGCCCTATTATTTACTAAGTAGTACATAATGCAGGGATGGAAGAAATGGAAAGACATTCAGCTCATTTTTGCTTGCGAGTTAATCCACCCTTCTTTTGTTTACACACTTCCTCATTATCTTGCCGCCGTGCTCATTATCTTGCTGCCGTTGTGTTGTATTCAGGTCTGTTTTGTTTCAGTGTTATTAAAGCATGTGTTAGTCATTGGGACACTGTTATCTACAAATATTTATGAATATTAAGCCAAACAAATTCCCAGCAGCAATTATTTCTATGATGACTTGCCATCCTCAGTGACTATACACGTTTTCTGCCTGTGTTTATACAGCCACTTTCCCTGGTGTGTGATAACAGCAGCTGCAATAATGCCAAGAGAGAGAACCCACAGGGAAACCATCTCCCCTGTCAATGGATTGTCAGCTCCCTTATGCTGCAACATTTTAAGCAATGGCTAATCATAAACTGGATTAAGAGTTGGACTGCTGGAGATTGTCCTGGCTCTCTGGGTGTGTTTTGAAGAGCAGCACTACACTACAGTAAAGAACTAAAATTTGAACAGAATCCATCCACATCCTAAAAGAAATTGGAAAAATAGTGGCCTGAAATTAGAGTTGAATTCTTTGTGTCCCTTTAAATGAATTTACTCAACTTATAAAAGAGTACATAATCTAATCAATTTTTTCAGCTGGCACTCAACTTGCATGTGTAACCTCTCTCTCTTTGAACAACTCACATAGTCCGATTTACATATTATTGCAGGTGAGTTTTGCCCTTGGTTGACAGATATTACTTTTACAGAGGGAACGCCTTATTGTTGACGCCTTATTACTTGAATTTAGGATTTATATTTTGGATGTAAAATGGTCTGAAACTTAACTCCTCAAACTTTGTACTTTAGGCTTATCAAGGTCCTCTAGTTAAACTTCTTGTACAAAACAATACATTTACACTTAAGAAGCTTTGTTCCTAAACGCAGTTTATCATGGTGAGTAAAAGGAACAGCAGATAACTAGAGAATTGTCATCCTCTCAGCTTTTCTCCTTAATCTAATCTTTATCATCTCATTCTGTTATTTTAAGTGAAGTACAAAATGCTGTGTAAGGTTTTAGAAGATATTCTCTTCAGACTCAGAAAGATTTCATGTACTATAAAGAGAATTGTACACAGTACTGTATATTGCTCAGTACATCTTATCACATTTAAGCTATTGAAGTGTTATGCTTTGCCATAAAGTTAAAACTTTCCTCACAGTTACTGTCAAGAATTATTTATTTGTGAAGTTGGAACTCAACACAAAACTACACCCTGTTATAGATGTTGCTCCATCATTATGCTCCTGTATTTTCTGTCTCACACTTCCTTCCTACCTGATTCCCTGCTGACTGATCTCACAGGGACATTTTAACCGACACGTCCATGACCTTATGACAGCGTAAGAGCAAAAGTGGGAGAAAGGGACACAGAATTTCCTGTATGTCATTTTCAGTCTTCAATTCCTCCCAGCCCGTTACTATGGAAACTGTGAGTTGAGGCGAGTTGAAGACTAAAAATGCTGTACAGATACAAGTAGCAGCGGCTGTGTGTTTGTCCCATCAACAATAAACGGCTCTCACAGCCAAGAGTCCTGATGTGGATGTCAGGGACCTGCACCAAGAAACCTAGAAATGATTGGTAAGTTAACACTGAGTCATCATTTTCTATCATGTGAATAAATGGTTCCCTATGTGGTTTTAATACAGTATGTCCGCTGAGAGTAGGCAACATCTTTGCTGCCAAAACTTAGGCACATTACAAAATGATGTAAATGGAAGAGGACTTGAACATTAAAAGGAAAAGTTCAAGAGTTTTCATAGTTTTTGTTTTCCTTTGAGCGTTAGATTAGAAAATTGATATGGCCCCCACTGAGTATCTCCACCCACAGCTTAAGAACTTTGCTTTGCAAGGGTGTCCATATTTTTCTCACAAGCCAATCAGAGCAGACTGAGCATTTCAAGAGGTGAGCTCAAACAGACAGGAGCTAAAACAGAGCGTTTCAGATAGAGGGTAAATACAAGTATAGTGACACAGTGACATTATACAGAATTAAACAGTTGCTAGTAGAAACCCAAAATACAAGTATGAACCTGCAAATGAGCATGATAGGTCTTCTTTAACACAATTTAAGTTGTTTCCGTCATTTTAAGAATTTTACAACACAGCATGAGCCATGGTTGGGTACCGTTCCTTTTTTACCGGTACCTATACCTGGAACAGCAACCTCGACCTGTCAGTCTCTCAATAGGGCATAGTTAACTCTATGGTGCCTGCATGTCACAGAGGAAGTCTAGTGTTAAGCACACCGCGACCCCTTTCGCCTTGCCATTCTATACGCATTCTATGTGGAGTTCTGAAAAGTGTAAATACACTTACAACCACTTTACAGGAATTGTTGTGACTTTAACAAACCTCAGACTAGAGTCAACGCTGTTTTGCTCTGTACGCACCACAGCTCTGCATGTGTGTCGGAGCTCTGGAGTCTGTCAACCAGCAGAGGACAAATACGCTCACGCTTATGCACTCTCTCTCTCTGGTACCAAAATGAAAATGGAACTAAAAAATGGTGAACGGTTTTATTTTCTCAAGTATCCGGCTGTACTGTGGCCCTCCTTTATGGGATTACCTGCCTGGCTTGACACATTTACTCGCAGTTTGCGGAAGAAATGGAGGACTATTCACATTACTTGCATTATTGGATCAACTTAAGTTAAGCAATTGTTAAATGAAGTAGTGGGCTGATGTAAAAGAAGCCTTAATCCTCTTACCATTTACTCACTTCATTAAGATCACCTAACCTGCATATGAATTAAGTAACTGTCTGCAATTGAACTCTTCTCAGACTGTGGTGAGAACACTGCAACGTTTGGGATTTAATACCAAAAGGACCACGACTTATTAATTTTGCATGGATAAAACCAATGATTGAATATGAGAATACTTCCTACTGAATGCATAATTTTGGATTCATTTGGACTTTTAAACATTTAAACAAAAATGTCTCCTATTGCAGAGCAAACGTGTGATAGCTGCTAATGATAGTATATTTGTGTGAAATAGATGAGCAGCTTACTTTCTGAGATGATGCCTGACATTTGTCCTTCTAACTGTCATCCTCTGCCCGTAGAGCATCAGCCAAGATCATAGAAAGCATCACCCTTACCTGATCTGAGCAGTCTGGGATGACCCTTCCTGAGTCATCGCCAACCCTCTTTAAAATACTCTGTCAGTGCATCTTGCTCTTTCCATCTCCCTGTCATGCTTTATTTATTCATCCGCCGTTGCCTTCACCTTACTCTTGACCTTAGCCTTGACGCCCCTGTGTCTCGACTAACTTCATCCTCTACCATCTGTCTGTTGTCTATATCTCTCTCTCTCTCTCTCTCTCTTCCATCTGTCTAACACTCTTCAGTGTGTTGTTTGGACAGCTGAGGGGAGCAGGGAGTGTTCAGTAGCACCACAGAGGCATTGACTGTTTCTTTTCTTTGCATCTACGCACTAGCCCTCACTGTTAGATGACCTATAGTTCACGGACAGACTGACAAAGGGAATGTACAGTATGTGTTGCTCATAGATACATTGTGATGAGAATTTGTCAAGGTTTTAAAAGAGATTTTAATTACGTACTTTTATTTTTTATAGGAGAAGGTTTTCATGGCGTGAGTTGTATGTTCTTTTTTCTCTAACAAATCTAAATAAAAACTTTTCATATAAAAAAGGCCAAATTATCCAAAACAGCTGGGCGCTGCTGTTTTTAGCAAACATTTCTCAAACAGGAGTAAATAGTGTATTACTTGAGGACTGTTTTCAGCTGCACATCACCTGGCAAGGCAGCATGGCTCATTTTTTTAATAAGATATATACACTGTATATATGCTTTTAATGTGTACATTTGACTTTTGTAATATGTCTACCCTAACCAGGTGCTGTGAAAGAATTTCAAAATATGTTGTGCTCATGAGAAAATGTAGTAGACTATAAGTATACCTGAAACTGTAAGTATACTAAGTACACTACGTTTACTCAAGAGTGGCGTATTCAGACTCCACATTAACAGGGGCAGAGGAAGAGGACTTGTGAATTGTCTAAATTGTGGTCCAGTACCTGTGTTTTGAAAATATGTCTTGAATGGGGTTGGAAACGCCTGGAATAAAAAGTATACCTGAATACATTGTTATGCTTTCGACCTACTGTTGGGATCTTCAATTATTCAGAATCTTCCTATCTGTCCATCAGCGGATACTCAGACTTTGACACAGGGCATCTGTGATGTGCAGAGGTTGGTGTAGAACAGGAAGAGTCACATATAATCATAATCCTGAGACTTCCAGATCCATTTCTTGGATTGAAAAATATATTCACGGGTTTCTGGGTTGACAGCAGGACCTGACAGTATCAGCGGGAAGGTCCCTGAAACTGTGTGCTGACCAACTTGCACCAGTGTCAACAATAATATTCTACCTGTCACTGGCTCAGTCTGTCCACCATCATTCCTGTGCTCGAGAAGACAAAACTAGTCTGCCTGAATGACTCGCACCCAGTGGCACTAACCTCTCTAGTAATAAAATGATTACGTTACATTTGCTCCTCACAACCCAGCACAGTGGAGCCATTACAGATTTTTTGAAACATGTAAAATTACAAATGTTAAGGGAAAACGCATCAAAATAGATTCATAACAAATTAAACAATACAAGGCAGTCATATTGGACTGCTACAACATGAATAAATAAATAACGACCATGTCTACAGAACATGTTTTACATATTTTGTACAGTATAACATAAAGAGAACAGGACAACTTTTCTTTTGCTTCTGATTCGTTCTGTTTTGTCATCTCCATATATTTCTTCACTTACACTGTCACTCATAAATTACAAATACATTTCTGATCACTTTCGTATTTTATGCTTTCCCCAGTTTTACAGATGTTTCTATGCCCTGCTGCGTTGTGAGGCGGCACCTCGACGAGGCTCGAGCATAAAGAGCTCCTCCAAGGTCGCCACCAAGGTCATGAGAGCAGCAGTCACTAGTACCCGCCGCACCAACAACTTTCTATTATTGGTAGCCACCCTGGGCCAATCGACCGCCACCTTGCCCCGACCAGACCCCTCAGTGGAAGCAACCATTGATCATACCAAAGGCCCCTCTTCAGACATTGACAAACCTGTCGTAGCACTTGTGGCTGATGATTGGCTATAACCATAAAATTACTGAGGCTCGGAGAGCAGCAGCCTGCCAATCCAGGTGGAGTTGATGCTGCGATTGCATCAGCTTTACCCCAGCTAGTAGACATGATTGACCATTAGGAAAGCCACATCTTGGACTGCTTCGGGACAATTTACTCTCAGAAGCTACGAGTCTGCGTTTCTCTGCAGATGATGATGTTGTTATAATTTTTGGAGAAACCCAATTATGTTAATAGAAGATAATTGAGGGGATCATTCATCTTCTGCAATATATAATGTTTGGTAAGTATTCACTTGTGAAAAAAATGCGTTCAGAGTGCAAGAACGTTGCATTGATTGGTTACTGAGTGTAGTTACAGACTGGAGTTCAAGAACACAAGTTGTTTACTACCCTAAATCATTTTGAATTATTTTCTAGAGTAGACAAGGTTAACAAGATAAGAGAGTAGAGTGATAGTGGTTATAATTTTAATATGTCTTCTTGGCTTTTTTCCAATGTCAGTTATTTGTATTTAACTGATAACTTGTCACTTTAAAATGCATCAGTAGTTTTCACTTCCGTTGTTAAATAAGTCTTTTGATGGAAGTAGCATTGCTAGCAGCACAAACATTTTGTCAGAAATAGTGACTTAGGAATAATGATGTAGGTGCATGTTGGAGAGTTACTGTATAGTTCCTATAGAATGTGCATGTGCACTTTTGCAGTATGACATGCAAATGAGACTGAGAAATACAGTATCTAGTAATATTCAGTTGATGGAACAGAGATTATTGATACTGGCACCATGTGTACACAATTTGTACAGAAACAGATTCCACAGCAGTAAAATAAAAAGGTGCAGTTAGCAATGCTCCGCAAAGTTTGTTGATATTTAAAATAAACTGCCAAACAAATACAATCTCCCCTTCAGAAGCGCCACCCCCTATATTCACAGATTATTACGACTGGCCGGCCGCACATTCATATGCTGCCTGCCCCCCTCTGACTGTCGCTGCCTGTTGCCAATTGGCTGGAAAAGTGTTTTGTGGCTTATGGACTCCATTCTGTTCATTTTCCATGATACAGTCAGGGAGGTGAATTAACACCACGTTTGTTTTCAGCTCACACAGACAATAGAGAGCTGGGTGATGGTGAGGAAATATTTGCAGAATTTGACAAAAACAGCATTGGATTAACGTTTTTCACTATCTATAAATTGCAGGAACGTCCGTCCGTCATACGCATCTCTCTCACCGTTTGTCCGATAGATTTTAAACTTGACAGGTGTCTTGCTATGGGGACGAGTAAATGCATAGCCAAGTTTGACATTGTTTGAATTAGAAATGCAAAAGATATCATTTCATATATATTGGCAATAGAAGCACACATTTTTGCCGCTGGCCACTCCCCCTCTCACCTTTCACACTGAGTGAGCACAGCGAGGACCAGACACAGAGTTGAAGAAAGCAGCAGAGGTTTGGCAGCTAAAATGTAAAAACAACTCAGACTCACACAAATATACAAAGTAGCACTACTACCTACTACCGCGTTTGACTCTTTTCCTGCTTCCCACATTAGCTACATGATTGCTGAATAAACCGAACTTTCTTTTCTTCACTGTCCTGCAGCACGGGCGGATAGCTGAAAGGAACATCGCAACTGGATGGCGAAAAAAAGGCAATATGCTTTTTTACGCTATTTTGTGACTAAGAGGAAACTCAACAAAAAGCCATTTGCCATCACTAAATATCAAACAAAAGCCAAACACTACAGTATATAGCATTAAGTCGCTGTGAGCTGTAGCCTGCATTCACCACTTCTAACCAGAGGCAGAATATAAAGTAATTTTGGAGATCATTCCTTGTAATGTGTGCTGTGCAGTGTGAAAAAATCTCAGAGCTTACTGGGGCAGACGCAGCACCTTTCATCAGACTCACTCCGGGTTAATCAAGTAGGCCGACTGCTAACTAATAACATTACCAAAATACCCCCGCCAATTTAATCCCCTACTTCACCGTTACCTGTCAAGCCACTCAACCTGTATGGTAATTAACACCTCTGCTGAAGACTGACTGACTGACTGACTGACTGACACACACACAGACTAACACACACACACACACAGACTGACACACAGACTGACACACACACACACACACACACACACACACACACACACAAACAGACAGACACACAGACAGACACTCACACACACACAGGCACACACACAGACACACACACAGACACACATACAGACACACATACAGAGTAAGTTAATGGTAGGGTATACAGGGGAGTTGCATATGAAGTGGTTTGGGGTTCTTCTGTAAATAATTTTGTGGTACAATTTGGTTTTGATGAAATCTACAAGCAGCAACATGGCCAAGCAATCGGCTCGTTCCAAACAGCCACAATAAACGGGCACTGCACTAGTACCTTTAAGCTGATTCAGTCAACCCCAAAGTGCAGGGTGTACTACAGTATCTGTAAGAACTAATGTCAATCAACTCCTTTAATGAGTGATCTATAAACATCACTAATGATTAGCAGTTCAGTTTCTTTCTCATAGACATCAGACTCTACTTAAAATGTCCACAATACTCAAAGTATTTGCTTCCACAAAAGTCATCCCACGGTCTTTGAATAATTGGTGTAAAAGTAAATCCTCACAAGAAACTAAAATTACTTACAGAACATAACAAAAAAGGACTTTACTTGAGGCCACAAATGTCTTTCAGATGGAATAGGTTTGTTCTGTAAACACTGTTTGTCACGTGCTTATCTGCATCTTGTTATATTTTTTTGATAACTGATTTTGACACTTTTTGCTTCTTGCCATACAAAAAAATAACTGGACTTTATCAAAGCAGTGTACCAATGCTGTGTTGTCAGTTGATGTCACTATAAGTGCTGTGGTACGTTTTGCTAGGATTAGTGTGTATTTGTTTTGTATTTCACTTTTTGTACACTGTTTTTTATGTGCTGTTAAGCTTGTGTATATATTGTACATAAGTTGATACCAAAGCTAAAGAAATTTGAAATATTTTTTGAGGGGAGCTGTTCAATTAAAGGTTTTTTAATCTCATCAATGTGCCATGCTTTCTTTTGATGAAAAGTTGTTTAAAAAGTGGGGTTGTTGATAACAAGGAGGCTTAAAGTGTGTATGGTATAGATATATAATATGTACAAAGTAACAGAGCAGTCTTATGAAATTGATCCTTTGCTTATTGGGCAATCACTGTTTGGGGGAGGGGTAAATCGATCAGTGTGCATGAGGTTATAGCAAGAGTGATGCTCCATAAATAAAGTGTTGGGGTGGAAATGTCGATCAAGTGGTGCATTTGTTTGCTCAACAGCTTCAAAGGTTGGCATGTCCAATTAGCTATGATGAAACGAAATACTGATATAAGTCCAATTTTAGTATTTTCCAATTCATTCTTATAATAGAAGGACTACACTGCAATTGAATCCCATTGGGTCTCACTAAACCATTCCTAAGAAATTTCTGCTTAAAACTCAGTTTTAATTAAGATTCTGACATTCACCGATGCTTTCTTATGTGGGATTTATTCTTGGGTAATAAAGGAATCTTCGTGCACTTACGCACATTTGGTTATTGCATTTTTCAATCCTACAGTTTTTCATATATGTACATTATCTGATATGATTTTATATTTATTTTTTTAAATTTTTTTCACTACTTTACAAAACATTGTGGTCTTTTACAATAAATTACACACTAACACTTCACATTAACAATGTTGCCTTCTTTGGTACGTGTAGTGCACTTTTCTGTATATTGTCATCTAGACCAAAGTTTTGCACTTTGCTTAAATAAAAAATTGACCGCAAACAAAAAAGTTAATTGGAAAACTTTGTGATTGATAATGCTATTTTAAAGCACCGTAGGCCTACTCGCACAACGACATGTTTACTGCTGCTGCAAAATGTTGCAGATCACAGCCTGAGAAGGGAATGCATCTTTCAGGACCATGTTCATCTATATGCAGAGTGAGAGACGCTGATATAACCGCTTGTTTGGCAGTAAGTACCTCCACATCAGAACTATTGAAATTTTTTGTCCTTCTATTTGGAGTTTGATGCTCACTTCAGACTTTTGTTTGTTTGGGGATTATTGAAAAGTTTTGATTGTTAAATCTGCCACCACTGTAGTTGTAAAGTGCATTGTGTGCCATCCAAAAGGCAAAGAAATGTAATTAAGAAGATTGGGGAATAGCAAATGGTTGGGCCTAAGTGTCCCCGTTTAGAATGCATTTGAACGTTAACAAAATGTACAAAGAGTGAACAATTCCATAGACAAAATGACAAACAGGCTGAACCTAGTACGCAGCTAAAGAAGTTACGTCTATAATGTAATAAACAGTGATTTT
Source organism: Etheostoma cragini (assembly GCF_013103735.1). NCBI lineage: Eukaryota > Metazoa > Chordata > Actinopteri > Perciformes > Percidae > Etheostoma > Etheostoma cragini. Next base: position 7,578,464 of record NC_048418.1, on the reverse strand, counting down.
CTGTGGGGAATATTACATTTCCAACCTGGTCACAAGATATGTTGGAGTTCCTGTCAAGTTGAAGCTACCACCAAGCCATCCAATGTTTTAAATACACACATGCAGACTTTGAAAATAACAAAAACCTGGTTATAAAAAAATCTTTTTTCTGAATATAGCCAGGGTGAGAAAAGGTCATACCTCAATTCAAAGATGAGAGCAGCCAAGCATAAATACATTTGGTGATTTTTTTTAAATCACTGAGTAATTCCTTTGAAATAAATGGGGTCCTATTGTTGATTATCTTAGTGCTATTTGGTTTTACCCTTTTTACAATAAGCTAGTTTAAGTTATTAGTCAATTCAAAATAAACTAGTACAGTGCCCGTTCAAAATATCCGATTGCTTTGCCTCTGGTATTGCTGCTTGTAAAATTCTCCAAAACCAAATTGTACCCCAAATAAAAGGACCACAAACCATTTCACATGCAGCTCCACTGTCTAGCCTACTACTGACTTACAGTGTAGGCTACTTCTTCATCAGAGGAAGACATTGTCTTCTATATTTACCTGACAAAGAAGGGGGCAGATTCTGAATTTAATAACCAAATATCGGAATGAAAATGTGGAGTAATCAGACATTTTCCTCACAGACTAATGGCAGTGCGCTACCCACCCAGCCCGTTATAAGATCTGATCACCACACATCTGCGATAATCAACTGCCAGAAATAGACAGAGTAGCCTGCAGAGACAATCTCACATTTAGCCGGGCTCCAGACAGTTTATGATTGATTGATTGATTGACTGATTGATTGTGTGTGAGTGTGTGTAATGTTATTAGTGTTAGAAATTAGCAGTAGACTTAATTAACCCAGGGTGAGTCTGATAAAAACTGCTGTCTTTGCCTGGTAAGCTCTGAGATAGTCTGCATTGCATAGCACTGTGGAGGAAGCTCCACGATTAGGTCATGTTCTGCCTCTGTTTACGAGTAGTGAATGTACAGCTCACAGCAACTTAATACGATGAGGTGTCTGGCTTTTAGGGCTGAAACGATTCCTCAGGTGACTCGAATAATTTATTAACTAAAAATCCTTGATGCAAATTGATTTGCCTCGAAGCTTTGTTTAATTAATGTTACCAACATTTTAACGCTCACGGCATTGCTCGCTGACGCTGTTTGCAACACATGCAATTAAGACTAAGATTATAAATTAAGAAAGTGCATGAAGGTCTAAGAGAAGAGACAGGTTGGAGAAAACTACAGAAAATGTCCAATATAAAACATCAGTAAAATCAACTGCTCATGGAAAACTACTGCTTCTAAAATGCAATTGTTGTTTAACAATAATCTCAAAGAAAGTCAAGAATGGGCAGGGCATAAAGTGCACATCCATGTACTACCTGGCAAAATAGTTTATTTATGCTGTGAATGTATAGTTGTGCACAAGAGGGACAGTAGAAGCACATTATCTTTATTTATTACCTTCTATTCATATATCACCTTTCATGAAACCCAAGGACACTTTACAGAATCACAGTGGCTAAACTAAGGGAAGTTGTAGGCTGTGGTAAACAAGCAGTGTTTCAGGAGAGAGATGGGCCTGCAACACTAAAGGCTCTGTATGTATGTATGTATGTATGTATGTATGTATGTATGTATGTATAGTGGCTTGCATAAGTTTACAAACCCATGCTCACATTGATTAAAAAGAGGAATAAGAAAAACTATCAACTTTAGCATGGGTGTGCAAACTTATGCAAGCCACTGTATGTATGTATGTATGTATGTATGTTCACGCTACATCATAATGTGTGCCAGCTTTTGTATTCTTTCATGAAATAATGATAATGTTAAGTCCATAAATGCATTAAAACAAAAATCTTATACAAAATCTTCCAGAGATTTAACCACAGCATGTTCTATAAGCAGTGTAGCAATAAAGAAAGATGTTCCTCTGGTAGCCTACTGATAGCCATGGTTCCAGCAGCACAGGTGGCAAAGTGTTTGTTTCTGACTCCTGTTAAACAAGCCATACAAAAGCGATTATAATATCTGCCAGTCTGCCCTGTGACCAGTGGGCCCATCCAGCACTCTGATGATGAAAACAAGTTGCAAATGAGTGCAGACAGCACGGGGGATTCCACAGTTCATTGCTTAATAAGCTACACTGCCAACTGAAACTGCCCACCACCTTGGCGCTCCTTTTGGGCTAAGGTTGAAAAGGTCCCAAACCTTATCTTATGAACATTAGTAGATTTTTTCTTTTCATTTACCAACATTTGACAATATGTGGTTTACACAGAATAAGCCTTTAAATCCTGCCTGCGTCTCAGAACTGTGGCCGCCTTGATCTCGGGGGGTTATTGTTGCTTTTGTGTGCATGACGTCAGAGCAAGTCGGGTTGCGCCCGTTGATCACGTTGCTCTGGGGGATTGTGCAGCAAGAAGCCGCTCCCAACAGGCGCAGAGCTCCACTGGAGCTCTGACTGCTGCCTGTCCGCCCAGTCGTTTGACCGCATCAGTATTAGTTTAGGATTGGTTCAGTTGATTTTAACACCTGATGCAAGGTGTAGGCCAACGGGAGAACACATGAACAACCTGAACAACCAGCTGTATGTATCTGTATGTATATAAAAATGTTTTTTCCAGCAATCTACATCTAATGACCAATAGACAATTAATGAAACTTTTTTATGAAGTTGTTTTGAAAGTTCAAGGTGGTAATCCAGCGTTATCATTTGTTACTTTTTCTAATACTTTCTTTAAACCGTATCAAAGCTGTGGTAACTTACTGCTGTACTAACCAAACATGCTGCTGCTAGTTTACATTAGAAGCATTGAACTTGTGAAACAAGGGGTGGCTTTCATTGTAAAGAACTCTCAAAAACAAAATTTAGTTGTCACCGACAACCAAAAAAGGAAATTTTTCACTTCTTGACAGTGGATCAGTTTGAATATTGCAGGGAGTAATGGAACAATAAGTAACAGCCACAGTGAGTTGTTAGATTTCAGCCGCTCAAGGTGTGATTCAAATTGACATGAGTTTGGTTTGGCTGCACTGTGAAGAGATGCAACAGTTGCTATCTCAAAGTCACTGCTATAGAATTGCAAGTGTTAAATATTCATGATAATTCCTTCTTTTCTTTAATCATTGGATTTATAGAAAGAACACATGCCCTCTATCACAACTGATAAAAAAACATAGTTTCTATTAAATCAATATAATGTATGTATGAAAGAAAAAACAGCAACACAGCTATTCACATTAAATAGTATTTGAATGTATGTCTTCTTGATTATTGCTATTTTTACCAACACAGACAGAAGAAATGTTTGTAACAAAATCCATTTAGAGCGTTAAAGGAAAACTAAGTGAGTTTGTGTGCGTGCCAGATTGATTTATGTTGAGGTTGCACAGTCTCTGTAATCATCCACAAGCACAGGCCAAGCTCGGTTAAAGAATTTAATTACTCAAAAGTCAGCTGATGGGGATTAACTGTGGAAATGTGACAAAAATGGAAGGTTATAAGCCTGGCCTTGGTAATTGTCCCATCTGGTATTACAGGAGTCTATGAGTAAATCCAAGACTAAGGAGGGAAGTTAAACTCCAATTAAACTCTCAACCTTGTGGCTGGGTTAGCTCAGTTGGTAGAGCGGGCGCAGATGTGTAGAGGTTTGTTTGTTCCTCGAGGAAGAAGGTCCAGGGTTTGAGTCCAACCTGTGACAGTGTCCCGCATGTCTTCCCCCCCTCTCTACCCTTTCATATCTCCGCTTTACTATCCATTAAATGCCTAATAAAATTAACATATTTAATGAAAAAACTAGGTAGGATAGATGGAGAATATCAATTTTCACTGCACAGAACTCCTCCTGAAGAGATCGTTCAATAAGTTGGGGCTTAAAACATCTTGCAACACACACGGCTGGTGTAGAAAGTCGAGCATGGCATGAGCTGAGGTGACACTAAACGTTACACGATAGGACATTGTAGCAGCCCAGCGGTGCAGTATAAGTGACACATTACACAGCTAATTCTCTGACATGAACGCCTTGAATTAATTTTACACGCCTATTAAGCAGGGAGAATTGGCCAGCACCTTGGGAGCCTTCCTCTCTGAAGCTTTAATGTCCACTGTCTGTCTCTTTCGCAGTGATACAGCTCAAGGTAACGAGACACACACACACACACACACA